>NC_084645.1:19341228-19641228 GCF_019802595.1 Syngnathoides biaculeatus | reverse complement strand
CACTAACTTTTCTCTTGTCCTCCAGAACAACCACCCTCACGGGCAACCGTACACCGGGCCGGCCGCGCAGCACATGAACAATCCTCAGCGCCCCGGCCCCGCGTCGGCTCCGACCCCGGCCCCGGCCCCCGCGCAGGCCCCGGCCCCCGCCGGCCCCGGCCAGGGCCCGGGCACGGGCCCCAGAGCACAAGAGAACAGGGAGAATGTGGAGGAGCCGGCCCCGGCCCCGGTCCCGGTCCCGGCCCCGGCATCGGTCCCGTCTAAGGAGTAACCGCGCCGTGTCCCCCCCCCCCGACCCCCGTCCCCCAACCCCCCCAGAAGCCACTTCGCCGCCACCGCCTCCTCCCTCCTATGCTGTGCCTGGAGCCTCTGCGGTCCCGCCCCCCTTCCTCCTCCTCCTCCTCTGCTCTCTCTTTGGGTTCTCCCACTGGGGGAGGGGGGGGGGCACCGCAGGAGCAGAGGGCGTGGATTTAACAGTTGGAAATAATGAAAAAGAAAAAAAAAAAACAATTAACAAGCCAGAGCTGGCGATGATGATGAAAGTTGTACATAATATTGTTGGATGGGCCGCTAGCATCACTTGCTGCGCTTCGCCGTTGGGACAAAAATGGAGGCGAGGAAAAGGGGGGAGCAAAACGGCCCACAGAAGGGGGGGACGGTTCAAAGGTCGTGCAACTGTAGACCAAGACGAAGGACGCGTTTATCTTCACCATTTTGTTGTTGCGGTTCTTGGTTCGCCCCCACCAGGTGTCGAGTTAGTTTGGCCGTCAGGTGAACTTTGACCCTGTTTGACGACATTTGGCTGGAGAATCATTGCCTTTTTTTTTTTGTTTTGTTTTTTTTTTGCCCCCCACCCCATCTCAAGCAGTCAACGTGCTGTAACATTTAGCATGGCTTCTCACCCCCAAGATGTTCATGACGACCTGAAGCTGATCTTACTCCACATCTCCACAGGGGGGCGTTTTTCTTGTTTCTTTTTTTTTTTTTTTTTTTTTCTTACCCCCCCCCCCCCCATCTCCAGTAAGGACAATATTTTTGAACCAATGTATGACTAAGTGGCTTTCAATTGCACATATAATCCTTCACATTTGGCAGTGGAATTTTGCAGGTGGAATAGCTTACATTTAACTCCCCCACCCCCCAAAAAAAAACAAACAAACAAACAAACATGCAACACGATTGCTGCACTGGTGACCATTTTTGTGGTGTATCATAGACCGCCTGGTTTAGCTTCTGTCGAGCGCCCCCTCCTCGGACCCCCCCCCCCCCCCCCCCCAAACTTCGGAGACCCGCATCCCGTCGACTTGCCATCTCGCTCGGCGGCCACGGGGGGGTCCCCGCGGCAGGGCGGTGCTTAGGAATAGCTGGTTAGTCCCATTGCAACACCAACTAACTTGTGATTCTGTAGTCAAGGTAAACTTCAGTAAATATTGTATTTAATTGGTAACTTGAATACGTGTTTTTTTTTTTTTTTTTTGTCTAAAACATACCAAATACTCCTGCAAATGAAAATATTCTGCCCACCGTATTATATTTAAATATTTTGCTCTTATTTTATAGAATTTATTTTGTTGTATTTCACTAAAAAATAGAATTTGATTTAAAAGGAACATTTTTGTCCTTTTGTTATTTTTAAAGATATTGACTGTACAGAGTTCTAATCTGCGCCCTGTTTTTTGCCGACTTTTGTTTTGGCCAATGGTGTGACGTTGAATTCTGGAGCTCCAGTCGCGATGTGGACTTTCACTTTGTGAGGTTTTTTTTTTTTTTTTTTTTTGTGCACAGAAATATAACTACAAAAAAAAAAAAAGCATTGCGCCCTTAGCAAATAAAGAACTTGAAATCTTTGTCTGTGTTGCTTCCTTGCACAGAGAGCCAACAAATTTTTGGCTGCTCAAAAAGGAAACTTAAATGCTTTTTTTTTTAAATACTCAGATATTGGCCTCATCCATAAAAAACAAATGATCAGGCCCCTTAAAAAAATGTTGTGCACTTTTTTGTTGCAGACTTCCACAATATGTACTTGAAAATATATTTCAAGTACATCTACTTTGGCTCGTTGGCCTCTCGAGAACAAGCACATTTGGATTTGGGGATGTTCACTACCGCTTTTTATTTATTTTTTTTTAACACGAGTATTCACTGGTACCGAGCGGCCATCCTGCTCGTATTTTGACGTGTCGACGACCTTTCTGACACACAATTTGCTGCTTGAATTGTGCATTGTGGGGCGGACGACTGGAAAAGTTGATTAAATAAAGTTATTTGGGTTAAGAACCACTGAACCAGGGTGAGGAGATCGAATTGCTTTGGATGGAATCGTTTGCCGAGTCCATTCCTCGGGTTCCAGTTTGTACGGAGCACCCGATCGCAGTCGCATTTGCGGCCCGCTGCTCGGCTTCAACCGACGACCTTTGACCCACAGAATGATGTCACAATCCCTTCGACCAGGAGCGGACCGAACGCGACGGCCTCCTTTCTTCAAATGTCTTTGTCGTGTTCTTCTGTGGCCCGACAGCAGCAAGAGGGTTCCTTTCATGGGTTTGTTTTTTTTTTTTTAAACTAAAACTACCGATAAGGACAAACACTTCAGATATGTCAGAGAGATGCGTTTATTTGTTGAAAGATGATGCAGACCAGGTCCCGCATCGCTGTTGGGGGGTCGTTTTGGAGGCCATCGTTGAGATTGAGAAGGTCCAAGCGGCTCAGCTTTCATTGAATGGGCCCATAAAGCAGCAGAACCCTTCCGACCCTTCTCGGTCCAGTCCGTCCGCCTCTGCAGATCTTGTACTTGGAGGTACGCCGGCCAGCGCGCGCTTGCGAAATACGGCACACGATCCTGAAGATTCGAGTTTCCCGCTAGCGTCACACTCGACTTTTGGCAAATCCTCCACACGTCATTTGTCGTGGGGCGCTGGAACATTTCCAGGCTGATTGAGGGCAAAAGGAAGACCCCCCCCCCCCCCCCCCCGATAAACCCTGACAAGCGTAGGCACCCGCATAATTACGGAGCGGGAATTGAACCCACGCAGCGGGAATTGAACCCACGCAGCTCGCGTCGATGTCAGGCAAGTGGAGCAGGTCAGTCAGTCAGTTCTGTTCCCACATCCTCAAATCGTTTCAAGACGTGTGCACCTTCTGAGATTTATTTTTACATTTTTCTTCTGGGAGGGGGGGGGGTGCAAGAAAGGGGCCTGAAAAGCTGCCAATTGTGGAGCAAATATGGGGGGGGGGGGAGAAGCGGTGCCAGAAAATTCAGCGTCGGCCGGCAATCCGCAAGCAACGCAAAGACGGTTGGTCGGCTTGGCAACAAGCCGTTGGTGGCTGCACGTGACAAAACTTTTTGAAAAGATGACTTTATTGAATTCAGCAGACTTTGAACGTGAGAGAAATCCAATGCGAGGCACACGCGCGCAACCAATTTTTGTTTTATTTTGAGCAGAGTCCCTCTCAGTCTCAGTTCTCCTTCTCCTGGACGGTCTTGGTCCCGCGGAGCCTGCCGGTACGACGGGCGGCGATGAGACCGACCTTGCGACCGGCGGGGGCGTCCCTCCTGATGGTGGAGGGCTTGCCGATGTGCTGATGGTTGCCGCCGCCGAAGGGATGCTCGACGGGCTGCGGGCGAAAGCGGGAGACGGCGTGAGCGCCGGTCGGAAGCGGAGCGCGACGTCGGGCGCGCGGAGGACGCTTACGTTCATGGCCACGCCCCTGACGCGAGGCCAGCAGTTCCTCTTGGCCTTGTACTTGTGGTAGGCGCGACCCGCCTTCAGGATGGGCTTGTCGATACGCCCGCCGCCGGCGACGACGCCTTTGGGACAAACGCAATTGAAAAAAGAACCCGCAGCGCCGGCGCGAAGACCGCGTCCGCGGTGGCGGCGCCCTCACCGACGACGGCTCTGTTGGCGGAGGAGATGACCTTCTTGGAGCCCGACGGCAGCTTGACTCGGGACTTCTTTGTCTCCGGGTTGTGCGAGATGACCGTGGCGTAGTTTCCGGAGGCGCGCGCCAGTTTGCCCCTGTCGCCGGGTTTCTCCTCCAGGCAGCAGATGATGGTGCCCTCGGGCATGGTGCCCACGGGAAGGACGTTACCGATGTTCAGCTGAGCTGCCGGGCGAAAAATAAATCGTTGAGAAAAACGCCACCCGGCGGACGGCCGTGCGGAAACTTTGGGACCTTTTTGTTCTATTTCACACTCTCGTCATCTACACACACACTCAGATCTTGTAATAATTTTACTTTTGACCCTAGACGACACCTTTATTCTCTAACCAATGCCACTATTCTTTTATTGGGCCAAATATGTCGGGAGGGGGACCCGTTTTAGGAGGACGTTACTTTAATTGAGACGCGAGCGCGCGGATCAGAGGATCCGACTGCGTGAGTTTAAAAGCCATCAAAAAAAAAAAAAAAAGGGACGGCGCGCTCTCGCAGACGCTTTCAGCGGCGTCTTTGTCGGGTGGCGTGACGCCTGAGCCGGCCGGCGGGTGGGGAGCGCAAAGCGGGGGGCTCCTCACCCTTCTTGCCGCAGTAGATGAACTGGCCCGTGTGGATCCCTTCGGCTGCGATGAACAGCTCGGTCCTCTTCTTGAAGCGGTACGGGTCCCGGAAGGCCACCTTGGCCAGGGGGGCCCCGCGGCCGGGGTCGTGGATGATATCCTGGAGTGGGGTGACAAGAGAGCAGTGAGCGTCACTTGCCAACGAGGAACGCAAAACCAGACGAGGTCGGACGACGCCGTCCGTCCGGCGTACCTTGACGATGCCCTTAATGTAGCCGTGGCGTTCGGCGAAGTCGATGTGGCGGAGTTTGGCGGCGCCTTTCCTGTGCTTGACGTGGGCTTTAAACACGGAGCCCGCGCCCTTCCTCTGGCCCCTGATCACACGTCCCATCGTGGAACTGAAAGCACAATTTCAAAACACTCAAACGCGACCGATGCAAAGCCTCACACGAGGCGTCCCGAAAGTCCCCATTTCGTCAGTGCGGCAACGGACTCGGCTGCTAGCGACTTAGCTCGCTACGCCATGTCACCGCTGGCTGGCCCGTAATATTCCATTTTCAGGGCTATGCCTGCGGAATAGTCACTCCGCCACGTCCGCGAACGTGTCCGGTAACTCGCTAAATATTCTGATTGAGTGGATGACGGAATGAAATCGTTTTTCGAAACGGATTACAAAGCGGCGACGATAACGAAAAGCTCCTACCTAAATTCCCTTGACGGAAAGAGGAAGCGGCCGGCGCGCGCCAAGCTTTTCTTCCGGGGGAATCGGCGAAGGGGGTTGTGGGAAATGTAGGCGACTTCGCCTTTGCAAAGCGGAATACTGTCATCGTGCACGATTATGCGATAAGTGCACGAAGGAAGATGGGGAGGACGACACCGATGCCGCCTCCAACTCTTCGGGTTGTGTTTTGATTTCTCGCTGAGGACTTTTTGTTCCCACGGCCCAAATGTTGAGCAATTAAACAGAGTCACATGCAACCTTGGATCCGCTTTTAGCGTCGCTTTCCCCCGAGTTGCGGTCCGCGTCGTAATCCTCCACCGGCCACCGGCCATGTTGACCCCCCCCCCCCCCCGAGAGTTTCCCCCCATGTCCTCGACCCAATGACCTTTTCCACGGCACCGAGCCCCGTCTGCGCTCCTTTCCGAAGGTCCTTTTTTTTTTTTTTTTTTTTTTGCCCAACAATTCCGAAATGTGCTCCAACGTGGGTCAGTCTTCAATTCATAGGCAACAGGATACGTATCAAATGAAAAGTATCCATAAAAACTGTACGTCCAGCCATCATCTGAGCCGCTTATCCTCACGTGGGTGGCGGTCGTGCCGAAGACAATCCCAGAAATCGAGGCAAGTCGCACCCTCAACTGGTCGCCATCCGATCGCAGGCCTCCTACAGAAGAAACAAACAACCGGTCGACTTTTCCAAATTGCCTGTCGGTGACGTTGCCAGTGCGAACGCTTGTTTGTTTCTACGTACCCTGCGATCGGCTGGCGACCAGTTGAGGGTGCACCCCGAAGACGGGCGCGACCCAACGGACGGATATTAACGGTCTCGCTCTTTATTGACATATTTCAGTTCGTGTCCCAAAATAGCTTGAATAATGTGTCAAATGAGGGGAAGACGGCGCTGCGGTCCAAACCTCACAAGAGTGAACTTGAAATGTGTTTTTTCCCCTCCGCTACTCATACGATGACGGACGGTCGTTCCTGGAATTGATGACGTGCGTTCAGCTCAAAGTCTGAATACCAAGCGGCGCTTTTATTGGTCTTCTGTCAGAGTTTTTTCCTCGGTCCCACGCCCACGTCGAGAATGCGGCTCAACCCGCCAATAAGAATCTGGAAGTTTTTGGGCCCGCTCGGCTCGGGCCTCCGAACTCGTTCCGCTTCCCACCGAGCCTCAGGGCTGAGACTTGGTACGGTGATAAAAATGAAGCTTCGGCGGGCCTGGAAAGGACGACCGCCGCTCCTACGCACCAACTCTTGACGACGTACAAATTTGAGACAAAAAGGAAGGATATTTGGCCTTTGGGTCACGTGTCCAAATCTTTACAGGTGACCTTCTCTAAACTTTTGAACACACGTCAAGGTTTCTGTATTTTTGGCAACAACTGCTGTTCGAGCCTCAATTTGGCCACGCGAGCCGGGACAGATTTACCGCTGACGACAAGGACGGTAACGCGGGCGCAGAGAAGGCTCGGACAAACCGCCTCGCAAGTCCTACGCGCCTCCGGAAGGATCCGCAAGGCCGTCCGGGTGCTTGCGTGGCTCCAGAGCAAGTCCACGTGCGGACAGGGACAGGCGGGCGACGACACGACCGAGATCTCGCGAGGACGGACGCAGCGCCTCCGAGGCCTCTCCGACGATCCGTGTGGGATCTCGTGGCGTACCATCCACCTCTAAAAACTTCTGTGATGACTCCACAATCGTACAAAAATGCAAGCAATCTCAGTCAAATGAGCAAAGATGCAAAAATTATTCGACATATTGCGTTGAGACCGCCACGGACGTTCTCAGCTCGTGGCACTCGGCTCGCTCCGACCGTCGGAGGACACAAAAACGGCGGAGACGGCGGCTAGCGACTCCTTTGAGGCAAATTTGAACGCTGACAGTCGCGGGCCTGTCAAACTCAAGACCGCCACTTTGCCAACTTTGTTTTCCCTCAGCAGGACAGGGAAACCAATTTGGCGCCTCTTTTTTTCAGCATTTGCAACAAATTGACACATTTACTAGTTTGTCAATCGGAAGCCAATGGAAATCATTTGATCGACTCCTCAACTTCCGATCAGTTTATTTTTCATTAAAACAGGGTGTGGTAGCCAAAAATAATTGGTATCTCTCAACTTCTTTGAAACATCAAATAATTCTCCATCCATCCATTTTCTTTGCCACTTAATCCTCACAAGGGTCGCAGGAGTGCCGGAGCCCATCCCAGCTGTCATCGGGGAGGAGGCCGGTCGCCAGCCAATCGCAGGGCACATCGAGACAAACGGCCGCACTCCCAATCACGCCGACGGGGCAATTTCCAGCGCCCAATTTATGTCGCGTGTTTTTGGGATGTGGGACGAAAGCGGAGAGCCCACGCGGAGAAAAAGCCACGCAGGCACGGGATCGAACAAGGGTCCTCAGAACTGTGAGGCCAACGCGTTACCAGCTGATCCACTGCCGCCCTCAAATAACAGTTAAAGTAACGGGCCCGAGCTCTGAGTTTGACAGCACCTGTGTTAAAAAAACAAACAAACAAACAAAAAAAAAATAGGGAAATAGTTGCATTGCTAATAAGGCTGAAAATGGCGATTTTGAAGACCGTCGGCAGATTAGTTTGACATAGTAACAAAGAGAGGCTGATATCTCATTGGACCAATTAATAATAATAATAATAATAATCCGTCGTCGTACGTAGTGGAGGCAAAGGACCAAAAACAAACCCCACGAAATGAGGAGAAGGGCCCTTGGGAAGAAAGAAACAATTTCACGGAGCAAATATTCAAATTGAGCTCGTCAGTGAAGGGGATCGAGGGCCTGTGTTCGTGTTTCGAAGGCCACGCAGGCTGGCTCGGATGTCCATCACAATTATTCGGGAACTTTTATGGATCAAGCAAAAAGTGTCGGAGCGGTTTTGTCTGTCGAGCCATACGTTTTAAAAACAACAACAAACAAACAAACAAACAAAAAAACGGTTTCAACTTCAACGCATTGGACGTTCAAAAAATGACACTGCACTGATTTTTTTTGGTGAAGGGATGTATCTTTTGAAATGGTTTTTCCTTTTCCACGACACGGAAAGAGCGATGACACGATTGAGTTACACAACGCCGCATTTCCACTTTCCGGCGAGGCTCTCGCGATATTTCCTCCTCTCTGCTGGTCATCCTGCTGATATCTCGCGTGAGCGGAGCGACCAGCGGCTCATTCCAGCACGGTCAACCCAGCCGGCAGCATCACCAGCGGCCCTTTCTTTGCCAAACTCAAGTTTACAAATAACCACAGTGTCGCCCTTTTATTTATTTTTAGGTGAACGACTTTTTTTTTTTGGTCTCGTCAAGTTGTTAAAGCGTCTCTGTTCCAATTTTGTCTCAAGAGACCAGGAAACAAAAGTTGCAGTGTAGCCCGGTCGCGCTAACAAAGAAAAAAAAAATCCTTTCTCTTGAAAATAATCCCCCACTACTCGTTAGTTATGAGTCATGTGGTCGTCGATAATCCACACGGTCTAGATCAGCAGGTAAGTGTTTTATTTTGGCTGTTTCCTCGCGACTTTTAGTGAAGAAATGTCGCGGTTTGCCGTCAAGCGCGTCTGCCGTCGAGGCTCGTTGCTAGCTCGAGCTAAAGCTAACATGGCGTCTGGCAAAATGGAGTCGGCGAGAAGAGAAGATGGTGATGGCGGAGGCCGACAACAAGCCGTCGACGCCAATTTTTGCTTCAAACTTTTCTTGTTGACTGACAACTTTGAACTCTCTTTTTTTTGTTTTCAACCCGTACATCCGCCGTCGAGCGTCCATCCGGCGTTTACGGTTATTAAAAGTGGTTTGCAAAGCGCTAGCACGTACCGGCCGGTGTTGGGCCTTGACAACCCGAAACGTGGCGCAGGGAGGGGGGCAAAAAAAAAAAAAAAGCCGAAGCGTCGGGAGCGGATCTCAAAAGCTTCCAAAACACACCGAAAATAGTCGCAATCGAGCTTCGGGCTTTGTCTCGAAGTACGTGGAGCAATTTTTTTTTTTGGGGGGGGGGGGGTTGCTGGTGGCGTTTCCTGGTCTTGATGGAAATCTTGCCACAGCGCGAGAAGAATATCCGATCGCAACATCGCCATCGCATCTTCCAATAAAACAATGACCTATTTGACTTTTCCTAACCTGTGCCCACACTTTCACGCAATTGTAGCATATTGCTTGAGCGTAACCACTTCTTTGTGATTGTTGTTTTCGTTGTAGCTAGCTGCCCTAGACTTGAATTCCGTTGAGGGACAAGGTGGAGGAACTGGCAGTAAGTACCGTTTTCAACTTTTAAGACTTGTATGCCGTGGAGGATGTGACCTTTTGGGGTTCACTCTGGTCCCCTACCACTGACTTCCTCGATCTGTCCTTCTGGTCGTCGAAGCCTTCTGTGAAGCGCTCTTCAACTTTTTATTGATTATCAGTTTTTTTTTTAAACTCTGATGTAAACGGCTCTTTTCCTCCTCTTTCTCCAGGACGTTACATTCCACCTCACTTGAGGAACAAAGATGGCCCCAAAAATGGTACGTTTTCAAATTAGCCTTCAGACACCATCGCCGCCTCAGTTGCTTCCCTTTGTTTGAAGTTACTTACGGCAGCGGTTCTCAACTGTTCCCACTCTTAGAACTGGCATTTTCCTATTGGTTGCACAGTTGCGACCCACTTTTGTCGACCGTGTCATGTTTGAATTATACTTTAAATAAACCGCGCTCATTATATTTCTAAATGCCGCGTCATATAAGTGCTGAAGCGACAAATCCATATTGCTTGCCGTGACACCTGCCAGCCAAAGGCATCCCAGTGTCTTGAGAGCAAAGAAGTCATTTGTCACTTTTCTGTTTTATGTGGGAACACGATTGTTCTAGAAAGAATAGGAATACACATGTACGTGTATCTAGTATTTCACTGGTTGACCTCAGCCCACCGGTTGAGAATCACTGCCCTTGAGCCACGGTGAAGGTGGCCAAAGTAGAGAAAAATAAGAGGCTTGAAGGCAACTGTTTTTTTTTGTTTCCCAAACGTTTGGTTGTCCTGTAACAAGTCTTCTATTTTGCTACGGTGCATAGATTTGCACTAATCATTTAATATTGCGTGGAGTTAGGCAAGGAGTCTTACAAAATAAAGGAGGCATCAATTTTTCACCTAAGACTGCCCATGTCAAAATGTGTCCAAAGTGACATTTTTGGTCCGTGTGCGCTCATTGGCACAAATGTGGTGTTCTGTTTCTCCTGCTACGAGAACAGCAAATAGCCTCTTATAGGCTTAACGGCGTGAAGTGTGCCAGGCACAGCTACCTCACATCACTTTACACTTGAATACATCTGTGAAATCTTCTTGTGTAACACGCTTGACGATGTTTTCGTTTTTTTTTTTTTTTTTTTACTGTGCTCTTATTCCACAGCAGGAAATGCTTATTCCGCTGCTAGACAGTGCAGTTATTCAGTGGCACCAGTAAATATCTGTAAGTCCCTTCTATCTGCTTTTGCTGAGGGCAAATCTGCACTTCCACATGCATGAAGTAGCCGTAGCAAAGCCAGCGTGAAGGGGTGGGAGGACGTTAATTGAAGACCCAAATGACAATTGTTGACCAAAAATGGCCCAAATGCAAGAGAATTGATCCAACTTTATTTATTCATTATTGGTCATAACGCTGGGCAAATTACAATTAAAAATTCTTTTTGGGCTACTACCGCAGACCTGCCAATTGGTAGAAATTCCAAACAATTTCCATATGTTTAACTTGTGAAGGATATTACTGGGGGTCTGTTTTTACAGTAAATTACCAAGTAGGACAAAGAATTCTGTGTACTGTTTAGTTGCAGAGCCTAATCACTACTTTCTAATAGTGGTGGGCCGCCGATCAGGCGATTTCCGTGGAAAGCTCGTGATCGGCGCTCGTCTCTGCCTTTCATTGCCCCTGTGCAGTGTTGCTCAAGGTTGGGCAATCCATCCAAACGGATGCGTTCTTTAAGCTGTTTATGGACACCCCACTTGAAGTTTATTGTGAAACCAAAAGCGCAACACAAAAATAACCCGACATGCTAGCTAATATTTGATCAAGGGAGCAATTAACCTTCAAATAGGGAATACAGTGGTACCTCTACTTACGAAATGCTTTTGTAAGTAGAAGCGCTTTTTATATGTAAATAGCCTTATCCCTTTCCAAGCAACCTGCCAAAGTAAGCATTCAAAGTGCATCATATAAAGAATAGTAAAAATGATGTTGGTTTACCTTTGGCGTTGGGCGACAGTGTGAAGAGATGAGTGGGTGACGGAGGAGGCAAATGTTTGATAGCTGAGAGAAAACATGCGTACAAATGGACGCGTGCGTAATGAAGTGAATAAACCTACGAAAAACACAGAGGTGGGCTTTATCTATGCGCGCGAGCTGAGCCTGATTCGGTGACTGTGAAGTGTCCAAGGGAAACGAAAAGCTCCATGGCTAAAGATTGCTGTCAACGGGATGCCAGGAAGATCCTACGGCGAAGCCAATGGGAGAGCGGCTCTGTCGCGCCACTTTCAAACCAAGATGCTGGATGTTTACGTTTTCTGCAAAGCCTGAATTTTCCTTCATAACTAGAGAGAATATTTTTCAGAGGAGGAGATTCGTAACCTGAATATTTTCTTACTAGAGACGTTAGTAAGTAGAGGTACCACTGTCTTCACACTCGACCGCTGGAGTAACACATCAATGCAGGTAATATATTCATGAAAAATGATTTAATTGGATGACTGGTTATCACATCAGTCTCGCAGTTCTAAGGACTGGGGTTCAAATCGCCTGTGTGGAGTTTGCATGTTCTCCCTGTGCCTGTGTGGCTTTTTTCCGGTCGTGCTGCCCCCACCCCCACCCCCCCTCGCCAAGACACATGTGGCGGGTTCATTGAAGACCCCAAATTGCCCGTAGGTGTGTGTGGCTTATATCTGCCATGTGATTAGTTGGCAACCAGAGTAAGATGTCTGAAGATTGCCCGGAGAGGCTCCAAGATACTCGTGAGCCTGGTGAGGATAAGCGGTACGGATTTAGTCACCTTGATTCTTTTTATTTATTTTTTTATTCAGAGGTTATGAGTAGCTCCACCCATGTTGCACAACACCGCCCCCGAAAGGCCAAAGTGCGCACAGCAGGAAGTGCAGCGACAGTAATTAACTGTATAAAGAGACGCACCCCCACCCACCCCAGACTAAATGTTTCCTGTTTTGGGTCAATTAGATTACAGAGACAGACTATTTTTCATATCCAGAATAAGATCAGCAGCGGCGTCCTTCCCGTCATGAGTTCAGTCTTGTTGCTTGATGAGGCTTCTGCCTTTTCTATGAACTGCCAGGGGAAAAAAAAAAAAATGGTTTTGTAGACTCGAGAGGTCATTGTCCTTCTAGCATCGTGAGTGACATCATCAGGAAAGACTAGTGAGACCGTTCCAGAAGGAGCCGAGCAAGCCGTGACATGACCTCTCCCGAGTTGTTTTGTTTGGATCAGAATCCGATCCTTTCTTGGGCTATTGTTTGGCCTTTCCGTCACTTTGCCAGAGGTTCATCTTGGGCCGTTCACTCCGGAAAACTTTGCGAAATTCGATCCGGCATTCAGATTCTTTTTAGTGATGAGTGTTTTGCATCTTGTGGTCCAACCTGTTTATTTCTTCTCTTGGAGCAGCGAATTGTGATCCCTTTGCAGGTTGACTGTGAGATATATATATGTGTGTAATTTTTTTATTTTTTTTTGTTCTGAACCCAAAAATGCCCTCCCATTCAAATCGGACGTTTCGACAGGAAATATTTTTGTTCTTCACGTCAGTTTTAATCCTAGGTTGTAATGATGCTGGGATGCTTGCAGGCAAATTTGGGAGCTGAGCTTTACAAAGCAGTATTGCTGACAATGAATACAGTATATGACTCGCTCCTTTGTAGTTAGTTTTTTTGAAAGCACCCTTTTTTTTTTTTCCCCCACTAGTGGAAAGTCCAAAGTGGAACACGTTTGTTCAAAAGATTCAATAGTAAGGAACTTAATAAAACTCCTTGTAATCATGCAATGTTTTAGTACAGAAGCTAACCAGATTTTAAACTAAAAAAGTAAAGGTACTTTGACCCTAGTGAGGATAAGCATCTTGGAAAGTGGATGGATTGTGCTGAATTTTGCTTTCAGGTTATACAATAAGCAATAGCGTGTTTGTTTGATTGTAGAATCTGCTTGCAACAAAGTGAAATTCGTTTTATTGCTCACATTACCGTTCACCCCCCTCATGGAATCTGCTTATCGTGGCGGTGGTGGTGTTTTATGTCCCAATGATCCCAGGAGCTAGTTTAGGGGCCCCTCACGCCCCTGCTAGGGTCACTCACGACAAACGGGTCCTGGGTGAGGGACCAGACAAAGCAGGGCTACAGGACTCCGATGATGAAAGACATAAATGGCTCAAGGTTACACCCCCGCCCGCTGTATGAAGGGACGTGGAATGTCACCTCTCTGGTAGAGAAGGTGCCCAAGCTGATGGGTGAGCTTGAGAAGTTCTGTCTAGATGGAATCGGGCTCACCTCTTCACACACACCTTGGGCTCTGGTATCAGTACTCTTGAGAGAGGTTGGACTCTCTTCCACTCTGGAGTTGCTCACGGTGAGATGCGCAGAACCAGTGTCCAGTTTTCTGGACAGAATTGCTGGAATCTTTGTCTTTGTATATTCAACTATAAAAGGGTAGAATGTTAGTTCAGCTCGAGCAATCAGTGCAACATAATAGTTGGGTTGTCGTCACAAAACTAATTGAGACCTTTGGATTCCTCCAAGATTCATCTGGATGGGATGGTGGACGCAGCAACGGTTTTATGAATGGCTACCACGACAACCGTGCAAACGGGGCCTTTGGAGGACGCGGACCTCCTCGCCATGATAGAGGTGGGTGTGGCTTCTTTCACATTAACACCATTGTAATGCCCGTTGGTGGGCATAATGAAGTCTCCTTCTTTAAAAAAAAAAAAAAAAAAAATTGCAGTCTGCTGGCCTCGAAGCAGTTTTCAGGCAATTCTTTTCTTTTCTGTGCCCTGCAAGGTTTCGGGGGTTACGAGAACAAGGACGGTAACTGGGGCGGGCAGCCCAGGGACAGTGCCTTCAACAGCTTTGGGGGCCGGAACGACAGGTCGAAGTCGGCCTTCTTTCACGATCGTGGAGCGGGCTCAAGGGGAAGGTGAGACTTGCAAGTTTTCTCTTTGCTGCTTCTTATGAATAATTTGGAATAAGAAATACAAAGTCAGATACATGGACCAGTATTTTGGGCTACGTGCCCAAAAAGTCTTACTGTAGTTTCTCGTGTCCAATGCACTTTACTCCCAAAATATATCTCCAAAGTTGATGGTGGCCTAAAGACATAAAGTATAAATAAAATGGAAAAAAATCGGTTGTGATGTCCTGTATTTTCTGGAGGATGGAACGCACCGGTTAAGAAGTCGTGCCCACCCTGTGTAGTCTATTGTCTTTTGCGTTTGTGTGCCGTCAGGTACGAACGTGGCGGCTTTTCTGGCGGAGGACACAGCCGTTGGTCAGAAGAGTCCAGAGACGAGGATTGGTCCAAACCGACTGCTCCCAATGAGCGTCTAGAACAGTGAGCCACAACTGAATTGAAATGATCAAATATCATTTTGGTCTGTGCTCACCTTAAACCTGCATGACTCTTATTTTTCCAGTGAGCTCTTCTCCGGCAGCAATACCGGGATAAACTTTGAGAAGTACGATGATATTCCCGTCGAGGCCACCGGAAGCAACTGCCCACCCCACATTGAAAGCGTGAGTTTGTCGTCCGCGGTTGCGACGATCCCTTTGCTTTCACGTCACTTAGTGCTAATTCATTTGTTGTAGTTCCACGACGTGGACATGGGAGAGATCATCATGGGCAATATCACCCTTAGCCGCTATACACGTCCCACTCCGGTCCAGAAGCACGCTATCCCCATTATCAAGTCCAAGAGAGACCTCATGGCCTGCGCCCAGACTGGTAAGAATTGTGCAGGGATGGCAGAATGCAGGCAGATTTGTATTTTGTGTGGTTTATTTTAGGATCTGGAAAGACTGCCGCTTTCCTGCTGCCTGTGTTGAGTCAGATCTACACGGACGGGCCAGGAGACGCTCTGCAGGCCGCCAAGAATAGCGGACAGGTAAACCTGCGTGGAACTCTGCTTTGCCTCCGACTTCGAATGTCGTCAACGTAACGAAACCTTTCTGAACCCGATAGGAGAACGGAAGATACGGGCGCCGTAAACAGTACCCGATCTCCCTGGTCCTTGCCCCCACCAGAGAGCTGGCGCTGCAAATTTATGATGAGGCCAGAAAGGTGAGCTTGTGAACACAACGTAAACAAGGCCATACGCTCTTCCCCGGTTTATTCTACATCCCTGCGAATGCTTATGCATGATATGTACTATGTTTGTTTTTGCAACCGTTAGATGCACTTAAGTCTTACATTTTCTCCATAACGCATGTGGCTTGTCAATGAAGTACACTTGAACGCACTGGTTACAGTGTTAGCATGCATGCCAGCATGTATGTTCACTACCATATGGTGGCGCTCACGAGGCAGTGCGGAACAATTGCATTTCACATCTGTAAGCAGAAGAAGCTTACATTGATGATGCTGTAATATTATCACACCACATAGAGCAGAAAAGCATAACTAGTAAATAAAAGAGACACAAAACATGCGCTTTAAATGAGTTCAAATCCAACATTTTCACTTGCGATGCGATGCCAATGTTTCAACCTCGTTTTGGTGAATTTTGTTTGAAACGTGCCTTCCGGTCAGTCGTGCGTTTCCATGTGCTCCTCCAGTTCGCCTACCGCTCACGCGTGCGCCCCTGCGTGGTATACGGCGGCGCCGACATCGGCCAGCAGATCCGAGAGTTGGAAAGAGGATGCCACCTGCTGGTCGCCACGCCGGGTCGACTGGTCGACATGATGGAGAGGGGCAAGATTGGACTTGACTACTGCAAGTCAGTAATAAGAGCAGGCTGAACTCTGAACAGGGTGGAGTGCTGCCATGCTTGTTTTTTGTTTGATTTGATTTGATTTTTTATTTTGAAATATGTGCAGCTACTTGGTGCTGGACGAGGCTGACCGGATGTTGGATATGGGCTTTGAGCCACAGATCCGACGCATCGTGGAGCAAGATACTATGCCGCCTAAAGGCATCCGTCAGACCATGATGTTTAGCGCCACCTTCCCCAAGGAGATCCAGGTCTTCATGAAAAGCTCTTAAAACTCGTGACTTGTGCAAGTCATAATGACCGAGGCTTTCTTTTGGGCAGATCCTGGCTCGCGACTTCCTGGAGGACTACATTTTCTTGGCCGTCGGCCGTGTCGGGTCCACCTCGGAGAACATCACCCAGAAGGTGGTCTGGGTGGAGGAGAATGACAAGAGGTCCTTCCTCTTGGATCTGCTCAATGCCACAGGTGAGCAGACCCCCCCCCCCCCTTTAAAAAAAAAAAAAAAAAACTTCAGATGAGTGAAGTCTTGATTTTCCTCCACACCAAGCTTAAAAAAAGCTCCCTTAGAATTCCTTCAGTTTTTCATAGTAGGCAGTTTGCATGGAGTGTGTACTGTGAAGCGCACACAGTCTTACAATTTGGCCTGCTTTTGGTTTTGAGCTTAGTGTTTCCCAATGAGGTTCATGAAAGTGGGACAGATGCCTCAGAAAAGCCAGGCCAGTGGTGTGAAGAGCAAAAAGAAGCAGTGGCGGTTGGCTGTCATGTGGGGATTCGCCGTTCTTAGCTTCTGCCATTGAGCCTTTCTGCTGGTTACACCGTCATCGACACGTCTGCAGTACTTTTTATTTTTGAACCTAAAACTGTGGCTGAATGACAGTCAGACATTTGAGCTTCTGCAATCCCTTATTTCCAATTTTTCATTTCCGTTTCCTTTTGTCACGACGCCAACTAGTTCCGACAAGTCTTGTCCTTTGGCAGTAGTCGGGCGCCAAATGCCTTTCTTTGTTCTCTCTTGAAAGGCAAAGACTCGCTGACTCTGGTTTTTGTGGAGACCAAGAAAGGTGCCGACGCTTTGGAGGACTTCCTGTACCACGAGGGCTACGCCTGCACGAGCATCCACGGCGATCGCTCCCAGAGAGACCGCGAGGAGGCTCTTCACCAGTTCCGTTCGGGACGCTGCCCGATCCTGGTGGCGACGGCTGTCAGTAATCCACTGGAACTCCCGCAAAATGCGCCGACGAGCATCGCGTTCAGCGTGAACGAGATGATTTGTTTATTAGGTGGCCGCTCGAGGTCTCGACATCTCTAACGTCAAGCACGTCATTAACTTTGACCTGCCCAGTGACATTGAAGAGTACGTTCACCGTATCGGCCGTACGGGACGTGTGGGCAACCTCGGTACGAAGTCGTTTTTCATTGGTTATCCGGCACGTGCGCTCTGTTTGCTCACCGGTGTCGGAGTTGGCCTAACGGTTTTGCGGGTTTGCGCGCAGGTCTGGCCACGTCGTTCTTTAACGACAAAAACAGCAACATAACCAAAGACTTGCTGGACATTTTGGTGGAGGCCAAGCAGGAGGTCCCCTCCTGGCTGGAGAGCCTGGCCTACGAGCACCAGCACAAGAGCAGCAGCCGCGGCCGCTCCAAGAGGTACAAATCCGTGGCGTAACGCGCCGGGGACGCGCGCCGACTGTGTTCTTTGATCCGGCAGGTTCTCGGGCGGTTTTGGTGCTCGAGACTACAGGCAGACGCCGGGAGGTTCCGGAGGCTTCGGCGGCAGCCGCACGGGCCGTAACGCCGGCGGACACGGAGGGAACCGTGGCTTCGGTGGAGGTACTTTTCTCAATTCTCTGCGTTGGGAGCTTTAGTTCTAAACTGAGTTGTACTTTAAGTAGTGGAGTGAGACTGGGGGGCACACAAAATGCTCCTCTGTGGCCATGAAAAAGATGTATTTATGGGCAAAAAGTAGTCGTAGCCTCCTGCTGAAGCAAATACAGCGCACGTTCTCGACAAACTGTCAGGTACACGCTCAAAATGCGGGCCGGTGTCGTTCATCACGTTTTATTTTAGGACTCCGGACGAGTTGCTGACAAGCTGAGCATGAGAGGCTAACCCAACCTTAAGCACTCGCGGCGTTGCAGTTACTTGCGAAGATGCGATCAGTTGATTTACCAAGACCAAGTCGCTCGTGTTAATATTAAAACCGCAAACGGTGGAACCTCGTCCAATTTTACATATTTCTCTATAAGGTCATGTGGACATGATAAAGGGAGCTCAGTCTTCTTCTACACGTGCTCTCCAAATTTACCCCTCCGTACAGGGCACTTAACCACGCCTCCTGAAGTTACGTCACCCCCACGTGTGCTAACCACAGACAATTAGCAAAAATGGCGGCGCAGGAAGAAAAGGCTAGAGCGAAATTGTCCGATTTACTGGCTGATTTCTCACTCGCATTCTTAGCTAACGGTGAAATATTGTTGAAAAGCAGACAGCAGGGCTTCAAGTTTTTCAGCGAGCGGTATTTACATGCATAGCGACGGAGAAACCATTGATATTCGCGCAAGATCTTTCCAGAGTCAGAGGAAGACCAAGAAGCCACATAATATAATATATTATAACCCAAAGATGAATTCGTCATTGACAGTTTCCTATTTTCGTGTTACATATCACACTTGTGTGCAGAATCTGTATAGCCGTTTGTGAACCACCGTATGAAGGAATAGAAGAAGGCGAGGCTTGATTTTCGAGGTGTTTCTCTCGTTTTCTTTGTGTAACGTCACGCGTCCCGCTCAATAATTATTCTTGAATTAGTGCCGAACCTACGCAAGTCCCGACCGAGTACGACAATCACTACGTTAGTGTCCTCAAACATCCTTACTTCAGTCTTGGTGTCTCAGTGCACGTCGAAGGCTTGTCGGACTGCTAGTCCGGTTTAGCCTAGCTCACCGCCGAACAGAGACACGTTTGTGCAGTCAGATCATCGCAAAAAATCGCTCAACACAGATCAAGTGTGTCAATCATTCACACGTAGCAGTGTTATGCAAGCGAAGAACTGCTAATTCATTTATATGAGACATGGATTGAAAATCAAGCATAGGACTTACCTTTGTGCAAACATCTGTTCCGGTTGATGATGCGGTCTTCCTCAAAGTTTGACCCATCGAAGGCATTTTTCGTACCGGGTCTTCGGTTTTGGAAAGGGTACGAATTGAACTCCGCCAACGAGCCTTTCAGGATACTTGTCGTCACTATTATAAAGTCCGTGAGTACACCTCTTAACCATATCTATTGTTAAAGAACCCAAATACGCGATAAAACGCCAACAGAAGCTATACTGGACCATCCAGCGTTGTCTGAGATTATGCAGATCTCTGGCCTCTGATTGGTCAGTGACGCGGATTGCGCAATTTCTACGGAGGGGTCAATTGGAAGCATCATTTCGTTTGAACAAGTTTGTGTTGTACTTTGAAACTCGTACCCGTAAATTAACCTCACCGTTAAATATCCCGAAGGGTTGAGAGCGGAGCGCCTGAAAAAAGTAGCGGCTCGTTGTCCGGAAATACTTTTTGGGAAATATTGACTTATTCATGATCTTGTTGCATTTATTTTCCGTCATATGAGCAGTTTGAAATTTTGAACCCCAAGTTATTTCAACATTATTCCGTAAGTTATGCAGCCTTTGTAAATGTACGCGTATGCAAAATGTGGTGCTTCCAGCAAACTAATCTCTTTGGACAGATGTTTTGTAACATTCAACGTCGTGAGGGATTTATTTTAATAGGACGAAATAAAAAGGAAGCAACTTTGCTGTTGCAATACTTTTGTATGTCTGTGATCTTCCCCCCCCCCCCACCAGAACTAACAGACTTTATCGACCGCACTTGACAGGACAAATGGAACCCCATTTTTAGACATTGTTCAGTCCATCGGTCCACATTTATTGGATACCCGTTAGCTTTTATCGAGGTTCCACCGTGGAGCTTTTCACGGTCACTGCTTAGCCTCTGGTGTGCACAAAATGTCGTCGTCATCGCTGGCGCAATGAATTAATCCGCCCCGGCCCACGTCTGGGTCGGTTTAGTCGGGATTTGCTAAAGTGTCACTTTGCTAGCGGGCGGGCGTGACCGCCAGTTGAAATCGATGTCTGGGTCTTTCAGGGGGCTTCGGCGGAAACTTCTACAGCAGCGACGGCTACGGAGGAAACTACAGCCACTCGGGCAGTGTGGACTGGTGGGGCAACTAGTCTCCAGAAGAGTAGCTTGCCATACCACCCTGATGGGAAACCACATGTTAAGAAAAGAAAAGAAACACAAAAGCGCCAGACCAGACACACAGTACGTACATTAGCAGGCGGGCCGTCAGCCGGGGGCACGGCGGCGGGGGCGCACCTTCAAGTTCTGGCGTCGTTGGGGGAGAACCCATGCCCCCCCCCCTGCCCCCTCCAAACTGCCAAAGCGACAAACCAGAGGATCACTTTCTGTTCATTGAATTGAAATCAGTCTTTTCATTTCAGCAAATGGGAAAATGTTTACTTTGGAAAATCTTAGCTTAAGAATCAAGAGACAACAAGCTGGTATGTGATCAAACCTTGGCAAAAAACGTGGGGCGTTGTGGCTCTCTGGAGTCACGATTCCATTTGAACCTCAAATTTTCTAGCAAACAGCGCCGCTGTGAACG
Organism: Syngnathoides biaculeatus; assembly: GCF_019802595.1. Classification (NCBI taxonomy): domain Eukaryota; kingdom Metazoa; phylum Chordata; class Actinopteri; order Syngnathiformes; family Syngnathidae; genus Syngnathoides; species Syngnathoides biaculeatus. The sequence goes on along the minus strand of NC_084645.1, from coordinate 19,620,391 downwards.
ATCCGCATTTGACTCTCTCTTTTCTGCTCACTCTATCCTGGACGGGCTCCTTTTTTTTGTTTTTTTTTTTTTTTTTTTCCTCTCTCTCTCTCAATTTGACCACCCAGGCCGCGGCGGTCGCCCGCTTCAACGTTGTTTTTCCTTCTCCTATTTCAATCGACTTGACGGCTCCCGCGTTAGCGAGTGGGAGGGGCTTGTCTTCACTCTTTTTGGTTTTGTTTTTAACTAAAACATTTTCAGTGTACAGTTTTTTTTTTTTTTTTGTGTGTGTGTGTGTGTATGCGTCCTAACAAAAAGCGCCTGCATCAATGGTAAAAGTGGGCCGTCTTCAAAGGACCACTGTCGGGGAGGCGAGGGGGGGCCCAATCTCGCACCTCAATGGTCCTCATGTGCAAGTGTTATGTTTTTTGGTCAAGGTGAAAGGTCACGTGAGTCGCAGGCTTTGCAAACATTTTCTCTTTTTCAAGCGGCGTTTGAGGGGGGTGGGGGTGGGGGTGGAGCACAGTTCGTCGCTTTAAACCAGGCGTGGTCAGTCTGATCGGGGGAGGGGCCGGCGGCGTTATTTTTCCTTACACTCTTTGTGGGCTTCGTAAAGGTTTCCTGACACTGCTTTGAAAGTTGACTGTGGGTGGGGGGGGGGGGCAAAGTGGGATGGGTGCAGTTGTCATTGGTGAAACCGCAAAGCCCCCTCCCCCCCAGTACCGTCTGGTGCGGTCCGTCGCATGTCAGCACGATTCTCTCTCGTCAGGTGTGTTGTGCCTTGAAAATGTTTTTTTAAATCACGAATGAAAGCAGATGCACTGAAGACGTCGAGAAGCCGAGGTCCAAATGGTGCTACTCGATTTTGACTCGTTTGTGCCCATCACGTTTTACTAGCGTTCTTTTTATTGCACATCTAGTTTTATATAGATGTCTGGCATGTGTGTCCTTAGGCTTCCGAAGACAGTGGAAGGAGTTAGAGAAAAAAAAATAATAATAAAAATAGACAAAACAATGCAGCTTGTTTACAAACGTTCAAAAGCAGGATTTATTTGGGACCAGGGGGGATGTACCGGTGGGGGGGGGGGGGGGGAATTTAGCCATTTGCACAGATTTCTAGATTCTATTTTGCTGCTAATTTTGTGTAATTTATTAAGCATTTTTGAGAAATATTTATTTTTGTAAGCCTCAAAAGTGATTCTTTGAAAGTTTCAGAAAACTTGACCAAAAGACAGTACATTAAAAAAAGAGAAAAAAAAAAAAACACTGGCACTTGAATGTTGAATGTCACCTGTATGCGTGAAATTTCTATATTCCGGGTAGTGTGAGCTTTTTAACGTTGGATACATCAGACTGTGATTACTTGATGATAAAATCCACAGCTGTGTTCAGGGCCCCCACGGGGCTGGTCATACATCCGATTTATTCAAACTCTCTCAATTGGTCTGGGGGGGAGGGGGAGGGGGAGGGGGAGGGGGGGTTGGGTGAGGGGCTAAAAATGTAGCAAATGGAATTGAAGTTCAACCAAAAAAAGAAAACGAAAACAAAAAACATGCCAAGGTTTGGAATCAAGCTGTCAAAAGAGCAAATGTGTTTCCTAAGCGTAGTGTCAAAAAAAAAAAAAAAAAAAAAATTCTCCTACTGTGTGCATACTAACGTGATTTGGTCCAGTGAACGTCTGGCACATGGCAATCTTCAAAGAAACAAAGAACATGTGGTTTATTGTCATTGTTGTATTTGCATTCTATATTAGCGCGCCGCCCTCCACCCCCGTTCGGTGGCGGAAGCGCGGACGGAGATCTTTAGACGTAGATTTTGCTTTCTGTATTAGCTTCCAGGCTAATGCGCAGTTTGGGAAAGGACTCTGCTGCACACTTGTATGATTTTATCCGAATAAAATGTTTGAATGCAAAAGTATCTGAAACGCAAACTCCAGCATGTTTACTGTAGTGCGAGCGTCGCCTGTAGCAATGCGGCCCCTCGCCTTTGGGGGGGGGGGGGGGGGGCGGCAGACTTTCTAATTGGTCTTGATTGGATGGGCTTTGTTTCTGTTGAAGAAATTCTATATAAAAAAAATTTCATTTGTAATGACTTTTGTCTGTGGTCTTTGTTCCCCTAAAATGGCCTTTTGTCCAAATTTGAAACAAAAAAAAAAAAAAAAACCCGAACGCAGCAAAAGGTCCTCCTAATTTCCAAGATTTGATTTGATTGGATAACATTCCCTTCAAGCTGCAAAAAGTCCAGTGAAATCTGCGTCCAAGTTCCATGAAAGCTTTTCAAATTGCCTTGGGTGCCCCACCTTTGACAATTTGCCCCCTCAAACTTTGAATTTTGCAATTTGGACACGTTTCCTTCGGACTGGCAATTTCCCTCACAATTGCCGGTCACAAGTTTCCAAAACTTAAAATTTCACAAATTGCATTTGCAAATTTCCTTCATTGCCCCAATTTGGAGATGGTTGGTGTCACTGGGCTGATTTTTAGGAAGGGGGGGCAGCGTTGCTAAAGCCTCCACTAAGAACCTGCACAGCCCCACAAAAGTATTTGTTACATTTGTGGCCAGGTTTTTGTCTCAAAGACATCCCTGAAATAATCATTTCGGATTTCCAGGCCTGGAAACATTTCCTTGAGTTTTCCCCCCCCGTGTCGGAAAGTCGACGTTTGAAACGTCGAGTTTAGGAAGCGCGTGCGGGCAGCAAGCGGTGTGTGCGCTGGCTTTACTTTGGTAATCCCCCCCGCCAGCCGCCCGTCTCCCAACTCCAAGCATCAGAACATCCGGGGGGGGGGGGGGGGGGATTTGCACTCCATTAAGGGATGGCTTTTTGCTCCGTCAGTGTCCGCGTGTGCACGGACGTGCGTTACCAGAGTTGGAGGTGGAAAATTCTGAAAACCGGAGTTGGGAAATCGTCACTCAGGCCGGCAGCGGCCCGGCAATTCCGCAAAGGGATCTTTGGTTGCTGATTGTTATTATTCCACGTGTGGATGCACCCATCGGGAAAGATGGACAGGTAGGGTGTCTTCAAGTCTTTCAGGTTCTTTCTGCCAAATATGAATTTGGGCGCTAGTTCCAGTGTGTGCTTGTTTATGTGTTGTCATCGATGTCGTTGTGTTTTTGTGTAGTTTCCAAGCCGCGTTAATCCTGACGTGTCCCAGATGACGGACGACAGCAATGACGGTCATCGCTTTCACCGGTCAGTTTTTTAATGACTCCAGTACATTATTTGATAGCGGATGCGGTCTCGACGTTTTTGCCAGGTCCCGCTCGAGCGACACAAAACCATTAGGATAAAAGGTGAAATCTCCGCAGGTACGATTGTTGCGTTGCTAATCTCAGATTAATGTTCAACATTTTTGGGACAGCGCAGTCGTCGGTCGAAGGAGAGCCACGTCATTGGCTTCCCCTGTAAACGTCGTCAATCTCTTAGTCCTTTTGTTCACATTGCAAGTGTGACAGAAACCTAAATGCAGGACCGTTCATTTCATAAATTTCCCGAACGCCGTGGTGGACAACAATGGTGAGACTACTCCGGTGAGTTCGCAAGTCACCTACAATGGCTAACAACAATTGGCCCCGCAGAAATGTGCTGACAAGACAAAATTCTTGGCAGCGTGATGCAGTTGAATTGTAAATTTGCTGTTTAAGAAGCCGGTGGAACGGGTGCAAGTTTTTGCTTTGCAATGTGCGCTAGCGCCTGACCTGGTAGGACCAAAAACGCCTTGGTTTTGTATCTGTTTTGTCCAGATTTGGCTTTCCTCTGATTGATCGCCTCCGTGTTACGTCTATGGCGCCGCCTCGAGTGGTCAAAACTCAAAGAAATTCCACCGCGCTGATTTCAGAGCTCGGGGCAGAAAAGAACGTCAGGAATGCAATTTGAATTTCACGTTTGTCCAAGCGCCAGAGAGAAAGAGACGATATTACGTCCCAAATACTAGAAGAAATTGGTTTGGCAAAAGTCTTGACGTTCAACACAAATTCCTTCCTACTTTGTCGATTGAGCAGGAAATAGCATCCGATAGTTAATTGAACAAATTCCATACGCCACCTTTTTTCTTTTCAGCAAAGTCTTGCACGCAGATGGTGTCGGTTTGTGCGGTATTTTGAGGTAGCGTCTGGCCTCGCTGTGCCCCTCAGTGTCCGTGCTGTGCCTGTGCCTGGCGGCGCCGGCGGCGGCCCCGTCCCGCTGGGCTTGCGCCCGGGCCTGTCCGCGGTCCTGTTCCTGCACGCAAGAGAAGAGCTGCAGCGTGCTGTGCGACCGTTCCGGCCTGGCCGAGCTGCCCGCAGAGTTCCCCTGCGAGGCCTCGGCCATCAACCTGGACAAGAACAGACTTAAGTTCCTGTCGGAAAAGGCCTTCGGGACCCTGCCGTCGCTCAAGTCCCTCTCGCTGGACCACAACAACATCTCCTTCATCACCCCCGGAGCCTTCAAGGTCTGCTCCCTAATCTCGTTTCTAACCGCGGTTAGTTCGGGGCCCTCGGTTGCCGCCGCCGCTGATGTTGATTATTGCTCATTTGTTCAATGTGGCGCTGCCGCTGAGAAACTGCCATTTGGCAACTCGCGGTCGGCGCTCAGGACAGGAGGGGGGCGGGGGGGGGTAGCACCTCCCTGGAAGGCCCGCTTGAGGTCAGTTCGTGTACTTTTAATCCCATAAGTCACGTAAGCGAGCGACCCTAACGAAGCCTCGCAAGCGAGTGCTCACCCTCGTGGTTGTGTGCTAACGTGCTGCCATTTTGGAGGAAGGCATGAAACGACCAGCGTGGCCAATTGCGGCCTTTTTGGGGCCGTCGCAACAAAAAGTGCATACGTCGGTGTACGTATTAGCTGCCGTCTGTCGCTCGGCAAGATGAAGAAAGATGCTTTAGTTCTTGTAAATCCATCGTTTTGGAACAATTAAGTACGCAAGTGCATCCAGTGAATGAATGAAATGCTCGTTTAACCCTCGCGGGGGGGTTGTCACACATTTAAAAAAGGATTTGGATGTCTTGGGTTCTCGAGGGTTAACCGGACTCATTGCTCCGTCTCGTGATCGGGTTTTCCGTCGATGGCCCCAAAAATCCCGGTCGTGGAAAGCCTGGTTTAAAAAAAAAAAACGGCACAAGTTCATCCACACGTTTTCCTTCCCTGCCAGCGAATAAATATATAATTATTTCCTCCTGGGACTGGGAACTTTTCAGCTATTTTCATGTAGCGCACATGCTAATTTTGTGAAAATACTGAAATCAAGACAAGCGGAGCGTGTGCGCACATTAAAACCCAAAAAACTTCCAATGCGCTTTGATGCACGCCAGTTCGCCAGCCCTCTAGTGGGTGCCAAAACTTTCGATTGGTCACAGAAACAAAGATTTCCGTGGCAACGCCAAATGTGCTTCGTCACCTCACGGTTGAGTTTGCGCGTTGCCCAGTAACGAAATGCAAATCGATGAATTTAGCGCACGCGAATGTGGAACAAACCAATTTTGCGTCTTTAAATACGGAAATGGTGTCAACATTTTTGGAATGCGAGGAGCAAAAATGATCGGCGCCCGTCGTCAATTCAGCGGGAAAAAAAAAAAGTATTGTCAACGTCTGACCCGCTTTATTATTATTTTACGTTTCAAAAACTGGAATAGCAGCGCTCACAAATATTTGTAGGGCAGCAGCCGTGAAAGTCAAATGACAAATTTGATTACCGACATGAAGGTCCGACCCCTACTTATGAAGTTCATTTGTTCCGGAATGGGAATCGTTCACAAGTAGAAGCGCATTTTGCATATAAGTAGCCTAATCCGTTCCGAGTTCCCTTGACCCCCTCCCCCCATAAAAAATAAGCATTCAAAGTACATCATGTAAAGAATAATACAAAGTGATGCTCATTTCCATTTGGCATCGTGGGGGACGTAGGAGGAGGCAAACTTTGACATCCGAGAGAAAACTTTATTGCACTAAAGACCAAAAAGTTGGACTTTTCCAACATGCGCTAGCTTGTGTCATCGCTACGGTGACGGTCGAGCGTCCAACAACGGGAACCAAAAGCGTCTTTTTCCAAGGAGGCCTTTGGTCACCTGAATTTTCCGTTGAGCGCTGCATCGGTACCTTCGAATGCTTCACAATAGGGTTGGTTGCAACGAGGAAACCATTTGAGGCAAATACTGTACTTGAATGGTGTAAGTCAACCGTTCGCCGAAACAAGAAGGCAGCAATGGCTTAAAAAAAAAAAAAAAAAAGGGTTGAAAAAATTCAACGGAAAGTTTGGGCTCTCATCCGATCTTCAAACTGTTCCAAAATAGGAGTAAAGAGTCGATCGAAAGAAGGACAGAGCAATTTTACGCCTGACTTCCCCAGCCGAACTCTTTTGACTGCGGAGTCCTAAGCGGGTTTTCGGTGGACTTGGCGCCAAGGTTGTCCACTTCCGCAGGGCCTCCCCAACCTGCTGGAACTGAAAATGGCGCACAACGAGTACATCAGCTACCTTCACACCAGGACCTTCACGGGCCTCAAGAAGCTGGCGCGCCTGGACCTGTCCGACTGCAACCTCTTCAACATCCCGGACCGGATCTTCATCGAGCAGACGGCGCTCAAGGAGCTGCTCTGCTTCCAGAACAAGTTCCGCAGGATCCCCGGCGCCATCCGCGGCATGGAGAACCTGACCCACATCTACCTGGAGAGGAGCAAGATCGAGGCGGTGGCCTACAACTCGCTGCTGGGGCTGGGCGGCCTCAAGTAAGTCTCCTCGCCCAAACGGGCCAACGGGTGCGGTCGGCTTCACCGCTTGCTTGCGGGACTCCCTTTACCGATAGTCTCGTTAAAAGTCTAGAGATGGGGGAGGGGCCTCTCGGATGGACCGAATCGGCTACGGTGCACCTCGAGCTTGTCGTTAGGGCGCTGGGACGGGTCTCCTTTGTCCCTCTCGGAAGAATTCAAAGTGGATTTTGAAATACGCGTATTGCCACGCACTGACGTGACGAGGCTGGTACGATTCAAACAAATATACAAATGAAAGTTTTTATAGTCGGAGTTTGTTCTGGTTCAGAGTTGGGGTTAGGGTACTTTTGGGTTTGGCATATTCTCAAAGTTCTGCCGAGGTCCTCTCCTGAAAACCGTCGACGGTGTCGGTCGTCCGGTCTGGCTTTCCGTGGACTTCATTTCATCTCAGCTTTATGGTTTTGTTTTGGGTCGGCTTGGTGTGGACTCTGAACTATCGTTTGGGGACCGTTTTGTTGCCTTCGGTGTTTTGAGACTTTGTCCCCCGTATTTGCGTTTACCCTCAGATGCGGAGTCTGAGCCCCTCTCGGTGTCGTTCCAGGTATTTGAACCTGCAAGAGAACCGCATCAACGTCATCCACGACCAGGCCTTCCAGGACCTGGCGCGACTGGAGAACTTCTACCTGAACGACAACCTGCTGTCCGACCTGCCGCCGCTCGCCTTCAAGGGCCTGGCTCGCCTCAAGATGCTCAACCTCGGCGGCAACCGGCTGATCAATATCTCCGAGACCTGCTTCGGTGACCTGGCGGAGCTGGAGACCCTCTACCTGGACAGGAACCGGCTGCTGTACATCGAGGAGGGAACCTTCCAGAACCTGACCAGCCTGATCACGCTCCATCTGAACAGCAACAACCTCAGCAGCCTCCCCCTCCCGGTGTTCCGGCCCATTTACTTCCTGGGCCGCCTCTACCTCTTCAAGAACCCCTGGCACTGCGACTGCTCCCTGGAGTGGCTGAAGGACTGGATGGAGAACTACAACCTGGTGCGGGACATCCCCTGCTCCTCGCCGTCGTCCGTGGCGGGCCTGGATCTGGGCGAGGTGGTCTTTGCCAAAGTCAACGGCACCTGCGCCGATCCCGCCGAACTCAACCTGACCGCCGCGCCCTCGGAGGCGCCGTCCGCCGCGGAGAACCGCTTCAACAGCCTCATCTCCAGGCTCCTGCAGCAGGAAGTCCGGGAAGACGCGGCCAACGGGACGGACGGCGCTCGCAACGGGACCCTCCCGGACGCCGACGACGGAGGGCTCGCCGCGGGGGTCGCGGGGCGACGGGGTCACGCGTGGCCGCCGGCTCTGTGTTTCCTCGCCGCTTGGCTGGTCTTTGGTTTTCCTCGGGCGGAATGGTGGACTTTCCCGCTCGGGGATGCGCGGAATGTCCGCCGGGACGGCAAAAGGACCTTTCTATAAAGACGTCGACGACGGAGGAAAAAGGAGCCGCCTCGGTTTTGAGGGTCAGCGTCGGCGAGTTGTGCGCGTGAGGGTCAGAGATTGAATTTAGGTTTCGCGTTTGACTTTTGGGTCGCGCTCTCGACTTCCCAAATGAGTCGCGTCGCGTGCCGGAATGGCTCTCTTCCGGTTCTCCTGAATTCAAAGGACGGAATATTTGTGTAATGTTTCAAGGTTAAAGGTTGATGGCGGGAAAACGGATGTCCTCCACTCTAGCAGGTTATTTTTTTTTTTGGTCTCCTCTGCATTAATCTTCTTCTGGCTTTAGAGTAGCGGAGAGCGCGCTGGCGCCTCCTACGGACGGACATCCGGCTTTCAGCACGCAGGCTGACCCCCCCCACTAACGATAGAGGACTCGCCGAGATGCTGAACTTTCCTCTGCAATAATTTGTGCTGCTAACTTGCACGGTGAGTTCCGTCCTTTCTTGGAATATGTTTTGTGTCCCGTTCTTCCCCCCCCATGCTCATAATAGCCTTTAATAATTCCCCCCCCCCCGGTACCTTGACCACCTCTCCCAAATGATGATGATGAACGCTTACTCCGCTAAAACGTTTGCTTCTATTTATTTGTTCTCGCGATCTGACGGCTCACCTCCTCCTTCTTTTCTTCTTGGATCGGAACTTCTTTTTTTTTTTTCCCTCGTCGTAACATTGACTCCACAAGTCAACGCAGTTCTAGTAGAAGGTCCAAATCTGGCTTTGGAGTCCAGTGGGCACGGAGCATGACTGCTTTATTATTGTTATTATGGCAAAATTGAAAGTTTGCCACATTTCTTTCCTTCCTTGGGTTATGCTTAATTTCATAAAATGTTTCCCTTTCCCCATATTTTGACTGCCCTCTTATGGGGCAAAAGAAAAAAAAAAATCGTCATTCCAAATAAAATCACTACGTCATCTTTGCTCGAGTAGTAAAACCATTTTTTTTTTTTTTTTTAAATAGCCTTTTTCCTACTGTTGTGACTTTTTATACACGGACATTCCATCAAATCAAGTTCAGCTGTTGGAGGAAGCCACATTTTGGGGGAAAAAAAAAAAAAACTTTTCATAGTTCCCAAAAGATTCTTTTCTGTCAGGACATCGTTCAGGTTTTGTCTGGTTACAGTCCACATTTATTCTTGTAAAATGTTACATTTCACTTCAAAATATGACGTCCATTGCCATCGTATTGCAGTTCTGGGGGATAAAACTGTCTTTTTGCTTGTCACGCAACGCAACCCCCGCCCCCCCCCCCAAAAAAAAGTGCATCTTTTTTTTTTTTTTCTTCTCAAAGGCAGGAAAGAGCTCGGACGTGCGGTGGGACGAAAGGCCGCAAAAGAGTCCAGAAAGTGAACAGAAACTGATGGAAAGAAAAACAACCAAAAGTTGCACTGGGCCCGATGAGCCGCGATCACCTGGCACCATTTTGCCAGCTGTCAGTTTTTGCAAAAGTGCAACGTTGGAGGCGGCGACGATTGGCGACCTCTCAAACGTCTTCTGGATTCTTTTTCAAATCTCTGCACAGCAACGAGAGGGAAACATGGACCGCATCGGTCGCCGTCTTCTTTTTTCCCCAATAATAAGAACCGGTGGGCGCCAGAATTGTAACGGCATGAAGGAGTTTCCTCGAAAGTCCAAAATGACGTCAGTGGAGCGAGAGGTTAAAAAAAAAAAAAAAAAAAAGGAGGGAGAAAAGCAGAATGCGGCGTGAATAAATAGTGAGGCCGGATGACGTTTTTGTGTTTTCATTTCCCCCCCACCCCCCCCCTCAGTCAAAGTCAATGTCCACCGTTGAGTTAAAAAAAAAAAAAAAAGGTGGGGTGGGGGCGAGGGGGGCCCTCCTCAGTAAACCCAGGAGACGGGCACCCACTGGCCGCCGCCGCCGCCGCCGCACACCAGCGCCGCCGCCTCCTCCAGGCGGCCGATGGTGTCGTCGATCTCGTTGTTGACGACGGTCTCGTCGAAGTAGTGCGAGTACGTCTTGTGCAGGATCTCGGACTCCTTCTGGAGACGCTGCAGCGACTCGTCCTGGGGGTGGGGGGGGGGGGGGGCAAAGCCGGTTAGACGCCGTCCTCTTTGCTCACGTCACTTCCTTCTACAGTCGTACCTCTACTTACAAACGTCTCTAGTGAGCAAAATGTTCAGGTTACGAAACGCCTCCTGGGAAAAGTCACCATGGGAAAGGCAAAAAGGCGGCGCTGTGTTCGCAAGCCCCAAATTTCCCCCAACGTCAACTTCCCGGACGTTGTTTTGTGGCGCGATGGAGCCGCTTTCCCCATTGGCCATCGCCGTAGCGGCTTGCTGGTATCCCATTGGCAAGGAAGGCCGTCAACCTTTACCCACGATGCATTTGGTTACGCTCGACTGTCACCTAATCACGCTAGCTAGCAGACTTTGCTAAAGTACAAAGTTCATTCGTCTTTCTTCACCTTCTTCAGACCTGAAGAATCTTTGGTGATGTTCAGTCGCGTGCGTCTCTTTTCTCTCGCCTATCAAATGTTTGCTTGTGTCCCTCCATTTTTCATTTTGCAACCTTCTCTCCGCATTGTCATTTCTGTCGTTCTTTACGTTATGCACTTGTCCCCCCCCCCCCGGCTCGGGACAGGTGATGCTATTTCCACGTAAAAAGCGCTTCGACTTGACATTCCGAAACGACTTTGGAAGCAATTAACTTCCGATCCAACTTTTTGCTGGGTCGTAACATCGGAACGTCCACACAACTTTCACACTCGATTGCCATCAAATTCCATCTTTCATTGGAATATTGAAATGTTTTTTTCTTTTTTTCTTGCAACAGCCCAAATTCATGCGTTTTTCAAAGTATTTTTCCAGGTTTGCAACGTTGACTCTTCTCGTACAATTCCTACTTTGCTTTCTTTCTTCTTTTTTTTTTTTTTAGATAAGTCGAATGTTATTCTTGTAATGCCGCCAACCTTTCACAACTTGACGTTCTGACCAAATGATGTTTCTTGTTTGTTTTCTTTGCGATTCCTGGAGGAGGCCCCGGAGCTCGCTTTGGCATCCCGGGTCGTGAGTTTGTATCTTCACTTCCCAGGAGGGCATCCGGTGTAAAAACGATGCCAAACAAATATGAGATGTCACGCTGCGGCTTTTGAATTGTGCTCCAACAAGGATTCTTCTCGACGCTTCTTGACTGACAACTCGGTGACAATTTTGCCAATTGATCTTTATTGGGGCGGGCGTGACGACTACGATTTAATACGTGGCGCATTTTGTCCTCCTACTTTGTCGGTACCTTCGTCCCTTTTGCTGGGAAACGGGCAAAATGTCAGCATTTGCTGTCGCGTTCACAAACCCACGTTTACGAAGCCACCGACCACCCGCCAGCGCGGCACGACACTTACTGGCAACGTGCGACACCACCTGGGCGTCTGCGGGGGCGCGCGTGCGTGCATCGGGTGCAAAGATAAAGCAGCAAGAAGAAAGGTGAGGACGCGGGGACGGCGGGCGGGACGGCATTCACCTCATGGATGCTCGGCGTGATGGTCGGCGCCGCGATGAACACCACGTACGGCGCGAACTCCGCCGTGCGGAGAACTTTCAGCGCCTGTCACACAAATGACACCATTACTCCCCTTTTGAACAAACTGCCATCTTGCTCCCCCCCCCCCCCCAATAAAAATGTTCTGTTCTCATTCTCTGTTGCCATTTCATTTGTGTCAAAGAAATTGGTAAAAAAAAAAATGGCCAATCGTAATACCAGCGTGCTGTTTTTTTCTCCTCCGCACGTCGACATTCCTTTGTGTGCAAAAGTCAACTATTGACACTGCAACTCGGACGCGGGGCTCAAAGCTTCCACGGTCAACCTTTTCGTGTCCTCCCGTTTTTCCAAACATTTGTCAACCTTTTTGCGGTCGAACGCGGCCGACCTGAGGCTCGACGTCGAGGATGGCGAGCAGCCCCCGCCGGTGGATCTGGCGGATGGTCTCCAGGCGCGTGCCGTACATGGCGTCCTCGTGGCTGCCGTACTCCAAGTACTCGTTGTTGCTGATGTCCTGCGTCATCTGCTCGTGCGACACAAAAAAGTAGTTCTTGCCGTCCTCCTCGTCCTTCTTGGGCGGCCTCGTGGTGTCTGCGGGACGTACGGGTAAACGTCGGCGTCGCGCTTTACGTTCTTGTTGTTGTCGGCGTGCGAGCGAGTCGGCGGCTTACGCGGGATGGGGTACGCGAATCTGTCGGGATGTTTGGTGATGAGCGTGTTCTTGATGTGTCGCCGGCCAACGCCGTGAGCGCCTCGACGACGACAAAAACAACAACAACTTGAACGCAGCTCATTGTTATTTTGAAAATGACCCAAAAAAAAAAAAAAAAAAACAATACTGGATTTGCATTTCAGGAATGATTCTCATTACATGTTTTACATTTTTAAAATATCACTTGTAGTCTTATTTTGAGTTGTTCTATTTTTAGTCCTTACTTTCAACTAAATATTTCATTTGTACTTTATATGAAATTATAGATTCACAATTTACTCTGTCTTGCGATCAAATATAATATTGAGTAATTATTCATGAACTTGACGACACTGACGCTATCTTGTGAAAATTTTTTATACGCCAAAAGGTGGCGTCGTTTTTGCTCATTTCGCTTCGCTTTTTTCTTTCATGTAACCACCCAAATTCAACTATGCACAGAAATTGACGACCGTGTTCCCTCTTTGGAAATGTACTCATTTACAATATTTAATATTTTTAGACTCAGACATTTGTGAAGGTTTACCGTGCGAACCAAACGATGGAACGGTCAAAGGTCGGCGCGGTCTCACCTAACAAAACCAGCGTTTTCCTCTTGAAGGCGGGCAGCTTGACCACCTCCTCGTAGGTGACCAAATCTAATTGGTCGAACACTGAGGGAGGGGGCGGGGCAACAACAACAACAAAAAAAGCAGCCAATCAGAACGGGGGGAAAAAGCCCACAAAACATTCACAGCAAAATATTTGGGAAATCCTTTCGATGACAACGTGAAGAAAGCCGAGGCGGCGCTACTTACGTGGAAGCGAGCCGTTCGGGAGAGGCAAGCGAGACACAAGCGCACCAGGGTTACAACAGCACTTTGGACAAAAGAAAGGATGCAGACCGACAAGGCCGAACACGCAAACGCTTTTTGGTCTTCGGTCTACAACTGAACTAACTCGCTGGTCCAATACTTTTGGAGGCTGTGGCCCGAACCCAAAACAGTTTTACGGCAAAAAAAAAAAAAATACACTGATCTCAGCGTGATCCAAGTTTGACGCAAAATAGCGGAATGAAATATCAAAAAAGATCATCGTGCAACGTTTGCATCATTTATTCTTCCAAATTCAAACGAGTGCATTGAAACCTGAATCTGAAATTGAATTTTTGAATGTGAACGGAAGATTTTTTGCTCCTCAAATGAGCTGCGACGGCCATCTCGAAACTGAACTCGGGCCAATCGGCGCCTTTGTTTGTGAGTCACGTGACGGCTCCCTCCGCCTGTGTGCAATCAGAAAGAGATGACGAGACGCTGCCTTCCAAAGACGGAAAAGGACGTCCGAGAACGTGGGGGCGTCGTCGTTGAGAAGGCCAATGGACTTTGTTGATTGCACTTCTTCCGTCTCAAATGATGCGATTCAGATTCCGGCTCGAAATGCAACATCTCAAATGAAGCAATTTGAAATTGCGTCCATGTTCTTGCCCGAACGCAATTCAGCCCGGAAAACCAGAACGCTCGCAAGAAACAAAATGCACGTGTACGATATGGCAAATACGACAGCACACGTGTCCGCGCGCAAACTACAGCGCAGAATGACGGCGTGCGACCACGCATTGGCGAATTGTACACGCGCGCCCCAATTTGGCCCACACGAAACGAGAGCAAACTGCTACTTGGATGTGTCCAGTCGCCATGGAAACAGATCAGTAGGGGTGCGCCGACACGGATCCAAACAAGACGCCGGCACAAGTCGGAGTACCTTGCGCACGCGCACAAATACAAGTTGTGACGGATCCTACGCGGCTCAAAAGATAAGCGTGCAAACGTAACCGCATGCGTGCGTATTGATACATACAAACGTAGCCGAGCCTCGCAGGCGCAGGCGCGGAGACACGTACGGAAGTACCTGCGTTGTGCTTGGCCAAGTATTTGTCTTTGTACTGCTTCTTCTTCTTGCCGAACCACGTGCAGCTGGCCTGCTGCTCCTGCTTGGTCTTCTCCATCGCCATGCACGCCACACGCCTGACCCAACGCACGCACGCACGCACGCACACACACACACGCTCGCCGTCAAAAGTCGGCAAAATCGTCGACCTAAGGGAAAAGCTCAAAGTCCCCGGTCGTCGTCATCTTCCCAGCTGGAAACTAAAAAGGGGCTCAACCCGCCCCAAAACCCAAATCAGAAGCGGCGCCGAGTTCTCACCACTCCTGCAGCTCGGGCGACGGGATGAGGCCGGCGGCGCCGTTCTTGGTGTCGTCCAGCTTGCCCTGCCACCAGTTGTGGTCGTCCTTGGAGATGATCTGGAGGACGTCGCCCACGCGGAAGCGGACGCCGGCCTCCTTGCAGGGGATCAGCTCGTCCTCGGAGGGGTCGTACTCGAACTGAGCCCGCACGTAGATCTGCGGGTTACAACGCAGCGCTCGGGTCAGCCACCGGGACGGACGGCCTGAGCATTCCTTGCTGCTGCTCAGAGGAACAAAAAGTTCGGGGCAGGCTAAGCTAGGCTAAGCTAGGCAACTGCGGTAAGTCACGGCACACCGTCTCGTTTTGTTCGCTCGAAGCCACTTTGAATACTTCCTGCGGTGGGGATGCCCTGGCTTGGGGGGGGCATTTTGTCCTCGATTGGAGATCTGGGTACGATCTCTGGATTTGAGAGCATCACAATCGCTGAGAGCAAACGCGCGCCCGTGCGTCTCTGCGCCATTGCTGAATTTCACTCAACGACGAGGAAAGAAGCCAAAAGTCACCTGTCAAGTTAAACTGCACAAAGGCAAAGTAGAAGGATGCAAAGCTGCATAATATACTACCTATATACCCTAAAATGTGCCTGCGCCGTTGAACACGCAACTTTTGCACCTTTCCACCGAGCGGTCAACTCGCGGGTTCCGTCCGGACCTACGCGACACGTGCGTTTTACATCCCGTTTGTGTCATGATAGCTTAGCGATTAGCGCGGAAGGAGCATGTGGAAAGCAGAGCAGATGGACAAATGTTACCGTTGCTGCGTTGTTGTTGTTGTCCCCCCCCCCCCCCAATACGTTGTCTAATTGCCGCAACGTCAGCGATAACATTTGTGCCACCGTTGACGTTTTCGGAACAATCAGCGTTGCTCGATTGATTTCCGGCAGAACATCCGAGCGCTTTGCGTCCATGTCGGCAAGAAAGTCTCTTTGTTGTTCCTTTGCCGTTGCAGAGAGAAGGTCCGACCGGGTTGCCGACGGCTTGTCTTCATCTCTTTCTGCAACACGAGTTACTTTACGCTCGGACGTCAAGTTATTGTTTGTTGCCGTTTTCCCGCCTCGGTCGATGAGACGCGAGCTCGGCAAACTGAGGGCGACGCGAACCGCCCGGCGGAAAGGACGCCCCGGCGGGCCCGTTTCGGTATTTACCTGTCGGCTTTTGGGCTGGACGGCGGACGGAAGGTCCTGAGCGGGTCGAGGAAGCGTCGCCGGGCAGAAAGAAGAGAAGGCGGGTCAGCGTGGCGGTCAAAACGTTGTCGGGGAACGTTTTGGCGAAAGCTCCCGAGAGGCACGCGAGCAACGCCAATTTGGGAACTGACATCTCGGACCCGTCGGGGGCTTCTTCTTCCCATTCATAACACTCGTTCTTTGGCTGTTGTTTTTGTTTTTTGTTTTTTTTTTTCCCTCCTCCTCCGGGTCGGGTCGGGTCGGGCATCCTTACCAAGATGGAACTGTTAACGCTGGAGCGGCCGTTGGCAGGCGACTGGCGGGACGTGCAGGGCGACACTTTCTGAAATAAGACACGCGCGTCAGCACAGCGCGCCGACACAGTTAGTGAGGAGACGAGTGAGCGAGGCCGGGGAGGGAGGGAGGGAGGGAGGGAGGAAGGAAGGAAGGAAGGAAGACGTTACCTCACAGGAGGAGGCCCGCGTCCTGTAGCTGGGAACAATCTTGAAGGTGATGCTGCCTCGCATCTCCTTCTGCAAACACACGAGCGCCACGTCAAACAGGGCGTCGGCGGCGCCCGGCGGGTGCGGCGCCCGCCGACGCTCACCAGCATCTTCTGCAGCTGCTCCACCGTCTGGTCGGCCACGCCGATGCCGTTGATCTCCCTGATCTCGTCGCCGACGTGCAACGTGCCTGACGGGGCGGGAGGGGACGGCGTTGGCGGCGACGACGACGACGGCGACGGCGGCTGTTGCGTCCTTACCTTGTCTGTGGATCATCCCCCCGTGCATGATTCTGGCCACGATGCAGTTGTTGGCGTCGCTCATTTTCAACGTGATGCCCTGCGGCCGTCAACGAGCAAAACTTGACATCGTTGGCGCATTTGGATGCAATTTGGTTTTCGGCGTGCCGTGCGCACCATGGGCTCGTCCGTGTTCTTCTGGAACTGCACCAGCCGCACCCTGGTGACGTTCTCCAGGTCCACGTCTCCGTTGGCGCTTTGGGGCGAGTCGCCGTTCAGGTAGGGCGAGGCGGGCGGCGGCGTCACCCTCAGCGCCTGCTCGCTGTAGACCTCGTGGGCCACCACGTCGTGGGCCTGCAGCAGCGCCTGCAAAACATTTGAGGCCTTCGCGTCGGTGGCTCCGTTTCGCCCAAACGTTTGCCATCCACGAGTGCGCCCTTGAAACTTTCTAGGCCACGAATCGATTTCATCCATCCGTTGTCGCGGCGGCAGCGGACGGACGGTTGATTTCAGTCAGTGCGACATTATTTGTGTTTTTGTAAGATTTCGATATTCTCAACGTGTTCCTTTCTTCCTTGCGAGTGATTTTCTTCCATGATATCATCACAGGAAACATTCTATTAGCGTTATTGTGGTAGGAAATACGTCAATATAAAATCATACGAGCCAGAACCCAACAAGCTGCCGGGACAAATTGGATTTGAATTCCTCGAGCTCACCGGACTGCTCGTGGCGCGTCGGCACTTCTTTTCCCAGAACAAAGACGCGTGGAAGACTTTCGACAACGTACGCGATGACGCAAGCGCTCCTGAACTCACCATGAAATGCGGCTGAGTCAGAATCCGTCGCAGTTCTTTGGCGTCGTGGTTCTCCGGGTAGCACGAGATCTCTTCCAGCACCTGAGGACCACACCAAGATGCTTTCAATGGCCGCAGTCTTCCAAAAACTGCGCTACGAAATCTCCGGCCGAGCTCCCCGAGCGCCCCCCGGGGCTCGTCAGTGCCAAGTTTGGACACAGAGCCGAAAAATCCCCTCCTCTTTTGGCAGCGCCGAGTCGCAAGTCAGCTGCGGTTCTGTTGCGGCTGCCCGGTGAATTTGGGGGGTTGGGGGTGGGGGGGGTCGTCTTTGAATAGGAACCATTGTGAAGCAGTCGCGGCTCGCCGGGCGAGGGGCCATCCGGACCGCCCGCCTGCCACGCACCGAAAAGCGCCGGCGCTCTTACGTATCGCAGGCCTTTGACAGCGTCGGCGTCTTCTCGGGGCGACGGCCGCGTCTTGAGTGGAGGAAGACAACAGGGAGAACCGGGTTAACACGGGCGAGCTGACCCGACCCGACCCTTCCGCCGGCTTTCAGATTAGTGCGGCAAGCCAGCCAAAGCGGCTCCGTTCGGTCGTTAGCGGAAGACCAACACCGCCTGCGAAGCGACGCATCCCGGGCGGGAGGCGCCCCCCCCGATCGGCTCAAAGCAGTCCAGGTCGGCCACGTCGACGGCGGCGGTGGTGTGACGGCTCAGCGACTGAAAATTTGGAATCCCGCTCCCCCTCAATGCAACACTTGGCGTGCGGTCACGTCCAAAAGAGGGCAACGAAACAACAGGCCTGCTCGGAAAGCCTTCAAAATATCGCACGACGTCCAAACTTTTTGCTCCGAGGGCGGGGACATTTTTTGACGTCCGCAAACGATGTGCTCAGTTATTTTTTTGCCGCTGCTACTTCTTAGCTTTCCGTTGACTCGGTGGATTGTAGCAATCAGAGGCAATCGTTCCGGAAAGCTGGGAAAAACGGTTCCGCTTCTGAAACTGAAAGACCGTCATTCGTGCGGCATTAAGCTTTCTGTGCGTATCATCGCAAAATTCTCTCTCTTCTGTTGTTGTAGAACTGAATGCTAATCAGTCGTTTTAATAACAACGACATTATTGTGGGATTGGGGACGGGCCGCCGCCAGCTGCCGGGCTCAACACTCGCCAATTCAACAAAGTCCACAATTAACAACACGACTGCCTCTGCCTGAACGCGACGCACACAAAACGGATTTTCCACCCTTGCGCCAAAAGCCCACCAAGGACCAGAATGCAACTCTTTCAAGCTCCCCAGCGTGGCGCAGCCGCTCAGGTAAAGCACCGTTGGAAGATGACAAATTTAAGGAAAACAAGCCAGCAACATTCAAGGGACGAAGCACAGTTTTCCTTTCAGTCGGAGGAGAGGAAAAAGCACGCGTGGCTGAGAAAAACATGCTTTTTGCACGACCCCCCCAAACATAATGGACTCGAACAACGAGGCGCTCCGGAAGTCGGGGAACGCCGCAGCAACACGGAGACTGTGGACGCGCCGTATCGGAACGCCACCTGCTAACGTGGAAGAGTGGCTAACGAAGGGCAAAAATATTTTCCGAGAGGGTCGAGCCAAGCGGACACGCCGGACAAGCGTGCTGGCAGGCAGGCGGGCCAAAGTCATCATTTTGCACTATTTTGCTTCCATCGCGATAAAAAAAAAAAAAAAAGATTTGTCTCCCTGCGTCTTTTTCCATCAAAATCAACGCGAGTCGGAAGGATGCAGCGGAACCCGAAAGCTGAAAGCCAGTCGCTAAACGCCGGCGGCCATTTTACCTCTTTGGCCCTCTGCACGCCGTCGCTGGACGGGTTCCTGATCTGCGGGGACGACTTGGTGTTGATCTTGTCGTAGAGCTGCAAAAGACAAAGTGCCGTGATTGATCGGACGGCAACCTCTGGCGGTCAAAAGGGCTTCTGGCCGTTTCCATCGTAACCCTAAAACACGACTGTTGCTTCTTAGCTTCGCTGACCGACTACAAGCGCGCCACCAAAAAAAAAAAAAAAAAGACCAACATTTTGCATCTGATTAGACTGCCCGCCATCGCCCCCACAACCGACTTCGGGCGAGACCCGGACCCAACGCGTCGCCGCGACGGGGCCTTTGCGGCCTTTGTTTCAATCTGTCCCCCCCCCCCCACCACCACCACCCAGTCTGCCATCTGCACGCCCTCCTCCGGGTTGGCCCGGAAAAGGCCCCCTTTGTTTTGCTCCAAACAAGCCTGGCAATAAACAGCACTCTGGTCCGATTCACAACCTGAACTTTTTCTCTCCGCAAAACGAGTTCTTCTTTCGTGCGTCGGGTTCCGACTCATTGGCGCGGATGCCCGGCAGACGCAAACGACTTACGTCGAGCAGCGAGTGTAAATGCTGGTCCTGGAAAACGCTGTGCAGGAAGTCGAGATCCTTCTCGCTGCAGTCGGTCAGCGCGTGGATCTCCTCCAAACTGTCCAGCACCTGAGAAACGGCGCCTGGCGGGCACAAAGACAGCAGATGGGAAAGGCTGCGACGCGGCCGGACGGCGTCGACGCGGCGGTACGTACGCTCTGCTGCCAGCAGCCCTGCGGCCGGAGGCAAGAAGAGAAGCGGAGAAAGAAAATACACAAAGCAATGAAGACACCTCTTAAGGCCATTCCCACGCCGGCCGACGCTTGACTTTGAGGATTTTCTCTTTCCCTCCCACTTTAGGCCCTCACTCGGAACTCCCGTTCCCAGCTATCAAACCGACGACCCGGAAATGTTTTGCCCGCTGCTGTGCGCTCACCCGAGGACGTGGGCTCGTCCGGGAAGTCCTGCAGTTCCTCAGGGGGGTCCCCGTAGTAGCAATTAAACTTGTGACTGGACACCGCCGCCAGCACGGCTCCCTGAAACCACAGCGTTGGCACTCGTCAACGTGCGCCCCGTCACCACGCGACCGGAAACGTTCCGCGTCCGAAGGCTTTGCGACGAAACGAAAGACGGTGAAACGCACGAATCGAAATGTCGCCTCTTCAAATCGCACACCTTAAAGTAGCCGACGAGGTTTGGCGTCGGACGCGTTTAAAGCGACGGCGGAATCGCGGCCCTTCGCCAGGCTTCCTGCGAGGGGACGGAGATCCCGACGAGCCCTCGCACACTCGGCCAAAGCGAGAAACTTCAATTTGACCGCGTGACAAAAAGCAAACGCGCGAGTGCAAACACAAGACGGCGGGCGCGAATCTGAAGCGGCGAATCCGTCACGAGCGTCAAGATGGCAGGACTCGACGCCTCTGCGCAAAAGTGCGGCACGTTTTGAAAATTCAAAAATAACAACGCATTCTGAACCCGAGTGAACATTTCACAAAACTTTCCTGGGTTCTTCTTTGTTAGTTTTGGATCATAACAGATTTTTTTTGGGGTTCGTTTGTTTTTTCAGGGGTGTTTTTTCCCCCCCCCCCCTCCTCCTCCTCCTCCTCCTCATTTCAACTCCGCAAATCACGAAAAAAAAAAAAAAAAAACTTGTCAGCATCGCGCACACGTCGTCTTCTTGATTTCGTTACTATTGACGGCACGCGCATGGTGGAGACCTTCAACTTCCTCCTGGCGTTGAACTTTCTGAGCTGCTCCACCGTCTCCGGCAAATGGATCTTGTAGGCGTAGCGGTCTCGCTCCTGCGAAAGACCACAAGCAGAGCAGCTCAGAGGAAGCCGCGGCGGAACGAACGGACGTCTCGTCTCGCCGTTCGCCAGTTGACCGCGTCACCCGACCTTTTGCTTACCTTGAGCCACGGATGGTTGAGGGCCTCGTAAACCGTGATCCTCTCGGCGGGGTCCAGCATCAGCGTGCGCCTCACCAGATCTTTCGCGCTCTCCGAGATTTGGCTCCACTGCCGCGGGTTCATCTGCACAAAAATGTCGGGCCTTTGGGCACGCAACTCAACCATCGTTCTTGTCAGTGACAGGAAAGCCGTGAGATGGTACGTCTGCGCCCCCCCCCCGCAAAACTTTGCCGTATACTGATCCAAAACACTTTGGGAACACGTTTGAAAAGATCCAGTATTGCAATGCAAAACTACTTGCAAGCCTTAAATAGAAAAAGGTGAGCCCGCTCGTGAGAGTCCGTGCGCGAGTCGTGGCTGACAGCAGCTCCCGACGTTTTGCTTTTCTTGCGCGTTGTGACGTACTCCGATTCTGCGAGCGCTCACCTTGTACTTGCCCCTGCAGACGGCTTCGAAGAGGCGCTCTTTGGTGCCGTAGAAAGGCAGACAGCCCGACAGGAGGATGAAGAGGATGACGCCGCAGCCCCAAACGTCCACGGGTTTCCCGTACGGCTCCCGCTTCACCACCTCGGGCGCCATGAAGTGCGGCGTCCCCACGCGACCTGCAAGTACGACGACGAAAATCGACCGCTATTTGCCCGTTTAGACGCGTTTGTGGCGCATTTCCCCAAAGCGCTCAAGCGTACCTCCGGCCACCAGGCCCGACTCCCCCAGCTGGATGGCCACGCCGAAGCCCCCCAACTTGACGGGGGCCGAGTTCTCCTTGGATGCCAGCAGCACGCAGTGAGGCTGGGTCAGGATGATTACGTATTGGGCGAGAAAAATGGACAGACGATGACTTCAAAAGAACACGTTTGTCAAAGCGCTTTTTCCCTCCAGCACGACAAGAATCGGCCACGTGGGCCACTGCGGCGAAGCCCTCCGAATCCCTCACACGTCCCGCAAAAGAGATCATCGTCCAAATCGCATTTCCGACATTTGCACCGACGGAAAAGCCGCTCCATCCAAACTTCACAAAGAAGGAACGAGCTTCGGGTTCAGCCGCCGACGGCAAACGGTCGCGTTCGTCTGTCTCCGATCCAAAATGTGTGTCGGGCTCGGGAATTGGCTGAACTTTCTTGAAGAAAGTCAGAATATTAAACGCAGGCAGCCAATCAGACGGAGGCTCGGTTTAGAAACCATCTCGGCAACGTTTGAGGACTGCACTCAATATTAAAACCAAAGTTGCACCTTCCAAATTACACTTTCATTCCATTTCGGTGAAAACACATTTCTTTAAAATTGGGAATTCTAAGAAGTTAAGTTGAAATTTCCGTTTATGTTGACGAGACGCTCGGAAGCGGGGCGCCACCTACGGGAAGGGAGTCGCAGTGGCGCTTTGCGGCCTCCAATTTTTTTTTTTTTTTTTTTCCCCACCTTGACATCTCTGTGGATGACGTTGTTGTCGTGGCAGTAGCGCAGCGCCTCCAGAATCTGCCGCATGTAGTGACTACGACGAGGAAGACAGGCGGGCGTCACGATGCGGTCCGTCGGCCGGGCCGCCGACGCCAGCGGGACGGAGCTCACCTGGCGACGGCTTCGCTGTAGACGAAGCCGGCGTCGGCCCGCTTGACGATCTCGAAGCACAGGTCGGCGCCATCCATGCTGAGGTGCGCGCGTGCGGCGGGGGGGGCAGAACGGCAACAAGTCAAAAGTCCGCGTTCGCCAACGTTTCGTCTTCCTTCTTGGTCGAAGCTACGCTACGTCGCGGGGGCTCCGCCTTTTTGGTGACCTTTAGCATTGGTCTTGTCAAGCTTCAAATAGAAATAAAAGAACCTGACCACAAAAATAAAAAATACGCCTTATGATGACGTTGTTGGGTCGATATGAGCCCGCCGTCTGAATGACATGGGCGGCATTCATGATTAAATGTTTATTTTTCCTGTTTTTGTGTCAAATTTTATTTTGATGATTTAAAAAAAAAAAAAAAAAAAGAAAAGAAGAAATGTGCCCCCCCCACCCCAATGGGCAACAGTATTTAAAGGGCATATAAAAGAGCAGAACTCTCTCTCACGTTAGTTAAAGGCCGCTCAGTCCGCAAGGCGTTGAGGGAAGCCGGCCGCCACAATCAGAAAGACAAACGCGCACGTTAAGTGGGAGATGGAAAAACGGCGGACCAGAGGCGGGGCTTACGACACGAGCGCCCTTTCGTCTGTTCCGCCCCCGACCGACAAACCCAAAAATGTTCAGGGACTGCACAACCGAATGTCATCGTTCGTCTTCATTTTGCATTCCAAAACGAGGAGAGCGTCTGCGGTTTCGGAAGGTTCCACACCAAAAACGCGGCCCGTCTTGGTCACGAATCGGCAAAAGCCGCTCGCTCGCGTGGGAGGCAAAACGTCTCGGAAGACGCGCAGCATTTTTCCGCGATTGGGTGCAGAACAAGGAGCCGGCCATTTCACTGCAATCTCGGCGACAACTCAGCGCACAAAAATGTTCCGTTTGATGAGAAGGCGCCAGCGAGCGGCGGCCGACGAGTCGAGAAAAAGAGTCGACTGCCGGCGTCAAATCTTAAGCCTGCCGTACTTGCTCCACACGAACCACCGACGAGAATTCTCCGATCGACACGGCGGGCCACAAAACCGGACTTACAATTCAAAGACCATGTAGAGCATCCCGTCGGAGCTGTAAGTCTCCAGTAGCTCCACGATGTGCGGATGTTTCAGCATGTGGCAGATGCTGGCCTCCCTCTTCAGGTCTAAAGGGGGCCCAAACACACACACACACACACACACACACACACACCCACGCACGAGGACAATTTTCAGATCCTTTCCACCGACAACCACTTCAATCACCAAAAACGTTAGCACAATGATTTGCCGTTCACGATCCGATTAATGATCATCTGCAAATGAAGACGTTAACTTGCAAAAACGTTTGCATTTACTCCAGGGACGTTCCGGAAGCGACTTGCGACTCGTACGCCCCTCTGTGCAAGCGCCAAGCGTGGAACGCGCGCCGACGACTTTGCCCCCACCAGCTTAGCGTCGCCAAACGTGCGCAGTGCAAAAAGGGGCGTGTCATATCATCACATCTATGTCGGAGGTCGTCTGTGTGCGCACGCCAAGCCGAGGCTCCGTGACGGCGTCGGCCCGGCGGGAACGGTCGCTCATTTGCACGACAGCGAGTGTCAAGTCTGAATTCTTCAAGGTACCTTGAGGACAAAATTCATTCATCCATTTTCTGAGCCGCTTATCCTCACGAGGGTCGCGGGGCACGCTGGAGCCTATCCCAGCTCCCACGTGATCTCAACCCGTCGGTCAGGCGTGTTCGGTCGCTGAGTGGCGCCTGCCGTTATTTGACGCCCCCCCCCCTCACAGCTCCGCATCGGCGAGTATTCAGGTCCGCCTGGGTTTTGCCGTCCCTACTTTGCGAGCCTTTTTCCCCTTTGTCTAGCTCACGAGCTCCAGGAGTGGATTTTACTTTCCTTTGCATTCCTTTCATATGTTGATTCCGCAGCCAGCCGGCGGTGGACTTGAAAATGTTACTTAAGAGAGCGCCTGCACCGTTCACAATTTTTCCTCGGCGACCGCGCAACGTCGCTTCCGCGCCCTCGAGGATTTCGGGTGGCCGCGAGACTGCCGACGTATTGACGAAGGCGCTACGGCTGCTCACGCTTGTGAGTGAACTGAAGAAAAGCCAACAGGCCGCGTCCGCGCGATTTCTCTTCATTGGGACGACTCGTACGTCCTCCCCGCCGCTGCACGTCCTCCTCGGTTTCCTCTCGCATCCGCCAAAACGTGCGTTCACCGGAGACGATTTCCTCCGGTTTTGGCGTCAGACTCCTTCAATGAGTTCAGCGTCTATTCTGCAGCAGAACGCAGAACGCAGAACGCGAAACCAAAAGCTTACCCTCTGTGCTGAGTCCAGGACTGGAGGTGAACTGGGCCACATCCACGATTTTGACGGCAAACTGCTGCGCCGTCTCTCTGTTGACGCATCGCCTCACCACGCTGAAGGGACCCCTGAAGAACACAGAGGACGACACGCTCGATTACGCGGGGCGTCGGCGCCGGAACGCGAGAGCCGAGACCCTTTGGTTACGTCACGGCGGATGCAAACACTGGCGGGGACGGCAGAAAACGCTTTTTGCACGACGAGTGCCTCCAGCCTCCGACGCGACTTCAGGAAGCCGAAATAGTCGTCGGCAGCCTCAGTCCCTTCAAACGCGACAACCGGCGGCCGGTAGGATCCGCCGCAGCGAGAGACTGCCACGGGTGTGCGCACTTTCGTTCGCTGCCGGCGGCGTCTGGTGAGGTAGGCCTAACCCGGTGGCGACCCACTCACAAAATGTCAACTTTCACCAACGATGCAGGCTCACCTGACAAAGTGATAGCCCGGCCTCAGTTTGGGAGGGGCTGCCCCCTCCAACCGCAGAATATCACAATTACGACCCGGGACACGCCGGAGACACCGCGCAGCTAAACCCGAATTCTGTCCGTGCAGTTGACATTTGCGGCTCTCTCAGGTTTGCTGCTCCTTTGTCAGCGGCCGAGGAAAGCGAGGAAGCGGGAAAGCGGCCTCGTCGTCGTGCAAAAATACCGACTGCCGGAACAGATGGCGGTCCTGCTAAAGCCGCTTAGCGTCAGACGGGTGCGCTCGGATGGCATCGTGCCCAACGCACGCACCCACTCAGCGGCCACTTCGTTCGGCGCACGAAGCGACCCGAAGCCAGATCAATTCAAAGTCTACTTGGCAGCTCCCTCCATCAGTCACCCGGTGACAAAATGCAAAAAAACGGATGTCCGCGGGCACCGGTGGGCAACGAGAACCGATCAAGTCTTGTTGTATTGGCGGCCTCGAAGGCCTCTCATTAGTTTCGCAAGCTCGCCGGTGGTCCAGTCCGGTTCTGACCCGTGAGCCGTACAAAACTTCTTTGATTCTGTTTTTTGAAGTCAGCACAGTCGAAACCGCCCGGCCGGCGGAGGCAGACGAGTTTGGAACCGATTGTTCAGCGCAGCCGACATTTGCGATACCGCGACTGAGCCCGGATGCCGAATATGCCTTCTGGATATCAAATTGTGAAGCCAGATAGATGTATGCTGACGGTGGGCCTGTCTTGATGGCGACCGGTCTGCCAGACATTTACTTGCTCCCCGTGGACACATTAGTCATTTTTCCATCTTAATATCGGGCACCACGTGGGGGTGGGCGAGACCCTCCTGCGACGGCTCCAGGCAGCTGGAGAGCATGACGGGAAAAAAATAAAAAAGCGGCAGTTGGACCGGAGAGGCGGAAACGGACGTCTCGGAAGAAATAGCCGACGCGCCGACGAGGCTTTGACGGGGGCGCTAAAAGCTGTTAGCGCTCTGAATGGGAGTCAGCTGCGCGAAAACGACGACGACGACGACCCCCCCCCCCCCCCATCGCACCCAGTGAAAGAGCCGGAAGAGCGAGAGAGAGGAATGTACCAAAAAGCTGAGGAGCATCCTGGACCGGGTATCAGCACAAGCTGGAATGAAAACCTTCATCGAGGGTGCAATCACCCTGATCAAGTTTCAAGACTGAAAGGAGAATGCAAAATATTTCCCAATGTCAGGGTTAGCGTTTTTTACTTACTTACTTACTTAGTTAGTTAGTTAACCCTAACCCCCCCCCCTCTTTTTTTTTTTACCTGTCAATTCATCACAAGACGACTGTAACATACGACTTGATGAAATAGGAATGCATGCAAACATAATATTTTTTTTGGGGGGGGGGGTGGGGGTATTGTTTTTTTTTTCCTCCCCCCACACAGATACCAACGAGCTGCTGTTGCGGATTATACAAAAGGTAGAAAGGTTTTCCCGCTATCTGGGCTCCATTTTCAGGGTTCGTGTTACGCCTGAGAGCGTATTAAACACGAGAAATGACGGTATCCACATTGTCCCCCCGGCGATCGTGGCGAGACTAAAGATCGTTCCGGCAGCCTTTGGGCTACGCCCGCACTTTGCCCGGGATCGGTCGCCGGTCCGCCACTGGCGAATCGAGACGAACGGCCACGATGGGAGGAAAGCCATCGCCGTCGGAGACTCGAAGGAAACCAGGTGACCTAAAAAGTCAGTTCAGAAAATCCCTCAGGAGAGAATTTCCCGCAAGTCGCCCGCCGGCCGAGAGGACGGGACGTCGTCTCCGGTCTCTGCGCACGTCGCCCGCCCCGGTGCTCAGTGACCCGCTTAAAGAGAAGCGATTTTGTGAAGGATGCGTCACTTAACCCAGATTCGGTCAGCATGAATCACGCGGAAGCAAATGTGTTCGTTCATCTATGCGGACGGAAACATGGACAGCAGTTCCCTTCATCTCAATTTTGAATGATGAATGAGTGTTTTGATTGTCAATCAATGAAGACGCGTTTTACGATGCCACGGATTCAAAACGCGGCCGGCGCACTCAAACCTTGATGAGGGAAGACCACGAGACCGTGAAGACCAGAACCTGGACTCATTCGTGTGTTGCTAGAAGCAACATTGGATCACGAATGTCGTCGGCATCGAAATCAAAAGTTGCCTTTTTATGTCGCAGCGCCGCCGTCCGCTGGGAATATTGCGATTCCCGACCAACGACGTTGGCATTGACGCGTTTGATAAATCATCAGTGCTGATCCAATTGATCCAATTGCACTTTTCACCTGTCAGAAAAAAAGATATCGATTTGCTACAAAGGTGTTTTTGTTCTTCCAGTCAGGCAGAAGATTTCAAAACCCTCCCGCGAGATGCCAAGAGGTGCACCATTAACCTGTGAGACAAATCAGTGGGCATGAAAAAAAACCAGGGGGAGAGTCCATGACAAACTTTCGCCTCGCTATAAAAAAGGATCAGCACCACATTTACTCACTCAAGTCTTAACAAAAATATTTGTTGTTGTGTAATCTGTTTGTTTTTTCAACAAAATCATTTGTCAGGTAAAACACGAATTCAGGATCAGCATCACGATGAGCCTCCCCGGCAAGGTCCGATCAAGGGCCGTCGGGATTCAGCAGGAGGCACCGCGTTTTTCGTCCCGGCCCGGCCGCGGAACCCTCGGCGGGGATCTCCGGTTTTTGGACTTGGAGGAGGAGAAGGCGTTGGACCGCCTCCAGCGCAAAACTAAAACGAGCTGCGCAGACATCCTGAGAGGGAGCAAATGTTGGAGTGCGGCGGTCGGTGAAATAAAAAGAAGGGGGGGGGGGTTGGATAAACGACTTCCCGGGCGACGCCATGAGCGGAATCGATCACGTCCGGCGAGCGTCCGATTATCGCTGCGACCCGTCGACGCGATGAAAGTGGCAACATTTTCCGTTTGAATGAACACTAAAAGGTCCGAAGAAGAAAAAGGCGAGCGCCGAGGGTGAAGCCGCAATATGCGACGACGAGGACGGTGCAAAAAATGAAGAAGAAAAAAAAAAAAAAAGGCCAAAATCCTCCAGTTTAACAACCCGAAGGTTTGGAGCCAAATGTGAGATTTGCCGGCGGATACTTTTTCCAGACTGCAGGCAGTGAGCTCCTCCACTCGGGATTAACTGGCTGATTTATTGCACGGTTGTGGACTAAGTACCCAATCAGCTGCCTCCCGAAATCGACACAGATATCTTCAGTGTGCGCCGCTAGCGGCTACAAGTTGAAAACAAAATCTTTCCTACAATGCGCTCGACTTTGGCCGTGACCAGATGCACGCGTTTACCTTCCCCGGAGGTAGAGGAAGAATCGACCACAATTGCGCGTAGAAGACGATGACCACGCTAGTTTTTGGTGCGCTCAAAGCTAACGCAGCACGGGGGGCGGGGGGGGGGGCGGGGGGGCGCACTAGTGGAGGAAAGTACAATCCGAAAGTGGCGGGCCGCTGCTATGGCGCCTTGAGTGGGCGTTCCTTGGTTTGCCTCTGTCCCCCCCCCCCCCCCCCCCCCCATCCCATCCCATCCATCCGGTCTACATCTGGGGCCTACTTGCAACCTGAAACCCGACAACTGCTCATTTTTGTCATATGGAGATCCCATATGAGCACTACATGTAAAATTCTGCATGCATTGCGTTAAAAAAAATGTAGCCTGTTCTTTCCGCAAATAAAAGGATTCAACGTGGCCTCAGTTTCACAACTAACGAGGCCGAAGAAACAAAAACAAGTCTCAAAATCTTCTTCTTCTTCTTTTCCTTTCGGCTTGTCCCGTGACGGGTCGCCACAGTCTGTCACCTTTTTCCATCTAAGCCTATCTCCCGCATCTTCCTCTCTAACCCCAACTGCCCTCACGTCTTCCCTCACCACATCCATCAACCTTCTCTTTGGTCTTCCTCTCTGTCGCTCTCTCTTCCTTGACAGCTCCATCCTCAGCACCCTTCCACCGACATCCTCAGACTCTCTCGCCTCTGAACATGTCCAAACCATCCAAGTCTGCAACAAACAAACAAGTCTCAAAATGAAAAGCCTAAAATTACTTTTGCCTAGTTAATGAAGTGGTGCGATATGGGGGGGGGTCATCCAAAAGCTCCAGATTCGCCCTTCGCGTGAATTTGTCGGCCGTCGGCCCCTCCCGTTTCCAGTCTGGCGTCACGTCACGGCCCAAAAGGAGGGAAACCATTCGAAACGACGCCGGTAACGAAAAACCCGAGAGGGCCGCAAAGCCGTCACGGCGCCTCGCATCAAAACCATTCAGAAGAAGGCGAGGAAAAAAAACTCAAATCGGTCGTCATCGTATCCAAATGAGCCACTTTGGGAAATTTCGCACGTGATCCTCCGTCATCGGCGAGAGCCGCCAAGATGACCGCAAACCCAAAACAAACCAAAAAAAAAGATGAACGACTTCCCGAGCGTCGTCGTGCGTTCGTCAGAGCGGAATCGGTCACGTCCGGCGGGCGTCCGATTATCGCTGCGACCCGTCGACGCGATGAAAGGCTGATGAGCAAAAAAAGAGATCATTCAAGCGCACGTCGCAGGACTTTGAACACGACTTATGTTCTCACGGCGTAAACGGGGAGGGGGAGGGGGAGGGGGTTGCCTTTTTAGTTTGCCACTGTACATTATTCCACAGATCCAAAGATGACGCGCAAATCAAAGGAAGACCAAACGGTGTAGACTGAAGCCAAGCGGCGCAAAACCAAGTCAAACTCAACAAGCAAATCAGATATCTTATCCACCCGAGCATGTACGTGTCACCGTCACATCTTTAAGATGGAAGATATTTTGGCAACTCTTCTTTTCCTTTCGGCTTGTCACCTTTTTCCCCTCTTGGCCTATCTGGTGCGTCTTCCTCTCTACCGTCAAGCGCCCTCAGGTCGTCTTCCCTCACAACATCCGTCAACCTCTCGCTCGCTCGCTCGCTCGCTCTCTCTTTTGCCTGGCGGCTCCATCCTCAGACTCTCTGGCCTCTGGACATGTCCAAACCATCCAACTTTGGCTGTCCCTCCCTCTCAGGAGCTCATTTCTAATCCGATCCAAGGGAGAACCTCAACATCTTTTTTTTTTTTCCATTTCTGCCGCCTCCAGCTGTGCTTCCCGTCTGTCGTTTCTTCGTCTCGAATCCGCCCGTCGTGGCCGACCTCGCCGCTCTTTTAGAAACTTTGCCCTTCATCCTGGCGGAGACTCCTCCGCCAACTGTCCCCCACCCCGCTTGGACTCGTTTCTTCACTTCCTTCGCACACTCACCGTCGCTCTGGATTGTGGACCTGAAGTATTTGAAGTCGCCCTCCCTCGCTATCTCTTCCCCCTCCGCCCCTCTCATTCACGCACATATACTCTGATATTTCGCCAAATACACGAGTAAAAAAAATATGGATTCGTTTTTTTTTTCTTAAATTACATGCATTCAATTCTCATTTATGAGGGGTTGGCCTTCTATGCCTAAACTGCATATGTTGGCACTGAGCGTATGGTATCAAATAAAATAAAATAAAACCAGCCTTTGCTAAATAGCTAGCATGAGCTCACTTGCGATGACAATTTAAGGGGAAAACTTTAAAAAAAAAAAAAAAGTTAAGATCGTGGGAAAAGACCCCAGCGCACCCCCCCCCCTTTTTTTTTTTTTTTTTAAAAAGCTGCTTTTGTCAAGCTAATTTCAGGAAATGTGGAACAGACAACGTGCATTTGTCTCAGAGGAAGGAAAATGACACGATTGTCAGCCTTTTCCAGAGGAGGCCTTCACTTTAGGGAATACTGCACGCGTGTGTTCACACGCTTGCCTGCGGTGACGCGGTGATCAGCACATCATTTGTGTCATCCGGCCGCACGTCACCAAAGTGAACCATCACGCGGTTCTCGCAGCTCGCGTGCGGCGCGTCGGCCGGCGTCCTCTTCGGCAAACGCACACACACAACCGGTGGAAGTTTCCTCGCCGCCTCCTCATATTTCACACACACTTCAATTATGCAACACCGCTCGTGTGCGCGCGATCGACTGTGCCGCGAGGATCATTTCAGTCATCGGTGACTGAGTGGCCGAGGAGACGGCCCACTCTTCAAATTCCAAACGCCGCCGATAAAAAGAGGACAAGGAGGCAGAAAGCGACGTAACGAGAACGTGGCAGCGCCGTTCATCGCGAGGGTTACGTTTGACACGTGGATTTGGATGGCGACTGCGTCCGTCGGGAGGCCCCGCTCGGCCTCAAAACGTCCGGTTTCGTGTTGAAATCACGTGCAAAATCAAGCTCAACGGCCGTAAAAACACACCGCGTCGGTTTTGCCTTTTGTTGCGGCCGAGGGGAAAAGTCTTCATATTCAATTGCAGACTTGTGAAGAAAAAGATTAGCGCTGCGCTCGCCGACATTCGGCGCGTTGGAATGTCGCAGGCGGGCCCGACCGACTTGCGCGTTTGGCCTTTTGCTGACGACAGGTCAAACCGAACATGACTCATAGCGCCGGTAGCAAAACAATAAATAAAAAACGAAATAAATCACTGCATTCCATTTCTTTCAATCAATCTGGACAATCAAAAGCGTCTGAAAAAGCTCCATCAAGTCCATATCCAAAGTCGCATCTTGAGCGGCTCCGACCGTGACCCGGACGACCGAGAGGCTACACTGGCGTCGCGTTTCGTCCATTTTCCGCTCCTCAAAAAAAATGGATGTGACGCAATTGTCGACGGCTCACCATCCAAATTTGGAGAAGGCAGTTTGTGACGTTGCCGTGCAAAGTCCGACAAAAAAAAAAAAAACAAAACAGCTCACGCTACTGACTCGGGGGCGGCCATCGAAAGCAACACGTCGGATTTCTCACTGGATCCAATCAAAGCGTTGACGGATGGGGACCGACCGACCGACCGACCGACCGACCTTCGCGGATCCAATCTGGTCTACGTAAACAATGCAAACGTCGGAGGAGGACAGAAAGAAGAACTTTGCCCAAACAGACGTCTTCCACTTGAGTTTCTGCATTTTGAATCCTGAAACTTGATATTTTGCTTTGACTTTGTTGTTACTTCCACGTTTCTATTTTGGCTCATTGCTATGGCACATTTCTTATTATTATGAAGCACCTGCATGTACTTTTTCCTGCGGACCAAAGAGAGAAGAGAGAGAAATCCTTGTTGTCTCTTGACGGGACACCTTTGAAGGAAAAAAAAAGTTATCCGAAAAGATGATCGGCCTTTCGTTTTGCTTTCTGCTTTGTCAACGTTGGTCAGATTTACGTCATCGCTCATCCAGCAGAGCGAAACGGCCATTGAGAATGAACTCCGAATTAGGATCTGTGGCGATTTTGTCAACTTTTATCTTGGCTCGTGCGCGCTTCATCTTATCGCTGGCGCTAAAGCTAAGATTAGCCCACATTCTCTCACGCGATCCCCGTCGCATCCGAGACGCGTTGGACTGACAGCGATTACGCGCAAACGCACCGCCGCCTCCGGACGCGCCCGGTGGAGGGCATTCGTTCCACGCGGTGCAACTGGCGCTTCTTCCGCTGAACTCCGCCCGTCCGCCGTTTTGGCTTCTGTGCTTCTCGCAGAGTAGTGTGAAAATCGAAGCTTCACGGAGTCAAATACGGAGGGCGGTGTCACAGCCTAACAGGAGACGGCCGCAAGTTCTACCTTTACGTGAAACTGGTTCGGGCAGTTCATTAAGTCAAGTGCGGCGCAGGTGAGGCTTGGACCGGGTGGGCCGGGATTTGAATGCAGAAGCAAAATGTTATTATACAGTGGCGTGGCGTGGCAAGGAAAAGGAAAATTTCTCTCGCGTATTTCATACACGGGGAACAAGTGAAGAAGAAGAGATGGTCCGTTAGTGTCCGGTTGAGCCTTGCGGCTGGCACCGGCAGACGTGTTTTGCTCAGTTTGACTGATGAGGAGCAGCAGACAAGATCAACTTTTCAATGATTTTGATGAACAATACATACAGAAGTGCACAGAAATATTGTCATCGCTAACGTTCTCATTCATATGACAAAAACAAAACCTTCATGGATGTTATTTGAAGGGTTGGCTCATCTCGCAACAAAAACACATCAGTTGGCCAAATTTGGTGTCAATCAGAACTGGACACGCCCCGCCGCCATATGATGGGCTGTTGTAGGCCACGCCCTCCTTGGCAATGACTAACCCGGACCCACCCTGATCCCAATCCTGATCCCAATCTTAGTCCCACCCCAACCACTTTAACCCCAAGACTAGCCATGACAAACTTTTGTTTATATTTTGAACAAACTTGAACCAATCACGTTGCAGCGGGGCGGAGCCTGACGAGAAAACGAGCGAGTTTTCCTGATAGCGCCAACGGGACCCAAGTCAAAATTGAAGAGGAAGTCGCCATTTTGCTTGTGATGCGGCCCTTTAAAGCCTACTTGGACAACTGAAATTCGGGTATTTTTAGACAGATGGGCGGAGCCTAAACATTTTGAGGACTTGCCGTAAAAATGAGCGCAAGGCCCATTCAACGCCGCTTGCGGCTTTGGTGTCGTGGACTTTCTATGACTGGAACAGTAGCTCCACGAGATCCTCATTTCAATATTTGAGGCGGAATTGCTCTTTGACAGGAGGAACTGTCATTTATTCAGAATCAATAATTGCGTCCCGCCATAATCTTTATCAGCCGCTTCGGAAACGATTGCGTTGGAATCCGCGCTAAGCGACAGATGCTTTCATTTCGAGGTCTACCGCGCACCGAATCCTGCAACGGCAAAGACGCCATCGGAGGTGATCAATTGCACGCTGCGGCGCTCGGCCCGTGATGTCATCCTGCGGAGCAAAAGTCGAGCTGGGGCGACGCAGACGACGGAGGCCGCGGGGCTCCGATCAATCCGAGCGTCGCCTGATAATGCCTTGGGGGGGGGGGGGGACGAACGTTATGAATTAAACATGGCGGCAGAAGGCGGGAAAGGAAACTCAGCAGAAGACCCGCCACCGGAGCGCTTCTGGCGTCCGGTTCCGCTCGCCTCCGCCTACGTCGGATGAGCGACGGCGTATTCGAGATGGGATGGAGGGGGGGGGATGAAAAGAAAAGTAAAGAAAAGTAAAGAAAGGCCTTTGCGACGCTGAGACTTCGCCCTCAAGTCCAAGCGGATGGAGGAATTTCGCTTCTTTTATTATCCCCATCACTTCTTTAGGGGCAATTTCAATCAACACAAACTTTGACAGCGCATTGAAATGTTCTCAAATGATTATTGAGACAAAAGTGAGAAACAATGGGGAAAAAAGAAAATGAAAGTTTAGTTTGAGCCGCTGTGCTGGATTCCTGAAGATTGCGGAGTTGTCGTGCTCAGCGCCAACGGAATTCCACAACGCAGACGCACAATTGGGCTCAGCCTCCGTCTCGCCGGCCGGGTCAGCTTTCGGGTTTTGTGGCCAAAGGCGTTTAAGCGGATCGTCATTTCAGAACCGCACAATCGAAACGAGGCACGCCGGCTTAGTTTAATGAGTCGAAAATGCGTCACCGCGGCAACGTGCGATAAGCTTCGGAGAGCATCGTCATCGCACGTCCGGGTTACGCTTCCTCTCATCAATAATTTTTGAGGAACTGCAACAAAAGATCCCGCATTTATCTGGTGCAGGTCAGCTAAAGGGTAATTCTATGATAACTTTAATATATTTAGGGCAAAATTTGAAAACTTTGACTTCATCCATCAAAATTATCAATCCATATTGGTGTCATTTTGCAGAACAACGACGGGCAGGGAAAGTCAAAGCGGGGAGCAGACAACGACGTCAGACAATATCAACCCCCCCGCCCCCGCAACCCCCGACTTTGTTCTCACGGCTTCGGCCGCCGCGCTCACAAGTAGGGATTTCGATGCCTTTTCTGCGGAAGCGGCACAAAGACGGACGCCGTTGCCCAATGGAAACGAGCTCATTTGATATGAATGTTGAAGGCCAGGCCGGAATCTATCAGAACACCAAAGTTTGGACTTGGTATTTGGTTTTTCAAGATGGCGAGTCAAAATCAGAATCAGCTTTATTGGCCAGGTGTGTAACAACACACTCGGGATTTGTCTCCAGTAGTCGGTACGACATTTGAGTATTTACTGACAGTTTGGTTGTGCTTTAGTTGACGATAACTTTGGCTTATGCAGTTATTTGTCTACTTTGGCCAGTGATACAACATCTCAACTGAACTGGAGTCGTTGCCCGATATGAGTGTGTGCGCGTTATTTTGCATAGCTACGATAGTCAAAACTAAAGTTGTGAAAACTTTGACCCAACGGTAGCATGTACGGGCCGAGTAGGAGGGGTCCAAGAACTGACCCTTGAGGGACTCCACAGGTCATTGCCATTTGTTGAGATTGAGCACTTCCGACGGTTACAAAGTAGCTGCTTTCCTCCAGGTAGGGCCTGAACCGTTCCATTTCGTGCTTCCCACGTTTCCAACCTGTAGAGCAGTCGATTCAGAAGCCGCACTGAGATCCAATAAGACCAAGTTGGAAGAGTGCAGATTCTGTACTAAGTTCGGAAAAGTCCATTTAAATTGAAGAAAATTGCAGAGCAGACGCAAGACGAAGAGGACCTCAACGCCTCGCGAGGCAGGCACATCGTGCCGTCGAGGTCGAAATTACAGCAGGACCGGAAAAAGATCCTCAACGGATGGCCCGGTTAGTACCCAAATCCTAACAATAAACTAAAAACAAGACTACAAGTCTTGAGATTGTGTTCCTCCCGCCAAAATACGGAAGAAGTTGAAATCATTCGGCAAAGTCGTGCTGTTTTAGGGTCTGAGCCGGCCCCGCCCGCCGCAGACGCGGTTCATCGGCCCACGTGATCCCGCGCCCAACGCGATCTTAACGCCGCTGATTGGATCGGAGGCCTTCCCCAACTGGAATCAAAACGGCAACAATAACACTCGGAACTTTCACTTAGCTGACTAATTTAGTCTCAGTGGCCAATTCCGATTGCGGTGTGTCCATGTGCCTTTCCGGCGACACATGTCGGCATTCAAAAAGACATCAAATGAGCAGCGCCCGCACACCTGCAAAAGGAGGAAAGAGAGAAGAGCAGGCAACGAATCCAAATATGAAAGGTTGCAGTGCGTTCCGTTTTGCCGCTTCGATTTCCGTGAGGGCTTCGCGGTCGTCGGCGGCGGCATTTCTTTTCTTCACTCTTAATCATCCTCGCATTTCCGACCGAGAAGATTTATCGCAGATGTTTTTGGGGAAAGCCTTTGGCTGCAATCTAGATTTAAAGCGGGTGACCAATCGTCACATTCCGGCAACGTCGGCGTTCATCACATCTGTGTTGAAATTGCGACGCCGCCGCAGATCCCATTTGTAAATTTGCAAGAGGCCCGTGAAAATATTTGATCGCAGGCGTTACGCACGCGTCACGGTCCCGTCAAATATCTGAATTGTCATTTAGTAATTCAGAGGAACGGAAAGAAGATTTGAAACGTCAGGCACGGGATGACGGTGGGGGGGGGGGGGGGGGGACCCACCAAAAGCGGCTTTGGAGGAAGAAAAGTCAAACGGCGAGAAAAAGTCGGGCCTGGCAGGCGGTTGTTGCTTGCTGCCTGTGGCGACGCTTGCGCTGCTTTCATCTCAGCTGGGGGGGGGGGGGGGGGGGGCTGCTCCTACTTTTACTCAGAAGCACCCTTTGCATGCAAATACTTAATCGTAGTACCGTTGGAAATATTACGAGAGAAAAGCTTTTGCTTGGAAAGAGCCTGCGAAGATGGACGCTTCGGCGAGCGCTCTCGGTCGCAAAGATTGCGAGCAATTAGAAAAGCGGCACAAACAATTTGCGACCAGCTCGCTCGGCGCTTCTGTCGCTTGAAGCGTTCGGAAGTCACGCAAGGGGCACCGAACAACCGCCGGGGAAAGCTACAAAGCATTTCATCGACGATCAAATAAGGTGACGAAAGGAAACGTCGCGCAAATCACACAAAAGATATGCATCGACGCAAACTTTTTCTGTTACGTCGACCCGATGAAGTACTTTGGTACGATGGAGAGTAGTTTCTCTCATGCCAAACAAAAACGTAGCGATGCATTTAAAAAAAAAAAAAAAAACGCGTTGAATCAGTTTCCCCAAAACCAAACAACTGCTTTCAACATTTCAAAGTTTTGTCGTCAGGCCGGGACGACAAACGACGTGGTAACAGATGGCGGATGACGTTTTGGATCCGGGTCGCGACACCCAAGCCTGAGCGGATTTTTGGAAACGGTCCAACGCACGTCCGTCACGAGTGAGCGGCTCGACCTCGTGAGCGACGTTTCACCGTCCTGCGGCTGACTTTTCACTTCAGGCCGAGGCTGTTCAAATCTTGCCGAGAACGTCGACGTCGCCTACGAAGCCTTGAACAAATTCAAGCGGGCAAGTGGGACTTCTTCCCAAATCAAAGCTTTGGATCGTCGTGCGTTTGTTGCCCACGAGCGCAGCAAAGGTCCGCAAGGGGTTCTTTGTTCCGGCTAGATGGGAACGCGTAAATATTTCAAGCGGCCAAGTGTCAGATCGACGCTAAGCGAGGCGGAACCGACCTCGCGGCGCATTTTCTGCCGTCCTCCGAACCCAAACAAAGGGGTTCCGTCTTCGATGCCATTACAGGAGATGCACACGCGAAGACGACCCCTCGAGGCAGCAACCCGACGGAACGCGCTCGGGGCCCCGTTCAGTCACGACCGACTCGGCCAATATTTTCTTGGGGCTTTTCCACATTTGAATAAGTCCCGTCCGGCGTGTCCTCAAAATGTAGACGGCCCGCTCGCCTTCGGTCCCGACGTCATCTGCGTTTTTGTTTGCGGCCGCTGACGAGATCGGTCGGCCTCAGCGCTCGTCACGCAAATCTCGGGCAGCCGTAGTAACGCTCAACAACATTTCCACAGAAAAACGCGACAAGCATTTCAAAGAACCGGACTTTTCCGAAGAAGCATTTTGGAGCGCATTTACCATTCTCTCGACTCCGTCTGGACGCGGATTCTTGATAACGGATAACTGAAAAGCCTCAAAGAAAACAGACGCTAACTTATTTGGGGTGGAGATTTTCAACAAAATGATCCCCTTCTATCATTTCTTTTTCACGAGTGACGGGTTTATGGCCTACAGAAAACGGAAGATATTCTTTGATCGAGTAGAGGAAGAAATTCATGCTCAGTGTCGTCAGCCACGTCATCCTAAACTTTGTCTCGAGCGCATCCGCAATACGTTCGCTCCCTGGTCGAGGTCAGCAAATGTTGGTTTTCCCTCCACGTCGGCTGCGACGTTTCACTCCGCTTGTAGAGAGTCGAGCGGCGGTCGGAAATTGAAGCGCTTGACTTGTGCCGGAAGCTCACAGCCAAGAAGAATTCACTGAAATTAGTCGTAGGGAACCGGGAACGGCCCCTTTGTGCCACTGGCTCGCGCTTGAGCGTTTCAGCCCACGGACGGCCGCAGTCATCCTCCCGGGTGGCCGCGCTGAAGACAACGTTTTCGGCCACGGGTCGGAACGTCCACAACTTCCGCACGCTTGCCAGGTCTGCGCCTCATCCCCTCATTCAAGCGCCTCGGGTGGCGTACGAAAACAAAGCGCCACGGTCTTTTCCTTCGTCGGGCGACGCTTCTGAAGCTTATTTCGCAAAACAAAAAGGGTGAGACGCGAAAGGGAGTGGACGCCCCGGAGAGGATGAGTCGTCCAAAAATAAAATCAACGTAATCATTTCGAAGCGCTTCGGGTCGGCAGCCAGCCGGGGAACGTTTCCACCGACTTGCACCCCCAAGTCGAAGAATGCTGCAATCATAAAAGTCGTCACGCGAGGTACAATTTCAGATGTGACGTTTTTGCATTCTGCCCGTAAAAGCTCGCATTTCCAATTTGATGAAGATTACGCAAGACCCGAAAAACTACCGTGTGGCTCGCCGTGAAAAGGAGTTTCGCACCCTGGCAAAGACAGAGAAAGATAGTTTATCTGCATCTCCATGCTTGATCAGCAAAATCATCACCAAACAATTCATCAATGATTACGCGAACAACGCCACGGACGACTCTTCGGGATAGCTTTTGACGTCAGCCGAACATATCGGATGGGGGACTCCTCCGACAGAAAAAAAACCTGGTAAAACGGAGGCCGACGACTGCCAACGGGAAAACTGTAAATGAAAGGACTTTCAAAAAGCGCTTGTTGAAGAAAAATCATGACAGCTAAGTGTCAAATATTATGTTACTGAGGCCAAGAACTGATTTTTGGAGCCGATACTCATTTGACGATGATGGAAAAATATCGGCCTCAATAAGACAAACTTCAAGAAGACGGACGGGCGACTCTATTGCGGCGAAGAAGGATTGTCCGCTGGGCGACCGCTCTCGGTTCTTGGCCTCAGCGTCTTTGCTCACCTTCGTCGCTTTCAACCTGACTCGTCAAAATGTTCCAAGTGAGGGAGGGAGGGAGGGGACGGGAAGACGGACTTGTTGCGTAGTTCTGTTGCAGTCTAATCAATGAAAAGTAGTCGACGAAGCAACTTGATGTCAACCCTTTGCAAATGACGCCACAACGGCAGCGAGGCGGAGTGAGCGGCATCGCGACGGCGTCCTCTTTCGCTACATTAGGCGACACGGCCAAGAGATAAAGGTCGGGAAAGAGTGGCGTCCGCCTCCGGCCGGCCGCTCGGACTTGCGTGCGGGTCGAGCCTCGGATCGCGGACTTTGCTTCCGACCAAACTTGCCACTTTGCAGCCTCCGTACGGCCTTCGTTTGCGTTTAGGCGCAAAATGCGCGTGAAAGGGCGCTTCGGGTCACGGGAAGACTTGAGAGATGCGCCCACATTCGCTGCTCTCGACCAGTGATTTCCAACCTTTCTACAGCCAAGGCACACATTTTCCAAATGAAAAATCCCACAGCACACCAACAAAAGTGAATGTCATTGTCATTAATTACTGTAAGTACTTCCTGCCATCTAATAGAAGAGGATTTTTTTTTTTTGGTTCAGTCTGTCATTGTGGCTCACTGGCATAAACAGATGAAGAAAGATTCATTATTTCTTCGAATAAATGGTTTTTTTTT
The DNA here is from genome assembly GCF_019802595.1 of Syngnathoides biaculeatus. Taxonomy (NCBI): domain Eukaryota; kingdom Metazoa; phylum Chordata; class Actinopteri; order Syngnathiformes; family Syngnathidae; genus Syngnathoides; species Syngnathoides biaculeatus. The sequence continues at coordinate 19,579,974 of NC_084645.1, read as the reverse complement.
TTGGTAGCAATTCCATAAAATTGGAGAACTTCCCACGGCACACTGGTCTCGAGCAACCTGACTTTCCTGAACCAGGACCAGATGTCTGCGCGTGTTCTTTAAATGTGCACAAAGTCGGCAACTGGCACCACCGCAATGGCTGCCGAAGCCGGGTCGTCAATAAAAGTGGGAATGCGCCCCCTCGGAGTCCTCTCCCGAGACACACAAGTTGAAAGGTTGGACTCGACGCCGCGTGCCAACACTTACTTGCCGATCACCTCGCAGAGCTCGTACACGTCCTCGAAGAGAACGTCGTCGTCCGCCATCGTCCCCGTTCAGACGTCGAGGACGCCAAACTGCGGATAATTCCCGGTTGGGGTCGTCGGCGGGAGCCCGCCCCCCGCGACCGGCGCAGGGGGTGGGGGGGGCTCGCTAATAATCCGGGGCGGGAGACGGCTGGTCCGGCCCCGCCTCGCCCGGTCTCGCCGATGCTCCTCTCCGGTGCGGCAAGGGCCAGGGCAGCGACTCCAGTCGAAGCCTCGACCCTGTAGTCGCTCCGTCCGTCCGGCCGGCCGTCAGCGTCCACTTGACTCCAATTCACATCTCGACAAGCCGCCGACCGTCTCTCGGTCTTCCCTCTCACGTCGAGATCCCGTTGCCGACGGATTCCACGAGTGTGTCGCCAAAACAAAAACAAACAAAAAACACTCGAGCCCACTTGTCGGGTTTGCGGTTTAGGCTTTCCTCGCCCACGTCTGGTCGTCCTCGTTCGTTCCGAGCGACGGAGCGATCCAGAACGCCGAACTCCGCCCACGAAACTGCTCAGCGGCTCTTCCCAGAGTTCCTTGGGAGGGCGAGAGCCAACATGGCGGCGACTTGGCTCTGACGGCCCGCGGTTTCCTCGGGACTATTTTTTTTTTTTTTTTTTTTAATGTATTTATTTAGTTTATCGACTGGAGGGAGTCCGAGTACCAACAACATCGCCGTCCGATAAATAAGAAAAAAAAAAGACTTTACTTGTAATAATCATGTAATATTTCCGACAGAGATTGCAAAGAGCTTCACAGTAAGAACATCAAAAGGAAATGAAAATCGTTTCAAATTTGACAACAAAAGGCAAAAAGACACCTGGCATTTTTAATCTTATCATTAAAAAGCGGCTGGAGTTGCGCTGCTCACTCGAAGCTGTTTTGCAGGCCATTTATGAATATCAACTCGTTCGTTCATTGATTGCTTGATTGTGTCGTCTCCATGGCAACGGGTCGACCGCGCCATCGAATGGAAGCCACTTGAATCGTTGCTGACAAATTCCGCACATTCATCATCTACAGCCAAATTGAGGGAAAATGGAACCCTTGGCAAATTTGGGAAATGTCCATTTTGTATTTTTATTTTTTCCTTCCTGTAATTCACATTTTGGACTTTCGACGCCTCGCTGATTTTAAGTTGAGCAGTCGACAGAACATAGTTACCAAATATCCAGCCGTCGTCTGTCTCCGTGTGCCGGCGACCAGTTCAGGGCGTACCCGATGATACCTGGGATCGGTTCCAGCTCCGCCACGACCCTCGTGAGGTTAAGCGGCTCAGGAAAAAAAGGACGACAAACAAAAGCTTTTATTTCTTCAAGAACCTTGGGCCCGATGTTCTCCGTTGTGGGTTTGCGCATTTTCAAGATCCCCCAATTTCACCGGAACGACTTCTGACAGGCCGACCGTTGCGACGCCCGCTTTGCACGTGACCTTTGACCCCGACAGCTCGCGCACAATTCTGCAGCCGGGTCGAATTCCCAGAATTGGACACGGGAATGCCATCAAAGTGCGTTTGGGAAGTACGTCGCACTGGAATTGCGCAATTCACCCCCGTTGCGCCCGTCCAGTGAGACGCGGGCACCTCGTGTCGACCGGGCTGCTTGAAAGGAATGCCGTCAGTGCTTTTGGACGGGTTCCGCCCGCGGATGTGATTTGGAAGGGAAGCCGGCACGCGGCCGGCTGTCGCTCGGCAAGCGGACGGGCGCCATCACTTCGATGGGTTTTACGACTGACGCGGAGATCGAATCTGAATCAAAAATGGCTCCAGATGCAACGGACCATGGCGCCCGCCGCTAAGGTGGCGGCACTCGTGCGCCGCTTTCAGACAAGCTCACGAAAATGCCGCTCAAAGCTCCTGCCAGAAAATGAATTCAGATGGCGATGCCATTTGGTTCTTGGACTTCGACTTACTTCAGCCTCTGGACAGAAAAACGCATACATTTCGGGCAGATATGGAAGGAATTGGCCACATTTGAGGGTGACCCCCACGCCCACAAGTGCGCACGGCAGACCGAATGCACGAGGCCGAGAGGGGAGAAAGATGAGGCCTTCCTTTCCTTTCAAAAAGGGACCGAGGGCCTCGGTGCAGCTGACGACTTGTGACAGCAAAACTTTGGAAGCAAGAAGACAAATATTGGCTCCGAGTTCCGCAAGTGTTGATTTAGTTCAAAGTAAAGCACAAGAGAAAAGAAATGTTTCCTCGATGAACCGACGTGACCCGTTTGACTCCTAATCGTCTCTGGCCGCTGTGGCTGCATTACGCTCGCTCCGTTTGTCATCTTTTCATAATACGCCGAGGCAGACTTGGCTTCCGGGGACATTTTGTACATTTTGCTCTCGGGACAAGAAGAGTCCGACTTTGGCCGACGCCGCCTTCATCAATCAATCAATCAATCAATCACATTGAATGTACGCAACGTGCTTGAAATTTCCACAATCCATAGTTTTTATTCATAATTTAGACTGAAGACAAATCAGACAAACAAAAATGCATCAGATACATTTTGGATCAAAAGGTGTCTGGTTGCAGCCTTTCGACGAAGATAAAAAAAAAAAATAGGATGGAAAAATATGCTGACAATTACTGTGAAGAAAATACATTCAAATGCTTGCATCACATTGATGACAAAAAAAAAAAAAAAAAAAAAATGCAATCACATCACATTTAGCGTCATATTTCAAATGACAATTTCCATTGGTTAGCTCGCGACGAAGAGCCACAGTTTTTTTCTTCTCTTTCCTAAATTAGGTTTGATTTCTTTGTCCCAAAGAAAATTCTGGAATTGATGCTCATAAAGTCCCGCACTGTAATTGGCTCGTGTGAATATGCGGGGTGTGGCTCCATGAGAAGTTATTCATTATCCATCCATTCAACGAGTCATCTGTTTTCTGAGCCGCTTATCCTCACGAGGGTCACGGGAGCGCTGGAGCCTATCCCAGCCGTCAACGGGCAGGAGGCGGGCTACACCCCGGACCGGTCGCCAGCCAATCGCCGGGCACATGGAGACAGACAATCACACCTGGGGGGGGGGGGGGCAATTTCGAGTGTCCAATGAGTGTTGCGTGTTTTTTGGGATGTGGGAGGAAACCGGAGGGCCCACCCGGAGAAAAGCCACGCAGGCACTGGGAGAACATGGCCGACGCTTTACAGCTGAGCCACTGTGCTGCCTTCATTTATTATTATTATGATTCATTCATCTTCTGTGTGGGTCGCGGGCTCCCACCCCAAACTGGTCACCAGCCAATCACACAATAACAATTTGCCGAGTTCTTTTTTTTTTTTTTTTTTCTCGTGTTGCCGAAGAATTCGCCGTTTGGGTTTCGCGCTTCCGAAGTGAACCGACAACTGCAAAATGTCTGGCAAAAGGTTTTTCGCCCAAAGGCTATTTGCAGCCCTAAAAAGGACAAAGGATGGATAAAAGCGTTTTTCTTTTTGTATCAGTACGCGTGGAAAGTTCCATTAAAAGCACGAGAAGAAAGAAGTACGCTCGAAGCGCCTGCACCGACAATCACCAGACGCGAATACACACACGATGCACAAAAAGCGACACTGGCGCGAAGGATTCACGGTGACGACGTGCGCGCGGAGGACGATGCGCGTCATCACGATCGGAGGTATCGCCCTTGTGTGCGGCCGAGCTCGTCGGAATAACGGCAGAGAGACGGCAGTCGCTAAGCGGCGAGCGGGAGGAGGCCCCTCTTGTAGGCCAGCACGACGGCGCACAGCGCGGCGGACGCTCCCGCCATCTTGAGAAGGCCCCCCACCGAGGGCGCATTTCTGTCCCAGAAGCTGCTGGGGAAGGGGCGCGCCGGCACGTCCTGTCGGGATGGAGACGGCGGGCGTCGGCCACCTCTCGTTTGCCTCCGTCACATTTTGCCGAGATTGCGCTCACCTGGGATTCCGGCTCCGTCTGCCAGATCTGGCTGCGGTGGATCTTTCCCATGGTGCACAGAATCTGCAGCACAGTAGAGAGGGCTCATTGCCAGGGTTCTTGATTCATTTTGACTGCTTTGTTGGAGGAAGAAAGCCCAACGACAAGCCTAAGCGTCGATCAAACGCGGCATGTGAGGCCCACGCTACGCTACAAATACCGCACACCTGACTCGAGAGGGGATCCCAAAAGAGGTGCCGATCATATTTCAACAAAACTCAGAAAGTTTGCTTGGTCGGTGGGACACACGAGACGTTGAATTGACCCCTCCGGACAGGGCACTCAACCACGCCTCCCGAAGTGACGTCACGCCGCGTGCGCTGACGTAAGACAAACAATTTGTAAAAAATGGCAAATACAATACAATACATTGTTAACTGAGAGAGACGCCGTGCTTCTGATTTCATTCAATCAGTCACACGGGGCAATGTTATGCTAGCGGAGAACGTCTCATTCATTTATACGAGACGTGGATTGAAAATCAAATACGGGGCATATCTTCGTGCGAACATGTGTCCCGGTTGATATTAGATGGATTGAGTTGACGATGCGGTCTTCCACAAAGTTTGATCCATCGGAGGCATTTTTCGGACCGAGTCTTCGCTTTTGGAAAGGGTACGAATCGAAGTCCCACCGACTCGCCTTTCGGGATACCCGTCGTCACTATTGCGAAGTCCGTGACTACACCTCTTGACCATATTTTTTGTTAAAGAACCCAAATACGCGATGAAACGCTACCAAAAGCTATACTGGACCATGCAATGTTGTCAGAGAAAATGGCGGGAGCAAAAACGGGCTTTGGTCTATGCGGATCTCTGGCCTCTGATTGGTCAGTGACGCGGATTGCGCAACATCCACGGAGGGGTCAATGAAGGCAGGCAGGAAGTCTTCCGATCCCCGGCGATAGCGAGGGAGGGCCGCCGACCTCGTTACGGAGACCGTCGTGCGACGCTAACGAGGTTAGCGCGGTGGCAGGTGCTGCGCGGAAGCCGGCCGACAAAGGACATCCTGTCAATATTTAGGATTCATACCATATCATATCATATTACAGAAAGTCCCTTTACCAAAGCAATATGGGTCCCGGCAAAGCGCCTTGCGCGTTACTTGGAAAGCAAGGAAGGAGAAAATCTTTGGGAATGGAATATTAACGAGGTCTGGATTGCTAGCTAACATGTCGCAGGATTGCACGACACTCTTGTGGAAAAGCACCACGACGAGTATCTCGGTCTCCCGTCGACACGGCGCATCCTGGTTAGCACCAAAAATGACTTCAATGTTTAAAGTGCGGCGTTTCTTTGGACTGCGCAGGTGATGTCGTAAGCCCCGCCCTCTGTTGAGCAAGGCTTCTTCTACTTTTGTGGATATGCCCCCACCCCATTTCGTACAATTTCTCAGGGCACCGCCGCACCGAGCGGGGGTGGCTGATCCGATCGGGACGCCTCCCGTCCCCCGTGAGGACACGCCGGAGGGACCGCGTCTCTCGGCCGGCCTGAGAACGCCCTGGGGATAAACGGCAAAAGACGGGATGGAGTTTCCTCTGCCGGACGGAGGTTTCCTTCTCGGCCAAACGTGGGGCATCCCTCCAAAGCGGTGGCCTCAACATTGTTTGCATTCTGCTTGCCCCGAGAACGAAGGAGAACATCCGCAGGTAATTATTTAGGTACTTTTTTTTTTTTTTTTTACCCTCTCAAATGAGCCTGAGAACTGCCCCCCCCCCCCCCCGATAAAGCTTATATTGGGCTCAGGTTTAGTGGTTTACAATCAATTCCACCCCCCCCGAACAAAACCTCTCTCTGATGGCCCACATTGGGCGTAAAACCTTTGCGAGAACACCGACGTAGGCCATGGGAAACATCGGTCACGGAACGCGTTCTGACCTCTCTGGCCGCTCTCTCGCCAGCCTGGACGGCGCCCTCCATGTAGCCGCTCCACTCGGTGGCGGTCTCGGTCCCGGCGAAGTACAACCTGCCCGCCGGCTCCCGCAGCACCCTGCCGGGACCACGCCGTTTCCGCGTTTTCAAGGCGGCTTTTATAGCCGGCGCCGGCGCCAGTGCGGCTCGGCTCAGCTCACCTTCCGAACTGGGTGAGGATGCCCGGCGGGAAGTAGGCCGTGTAGCACCCTCCCGAGTACTCCTCTTCACACCAGTTCTTCTCCTCGTAGTGGACGGCCTGGAACGCACATTTGACCGAGAAATTGTGCGCGCGCTGATTTCGCGAGAGGGTTTCCCGCTTCAGATGCGGCCGACGGTTTGGATGGCGGACGAAAGCCGCAGTCGGGTCGGCCCGCGCTTTCCCATCAATTTCCTTCCTGGAAATGTGCCCTTCATTTGCAGACACCGGAAGTTAAGCAATTTGTCCCGCGTTGTTATGCGAATTTCTTTCCGTTTTGGCCGGCTTGTGCAACGTGAGGCAGAATTTAGCGCAAAGCTTTTCCCGAGCTTTAAACTCACGTGCAGAGCTTCTTCGGTGCCCAACGCTCTGGAGAAGCTCTCGCAGATCCTCTTGAACCTGAAACCCATTTTGCCACGCCGGTGAAAGCGTGAAGCATCTTTGTCTCGATCTTTTGTCACCGCGGCAACGATACCTCTCTTCTTTGGTCAGGCCGCAGAGCCTCCTGCATTTGCGGGCCAGGATAAATCTGCCGGAGGAAAAGCAGAAACCAGTTCAAAAACCGCACGGGCCCAACTTTTTTTAGTATTATTTTTTTCCTTCTTTGACAAAACCCCTTGCCCGCCTTTCTATTTTTTTTGTTTTTATTTATTTTTTTTTTTAAAAAAGGTACTTTTGGTCAGTTTTGGATTCTTTCTATCGAGTCGGTTTCCGAGCGGGAGTCGGCGGGGCGCCCGGACTGAATTTCGGTTCGGTCCGGCGCGGTCACCCCATTATGGCCGGCACGGAGCCGTCGGGCTTCGTGTCGTCCAGCGTCAGGCCGATGGGCGCCCCCTCCTCCTCGATCACCATGCTGCCGCACAAACCTGGAGAGGAGGAGGAAGAAGAAGAAGAAGAAACAAACGTCAGGAAACACGGCGAGTCGTCCCTCCGTCGTGCTCCTCGCTCACCCTTCTTCCTCCAGAAGTTCTCTTTGTAGTAGACCATGCACTTGATGACCGAGCCCATGGGCACGCGGTGGATCAGCTGGTTCCTCAGGGGGGGCAGCTCGGGGTTGAAGTGCATCTTCAGGTTGAGACCGGGAGGGGTGGCCACGATCACGTACTTGGCCTGAGGAGGGTGCAAAAAAACAAAAACAAATGAAATAAAAAGCCAGCAGATGGCAGCAACACACTTACGAGAAAGCGGCTTACTTCTGCTCTGTGTCTGTGTGTGTGTGTGGGTTACAAAGCAAAGGAAAAATACATAAAAACTGCTTCCAGGATACTTGCGGCTGGCAAAAGGGAGTGAAAGTGCCAGACGCAAGCCAAAAGGTGTCCATGTTCCTTGGAAATGAATCTAGTGACAAAACGTAGCTGAGGAGAAGAAATCAGCCGTTTGGAGAGGGACGCCAAACCCGCGCGGTCGGTGGTCCCGACGGCCGGACACGCGCACTACCGGGTCGCGTACGCCCACGTTTCTCGAGCGCGGGTTTTGCCATCCGCGAGTCCGTGCGTGGCGGCCTACCGAGTAGATCCGCTTGTCCGTGGTCTCCACCAGCACCGCCTCGCCGCTCTGGTCGATCCGGAAGACCGGCGAACGCAGCTTGACCCGGTCGCCGAGTTCTCTGGCCATGCACTCGCTGATCTGACCCGAGCCGCCCACAAACTTCCTCTCCTGCGCGACCCACAAGAAAGAAAGAAAGAAAGAAAGAAGCGCTTACATCGCGCCAGTCGTCAACCGGGAATGTTCTCAAAATAAGTTCAAATATTCATTGCACCACAAATTAAACAACATTGTGGAAGTCAAAATGTCAGCAGAAAATAGTAGTGATATGATAAAATGATCACAATTACACCTACGGTACTTTTTTTAAGGATGCAAACTGCAAGAACTGTAAAGTACTTATCGATACGCGACCGGTCGAGGGCGTGACCCCCGCCCCTCGCCCGGCAGTGGCCAGGACGGCCTCCGGCACGCCCGCAACTGGGGAGCGGCTCGGCGAACGGCCGGGGGCGGGGCATTTATTGGATCCGCACTCGCGTTTTCCCAGGTTGTTGTGCAACTTTATTAGCGCCGCAATGACGAATTTGGCCGACCTTCAGCAGCGAGCCTGAATCCGGAAAAGAACTCAGTACTCTCAGGCCCGAGAGAGAAAAGTCCGACTGGAAGGCTTGGACTAGTTCCAGTAACTTTTTACTTTCCGTTACGCATTTTGAACAGAGAAACGGCGCTGGAAGATGTGCGATGTAAAAATTCTTTTTTAAAGATTTGTATTTTTCAAACTCAAATCAAGCAATCACAATGACATAACTGCAAAAACAATCATATGAGAATCAAGTCCGTCCATCTATGATCCTGTGGGGGGGGGGGGTGGCAAATTTTTGCATAAAACATTACAACAAGCATCAGAAATGAATTCTAATGGGTTTTTTTTTTTGTTGTTTTTTTTTTGCAAGCCCAACTACGTAATGGAAGAGAAGCGCTGGGATTGGCCGCCTGTTGCCAGGCAGAGTTTTGAAAGGACGTAAGAAAACGAGCGTTGGGATTGGGTGTTTGTTGGCGGGCGGGGTTTTTAACGGAACAGAAGCTCCGGGATTGGCCGGCTGCCGGTAAGCGTCGTCGTACCTGCCCTCCGTTGGTGGTGGAGAAGATCCTCATGGTTCCTCCCGACTGCTTGATGTACCACAAGAACCAGAGGGCCGACACCTCGTGGGGTTCGGAGGTCACGTTGACGTTGACGAACAACGTGGCGAAGCGGCGGGCGGCGCTTCACAGACACGGCGGCGCCATTTCATGTTAAAACAGGAAACTTGTTTGGGCTTTTTCCGTTTTGGTTTTCTTTTCCTTTTTCTTTGGAGTACTCATTCCGAAAGACAAAACTGACGTGAAGCCAGCGGACTCGCGTTCAGCTTTGTAACGATAAAGATGTTTTTTGTTTCCAGATTTACTGTGATTAAGATTTGGTAAGGTAACGAGTGACAAATTCAGGATTTACCCTTCGCAGCGGTTAACTTTGTCCATCTTAAGACAGTTAAGAATGTTCACGTGATATCTGCACCGGTTCATTTCTTTCCACATTTGAAAGACGCGTTTTTGTTTTTGAATTCGGCTTTTCGTGATGGTTGTCACGTCTCGAGCGCTAAAACTTTGTCGGCGGCGTCACCTGGTCCAGCAAAGCTTCTCAATCAGCTGCTTCATGCTCATCTTGTCCCACTCCTCGGCGTGGGGGGCTTTCCAGGGGGCGTCTCTGGGGATCTGAACGCAAAAGCAGAACGCCGGGCGTCGGACCGACAACTCGAGACCGCAGAAGACCGGCGTTCACCTCTGAGCCCATCTGGTCCAAGGTCCTGAAGAGATTGTTGAAGTCCAAGTTGACGACGGGGTTCCACGTGGGCGGGAACGACGCTTTGAAGGTGGAAGACTTTCCCTAAAGGACACGGCGCACAGATGACTTTGGGATTTATTCTCGTACGGCTTCGTGTTACCCGTCGGTGACGGCGAGCAAACCGTCACTCGGCCCGCCGGACCAAATTTTCCCGAGCGGCCGCGCCGTTCGGAACGCCGTCGCGATCTAATCTGCTCGAGGCAACCATTCTGGCTTGGGAGAAATTCCAGAATTTAGGGTACGCCTGCTACCCAGCGGGTGGAGGCCTTCATTTATGCAACGATCCTTTGAAAATAAGAGTGGGGGATGCGTGATGTCAGCGCGCGCAAGTGCGTCAAGTTAGCGCGCGCAGCTTCAACTTCAAGCACCGTCACAAAGTGCACTTCGGCACCGGACTTTGTCCGCTCTTGCGCACGACGCGCTGGTTTGATCATTGATTGTCTGGACGGCACGGAAAGGCGGCGCCGGCCGGTTTGAACGGCAGCTCGCGTGCTTCCCCGAGCTGCCCCCGGACACGGCCCCCCCGCCTTCCATTGCGTTCACAGACGGCGAGCTTCGCACGCGCCAATTTGCGCAACCGCCACCGGTCCGTTTTCCGCTCACGACCGTCAGAAACGTTGGACTTGATCTTTTGCATCAGGGCCGGGGACTCTTTTTCCTACCGAGGGCTCAAATAGTGCCACAGAAGTTAAGACTAAGATGAAATATGTGAATTCAAAAAGAAAGATTTTGGAATTTTAGGAGTCCGAGTAACCCCTGCACCGAAGTTGCGGCAAACAACAAAATGTATGATATGATATGTTTGTATGGTTGATGGTGCAGCGGGACAGATCACATATCAAATATTTTGCTATAATTGCTCAAATTTTCAGGAACGTTAGGGAAAGATTTAGATGAGCTGTGGAACGCGTCCAAGTTGACTTTCTGACGACTTTTACGTGCTGCTCTTCTTCAACGGCTCGACCTTTGACCTCTTCCTCATCGCCATTTTGATTCAAAGTTCACTGAAGCCAAGTTCATCGCACTTGTTCATGCTTCCTTTTTTTTCTCCCCTCCCCAAAAATGCAAGTCAGGCATTTGCAAACTTTTCATTGCCTTTTTTCGGAAACGTGACTTTTTTTCTTTTGATGCGAAAAATGGAAAAGTTTCTTTTTTTTTTCCTGATCAGAAAGTAGAAAAAAAAAAATCAGGAAGAGAGCTGATAACGAACTCAACAGCTCGAAATATTGGCTAGCCTTGCAACTTAGCAACCACTTTTTTTGCATTTTAGCGGGATTTATCCTCTGTTATTTCCCGACAAACTTTTTGCGCTGAGACCAAAGCGATAAATGCGCTACTTGTGACATCATAAGGCAGCACGCAAAGGTGACTTGACGTCGACAAAAATAGCGCTTTTCCACAACATCTCTGGGCGAGACGAAACCTTCCGGGCGCGGCAACGTGACTGTTTGGCTTTCGGGTCGAAAAAGCGTTGCGAGCGAGACGTCTAGCGTGACGCTCGGCGGTGTCGGGAACAGCCAAGGGAAATAAAGGCCAGCTTTTTTTTGTGCGTTTATTTAGGCAAGGAGGCGACACCACGCCCAGGGAGGAAGCGCCCCCCCCCTCCCCCCTCCCCTCAAGCACAATGTCGTTGGGAGCTTTTCATCGCTAATCAAATATGTCAACAGCATATTAGTTTTTTGACATCCCGCCACCGCTTTTGGGTGGCCCAAACGGCCGACCTTGGGCCAGGTGGTTGGCTGCCAGCCACGAGGCGAGGATTCTTTTTTTTTTTAGTAGTCTTGGTGTTGACTTGGTCTCGGTTCCCGAAAGTCTCGTTCCCGGCGCAATGCCGACGTTAGGCGGTAACGTCCGGCGTCGCGCGTGACTCCGCCACGTGACGGCTAACCCCCGAGTGCATTTTATTGGCCGTTGTTAACGATTTCCCTGCGCAGCGTTAAAGACCATCTTGGTTTTTGTCTTTAACGAGCGCAATCAGACTTACGATCGCTACTCAAAGTCCACGTTTCTGTTGTCGGGAGTCAAGTAACGCAAAAGTCCTTTTTTATGTGGGGGTTTTTTTTTTTTTTTTTTTTTTTTTTGTAAAGATTGCCCAAGAGCTCTTGAATAAAGGACGTCCGATTCGGCCACTCTTTGCGGGAAGATGATCAAAAGAAGAAATGAACGATTGAAGACGACGTGGCAATAAAAAGCAGAGCGGCATTCAATCATCTGACGCCGTTGGAGCGATTGCCTTTGCAACTATAACGAGGTGATAAAGTATCCGATAAAACGTCTCCTGGCCAACGAGAGGCGCGAACGAGCGCGGCGACGACGGCCGCGGGCCGCAGAAGCTCGCCGATGAGGAACGCCGGCGCCGGCCTTTCGGACCGCGGTCCGCCCGGGGAAAGCCGATTAGCGGAGCGCCCGCCGCCGCGACGTAAAGGCCGCGCGCACGTGCCCAGTCGCTACCCGTCCGCCGAGTTTCCCCGGCGGCGGCGAGGCAGAATAGTCGGCCTCGTCCTCCAAGTCTCGGTCTAGGTTTCAGGATTCAGTGAACTGGACCCTTGTCGCGTACATCCAGATACGAGATAAGGTGCGTCGGAGTCGGTCACGTGACTGGGAAAATCGAATCACGCGGAGGAAGAAAACGGCGGTGGGCCCGTCTCCCGACGAGATACGGAAGAAAAGCAAAGAAAGATGGCATCGCTCTTCTCTGAGTGCTTTGAGAAATCCTTTGAGAGCCCAGAAGAGGACTGTAACTGCATCAAAGCCCCCAGGCAGAGATGGGCATCAGCACATACTCCGGTCCGGCAGAGTACACGTGGGGCCGCTTCTGCTTCTGCTTCTGCGCAAAATCTTTTGGGGAGGCCTCGCGGGAGCCCCCAAGCCGTTCCCGTTACTTCCCGAGGGTTGTACGGTACGGCCGCAGAGCCCCAAAATGTTGCCGAAATAACGGTACGTACGGCATCAAATGCAAAATTACCAGCGAGGACGTTTTGGAGCGGAATCCCGCAGGGAAATGTTTTCGGTCCATCCACCCCTTTTCTAAAAGGTTCTTGTAGAGAGGGCGGCATTGACAGCGTTAAAACCACCGCAGGGAAATGTTTTCGGTCCATCCACCCCTTTTCTAAAAGGTTCTTGTAGAGAGGGCGGCATTGACAGCGTTAAAACCACCGCAGGGAAATGTTTTCGGTCCATCCACCCCTTTTCTAAAAGGTTCTTGTAGAGAGGGCGGCATTGACAGCGTTAAAACCACAGCGGCGCTTTTGCCTGAAAGTTGTGACCTTCCTAATACCGTGTGTAGCCTGCAAGTGTCATCCCGGTACAGATGCTCGACCGGCTGGCTCTATTCCATCTCGGGACCTTGGCCAAAATCGTGCAGATGCAAAGGCAATTCGCTAATGGGCCAGAATTGCGACGGCGTGAGACTTGCCGACGGGCTCGCGAGCCGCAACGAGCGACAAAAGATCTCGGGGATGAGAAAGACGTCGGCGCGCTCACGTCCACGTAATGCACCAGCCGCTCCTGCTCGTTGACTTTGTACGTCTGGATGCCGTACTGCTTAGCCAGTCGGAGGATGCGATTCTGCGTGGGCCCCACGTAAGCCCCGCCCAGGTCCACCCATTTGGTCTCCTTATTCTGAAATCAAACAGAACACGCGCACGTACATGTCTGAGCGTTTCCACAATTTCAACATTTGCGCATCATTGTTAGCAGCTAAGTGCTGCTAAGCTAACGCTTTCGTCGACATTTTCTATCGTTGAGGAATCCTGCACGGAAGTAGCTCATCGTGCGCGTTTGCGACAAAGCCGCTTGCAGGTGCTTACCCGGGCGGTGAAGGTTCGACCGCCGACTCTGTCGCGGGCCTCCAAGACGACCGGGCTCAGTCCGACCTCCAGCAGCAGCTTGGCCGCGCTCAATCCTGAACAACCACACACACAAAAAAAAAAAAAGGAAAAGATGATGTCAAAATCGACCAACGTCTTGCTTGGTTTGCCGTCAAGCGCAAAGCGTGACAGAGGGCTTGGCTGGATTTGAAAAAAGCTCGAGACTGCAGAAAAGGTTGAAAGGCGAGGGACAAGGTTTGGAAGTCTTCTTGGAAAGTTTCTTCTTTTGCCATTGACAGACGGTAGAGTCGGAACAACTCATCGGCTGGCGTACGTGTTGTTGTTTTTTTTCCACTCCGAGGTTTATTTTTAGGGGCCCGAATAGCGCCCCGTCCTCAAATCCAAATCGGTACGGCCTCGTTTACATCGTGTAAGTAGGAAGCGCTTTCTGCCGACGAGCAAACTTTTCATTTTCATTCTGCATCACAGCGGATCGTCCGTCCAACCCGAGAATCGAGAACGGGACGGTCCCGATGTCAAAGGTCATCCTTTGCCAAGCGCACGCTGTCGGACAAACGCGATTGCATCATGTCGTTTTCTCTTCGGTTGGCGTCAGGCCGGAAGTGACGTCACAATACGTGGGGCGGCGCATTCATTCGAGCGTCCTCCTTTCCTCGTCGGTCCCGCCCTTCTGGCCTCGCGTGCGACCGACGGGCTCCTTTGCTGCCGTCCCCTTTCTTGTTTTGAACACGCGTTGCTCTCATAACAACGGGATTAAAAAAAAAAAAAAAAAAAAAGAAGAGGAGGATTAGCAGACTCCTATTCCCCCTGGAAAGTCGGCGGCGTCGTCACACGGCAAGAGATGGCGTGACGGGAGGAAAAAAAAAAGGGGCCGGCGTTCGCCCTCTGACCTCGGCGGACTCTTGATCTGTTCTTGCCGGCTGACTCGTGACTCTTCCGGGGAGCAGAATGTCTCTCGTTCTTTGTTGGGGATGTCGTAGCAGGGCGGCACCGACTGCCGGGGAAAAACTTCTTGTCCGTTGTTACGCACTTGGCAAATAAATTTGATTCACGCAAAGAAGAGAAGACGAATAAGCCGAAAAATCCACAAGCGCGAGTTTGGACGCTGAAGTGGCGCACGCAAACTTCCATGAATGGAAGTAATGGCAGTTAGCAGGAAGCTCAGCTCTGGGAAACTCAAATTAGAGCCGAGGAAAAGTTACTTGACATCGTTGCCACGAGCACATTTCGCACAATCATTTCAGCACCGACAGCGGACGCGGACAAACTTCCGTCGAATGGAGGCCGAAACCTGCGAGAGAGACGAGCAGAGTCCAGTCGGCAGTCGCCCAAGAAGCGCTTCAATTGTTCCGCCGGGTCCTGGAACAAAAACTCTTCAGCTCCCCTCGCAAAAAAAGTGAAAAAGGAATTTTTGCCGTTCTCTATTCCATTGGTTGGTCTGTCTGGATTTCAAAAGTGTGTCCGAAAGCCAAAAGCCCAAAACCAAAAGGCAGAAGGCAAAAGGCAAAAACCAAAAGGCCAAAACCAAAAGGCAAAAGCCCAAAACCAAAAGGCCAAAAGGCAAAAGGCAAAAACCAAAAGCCCAAAAGGCAGAAGGCAAAAGCCCAAAACCAAAAGGCAAAAGCCCAAAACCAAAAGGCAAAAGCCCAAAACCAAAAGGCAAAAGCCCAAAACCAAAAGGCAAAAACCAAAAGGCAGAAGGCAAAAGCCCAAAACCAAAAGGCAAAAACCAAAAGGCCAAAACCAAAAGGCAGAAGGCAAAAGCCCAAAACCAAAAGGCAAAAACCAAAAGGCCAAAACCAAAAGGCAAAAACCAAAAGCCCAAAAGGCAGAAGGCAAAAGCCTTTTATCCGTACAATGTTTTCCCTTCCTGCCCGCTTCCCAATCCGACAAATCCCCGCTGAGCCGGGAAAGGTTCTTGCGACTTCAAAGGCGGTCCGGGCCGCACTCGAGCAACTTCAGCCGGCGGCCGTCGCTATCCGATTGCTGCAATTACCTGCTCCGCGTGGGAAAGGTCGCCGTCCGTCTTCGGAAACAAAGAGCATCTATCAGTCTGCGCCGCCGCTTGTTTACGCCGGCGGCCATCGGGCGGGCGAAGGAAGTGGAATTTGCTTTGATAAGAGAGCTTGTTTGCTTCCATTACGAAGCCGCGATTGGTCCTCGGAGCTACTTTTGCCTCTCTGGCCGGCAAAGAGCAAAAGCGGCAAAGTGACACAAACGCTCGTCGGGGTGGGCCGCGCAAGGCGGGCGGTCGGGCGCCTCCTTTCTGGCGCCCTTTCCAGTTGTCGTCAGCTACGAGATTTGTTTGCTACAATTATTTGGATTGATTGAGCGACCGTAAACGGAACCCTCGCCGTCTACGCCGTGGACCATAAAACTTGCTCGCGTGTGGCAAAGGAGAGCCTCGGTCAACCGAGTCCGGAGCTGCTGTCGGCGCCAGCTCACGTCCGGACTCTCGCACAGAAACACTTTGTCGCGCCTCTTAAAGGCACAAACGTGTACGCAGACACTGGCGTGGCTTCATTCCGTACATGACACACTCGCAAATGTTTGCTGTTTTGATAAGTACATCTAAAGTATCACGCGACCCACAAAAGATGACCGTTAAAAATGATTTTATTGCGAGCAATTCCAAAGTGCAAATGCGGCGCATTGGAGGCACACTGGCCATCAAATACAAACTAAAGCGTGGAGCACTAAATACACTGTCCAGATGCTGCGTACGCGGTCATGTTATTGTTATGGGGGGGAGGGGGGGGGGGAGGAATCCCTTCCAAATATTTTGCCAAGCCTGACCGAGACGAATCCCGACGACACGGCTCCGAGTATTCACGCTGTGCCTAATATTGTGAAATCTCCCCCACCAGCACCCGCGGCGCCGCTTGACCCAATTTGCTTGCATCTGACTGTTGACCGTGCGTGTGCGTGTGTGTGTACTATATGAATATTTGTGCCTTTTCAGACTGCTCATTGTTTTGCTAAGGTGACGTATGTAAGGATTGAAATTGCCCCCCCCCCCCCCCCCCCCGTGCAAG
The DNA here is from genome assembly GCF_019802595.1 of Syngnathoides biaculeatus. Taxonomy (NCBI): domain Eukaryota; kingdom Metazoa; phylum Chordata; class Actinopteri; order Syngnathiformes; family Syngnathidae; genus Syngnathoides; species Syngnathoides biaculeatus. The sequence continues at coordinate 19,563,414 of NC_084645.1, read as the reverse complement.
TTCAAAGTGAAGCCCACAACGCCTTCTCACGCTCAGCTTGTGGGGGGGGGGGGGAACATGCGGTTGCCTGGGCAACAGCAGCAAATCCTAACGGTTAAGATGGAGTCAACGTTTCCCGCCGTTTGCGCTTTGGACTTCACGACAACGACGCGTTTGGCCTTTTAAGGGGGCGAGAGAAGGAAGGTGGCACACGATGGCCTTCCCGCTCCGTCTTGTGGAGGTTTTACCGCTTTTGTTCTTTTCTGCTCTCGGCAGTCCAAACCTTTGACAACAACTTTAGGGAAAGTCGAACGAGCGAGCAACGTGAAAGGAAGGTTCTTTCGTTATTACGCCGCTCGAAATCCGCACGTCGGTCGTGACCTGGAAACGCCCGGTGCCGTCGAGGACCTCGGAGAACGTTCGCCGCCTGTCCGTGACCCGCTTTCGGACCCCGGGCCACGTCTGAAGGCGCACAGCGGTTACGGGCGGCTCGGGGCAGCCCAACGACCGATCGACAAATCCGCACCATTTTGAGGATGGGCCATCCTCGGTCCGGACGGATTTCCGAGTCGGCGGGCGTACGGATCCGTCTTCTCCTCAGGCGTGCCGGCGACCCATCTTTGGGCGACGTGGGGGGTTGGGCGGTCACACCCAATTCTGCGTCGGTTGTCAGTTACCCGACCGTGCACGTTTTTGGGACCTCGGAGGAAATCAGAGTACCCGCCCGGAAAAAAAGCCACGTAGTCACGGAGGCCGGCCGGCCGGCCGGCCGCTGAATCAATTTCAGTAATTGCCACTTTTCTCCCAATCGATGACGGAAAAGCAAACGTAAACGACGCGCTAAGTGAGGGGCGGGCCGCTTGGCAGCGATCCATTGGAATCGGGCCCGGTTCTCACGTCGGCGGCGGCCGATAAATGTCGACGGGCGCGTCTGCCGCGGACCGCCACTAACGTCTCGCAGTGCACCACTTGCACAAGCGACTCATCCGCAAGACCTGAGACGCGCGATGGACCTGGTCTCGGGTGACCGCGCACCTGCATCCACATTCCTTGAAGTCCTGGCGCCCTTTGCACCGGACTTTTGCTCTTTTAGGCACTCGAAGTGGGGAAAAAAAAAAAAAAAAAAAAAACTTCCTTCAAGTATTCAATCCTTCCCACGGCTAAATTCCCTTTCGGGGAAATTGTCTCGCGCTGCCGCTTCCCAAGTTTTGGGGCACATTCCGCTGATGTCGCAAAATACAAAAAGAAATCATCAAATGCTCATCTTGACACAAGGGAAATGCTACGAAATGAACAGATTAAGGGTCACTCGGAGGTGTGAGGACCCAGTTTTACGGAACCAAAAGAATGTGGGGGTGGGGGATGCTTGAGACCGCCCCCCCCCCCTCCGACTTCCTGCCAGCGCTCTGACTCCACCTGATTTGATTTCCTTCTGCTGACACAAAGCAGGAAGCGGCAGGAAGCGGCGGTTCCTCCTTCTGTGCTGCTCGACCGCCTCGCAATGCTTTTCGAGGCGAGTGGCTTTTCATGTCTGAAGAGTGGATTTCGCCCGTTGTGGTACGCCGGCAGTTCCCGTTACCGGAGACAAAATCCCCCCCCCCCATCTTTGTCGTGAGAAGGCTCGAATGTTGCCTGGTAAAAGTCAGCCGGCCCCCGAGGCGGCAAAAAAAAAGGACAATTGCATTTCAAGCGCGGCAGGAAACGCTCATCGATCGGCGTAAACGAACGACGTCGTTACGAGGGCCGAGCGGCCTCACCTGACGAGCCGGCGTCTCCCGCGCTTGTCGCGCCGAAATTGGAAGCGACGCCGCTGGAAAATGGATTTTGTGAAATGCCTGCGCCAGCCCCAAAAAAAAAAAAAAAAAAAAAGAAATGATCACCCGCCTTTGGCCTTTCAACATCCTCCAGGACTGAATGTCGCCGCATTCATCAATTAAATGGCCAAAAGGGGAAGTAGACAAGAAGAACGTGCAACGACGGTCACTCGGTAGAATCGGGCAAATTTCAACTCGGTTGCCAGCCAGAACAGCAGCACCTACTGAGACGCGACGATCCCGCCGAGGATACGCAAAACCATCTCTGCGCAAGCACAGTTAAGTGCTACATATTTAACTTCAAAATATTTGAATTATTGAAGAACAGCAAACACGTATTAAAGCCAACTGAGGAATAATAATAAAAAAAAAAATCTATTGAAGCTGTGCTTGCAATAGGATTACAATGAATATGAAGATCCGCTCAACACCTAGGCCTACTACACTGCTGTACCGCCGATTACAGTGGCAGTCGGAGAGCAAAGTGCTTGTGAAGTTTTCCTTCATCTCGAAAGTTCCAGCAGTTTACAACCTCATTGGGAATGGGAAGGGGGCCGGGGGGGGGGGGGGGGCTGCAAGTGTTGCTGAAGCCCCCATTGTTCAATATCAAAGAAATAGGATGCAAATTTCAGCAAATGCAAAAGGCGGAAGCAATCAAATATTGCAACCCAAACTGCTGTCAATGTGCTTCCGACGGATTCATTTGCAACGCGCCGCTCTTTTGGAAAAAAAAAAAAAAAATGGCGAGATTGGGCTGCAATTAATCAGCGAGCCGAAGGACGGAACCGTCCGGCCCACCTCCTCCTTCTCCTTCTCCTTCTCCTTCCTTTCCTTTTCCTTTTCCTGCCGCTCTTATGTAACGCAAAGTCTGCCGGCCGCGCGGATGATTAGCTCGCACTCAACAGGCTGCCGCCGCCGCCGCCGCCGCCGCCGCCGCCGCTCGTCATGGACAACAAAATAGAGGAAGAACTGGAAGCCCGTCTTGTCCCGTCCGTCCCGTCCGTCCCTCCCCAGGCGGGCCGCAACAGTTGTCGCTCACCTGAGATCCCTCCGCCGACCACGATCACGTCGTAGGTGCCGCCGGGCGCCGCCATCGCCGCTCGATGCTTTCCCGTCGTCTGCTGGGCCGGCCGATGGCGGGCAGGGGCGCATCTGGATTAGAAAAGGGACGTGGGCGGGGGCTGCGTGGCCCCCGAGGACTCCGCCCCCCAGGCCGGCCTGGGGAAAACAACAACAACAACAACAAAAAAAAAACATCTTGGACACTTTTCTCATCATTTCAAAGATGAAATAGAAACAGAAATCGCCAAATCAACCCCGATAGTGATCTTTTTTTTCCCACAGAAAATAATAAAGATCAAAACGATGATTGATCGAGTTGCCACGTAGGAAACGTGCGACAGAAATAAGATCGCCTTATCAAGGGCTGAAAGGAATCCCCCCAAAAATTACTCCAATGTTGGTACTGAAGTCAGGTTGAGCTTGGCTCGCTCGCCGCGGCAGAAGCTTTGGAGTAGTCTCGAGCGCCCCCGCGTGGTGCCAGGCGCGGCGCCTTTTGCGACTCCAACGAGCCCAAAAGCGCCACAAAAATACAAATATCACATCGCGTGTCGTCCGCGCTCGGAAATGCAAAAGAAAAAAAAAAAAAAAAAAAAAAGTCACAGAAGAGCATCTTTTCGCACGCTTTCCGAAATGGACGCGTGAAAGCGCCGTTAAAATGATCCAAGGCCAAGCTTCCGCGCACTTTCAAGATGATTATCATCTATTATTGATGTCAGCATTTCAAGGCTGAAAGGATTTACTTGTAGTTTACGGATTAATTCTAATGGCGTCACGTGCGGCGCAAAGAGCACCGCCGGCCGCCACTTTTGGCGAGTCGCCGCGATTCCAAATCGGCTCGGCCGGTCGACGCCGTCGCCGACGTGCCGGACGGCCAAACGCGCACAAAAATCAAAATAATGAAACAAGAAAAGTGATCTGGGCCGATACAGCGTCCGCCATCTTGGATGCCGTACGCGGTGTTTTGCAATCGTACTCGTTCGACGTCGACGACGACATTTTGAGTCTGCGGCTAGCAAGCGCAGCGTGGAGAGTCTCTGTCGACAAAACGCACGGGTGGATTCGTCTCTTCAAATATTCTGTGGTTCAATCTTGAACGTATTTTGATATGGATTTACAATACTGTCAAACGCATTTTGGTCAAGGGCCGCATTGTATTTGGGGCTTCCCTCGGAGGGCCGTGACGAGTGGGAAACTTTATGAAAAAAAAAAACAAAAAAAAAAAAAAGTGGAGAGCGCCTCTCAGGACTGCCCGGAGGCCTCGCACCTCCGGCTGGCTGGCGTTGAACTCGCACGTGACCCTCGGACACCCGCGGAAGGCCGCAAAGGGTCTTCACGCCGCGGGGCGGACGACGATTACGCCGACGACACTCGGGGCGCAAAACAACACCGCGATTAGCGAAAGGCGAGCGTCAACAATGGTTCCGCCGAGGCGCTCCACACGCATTTCTGTCAGCCTCAATTTAAAGCTGCAAGTCACCATTTTTGGCTCCATTTCATATCCACTGCGGTGCAGTTTTGTGACAAAAGCCGTCAATTGTGTCAGAAATGACGCAAGATTTGGACAGCTTCAAGGATCAGGACGTGTGCGTAAGATCGCGGCCAGCAGAGAGCAGCAGAGAGCCGAAAATGACTTCAAGGGGAGAAAAAGGAATGAAAAGGTCCAAAGTGTTCTGCGCCTCCAGTGGCTATGGCAACCAGAGTACTGAAAAATGAAAATAATCTTTCCGTAGTTGTTGGGTTTTGGTGTGTGTGTGTGTGTGTGTGTGTGTGTGCCGGACCCGTGTCGTACTGGATAGACGTGTTTTGTTTTTTGGTTTTTTTGTTTTTTTTTGTTTTTTTTTTTTTTGGGGGGGGGGGCTTAAATTTGATGTTGATGCTCTGATTTCTAAGGATGAGTAATAACATTCATTTAAAAGTCCAGTATTTGCCTATTCTCTACTTCTCAGTCATTATTGAAAGAAGCGCGCTGGCTCATTGACTGTACACGCATTGCCAAGTAACGGCTCCAGCGAAGCAAGTGCTCTTTTTGTACTGTGGACAAATCATATTCCTGCCACTTGACACTTGCTGGAAGTCACTCCAAAGTTACGTTTTCAACTTAGTGACGTTTGAAATCAGAGATTTGTTTGTTCAAAGTTCCCTCGAGGTACATTCGTGTACTTTGGCTCGCGAGCAGTCTACAAAATGTCCTGTAGCCTAGCAAGCTAGTGTTAGCGCTCACTCAGAGTTGTCCATACGTAAATATGTCAGCATCTTGTCAAATCATCCTTTGAAGTGTTTGGTGCGGGTCAAGTCATTTCACGAGAGTGAGTTTGCAGCCGCATTGCACACTTTGATATGGTGTGCGTTTGTTGAGCAATGCACTTAGATCTTTATGTTTATCATAATATCCGCGTGTGTCTGGAATGAGATGTATGAAATTAAAGTGTACGTAGCTAGCCATGAATTACTAAGAGTGTTCTTTTGTGAATTGGTCCGATGGCCCGGCGACTTCCGGATGTGGGAACTGCGCCATTAGCTACTCTGCTCCTTTTTTCTCCTTGTTTTGTTTTGTTTTGTTTTTCCCCCACGATTGATGGTCCAAAACCAGATGAAATGCACTTTGTTTCGTGTTGGCCCTGCCAGTCCTCCCCGGCCCTGGAACGGAGGGATGGACCTGGAGATGCGACTGCTCAAATTGGATTCAGCGTAAACGTAATGATGAGGAGACAATTCTGCAGTTTGGCAATGTCATTTTAATACCCGAATGAGGGGCGAAGAGGGACAAGAGGGACACGTCTTGCACCTTCTTTGAAGCGCATTCTCAGGAACTCCGCAAGGAAAGTCCGAGTGACACAGTACAAGACGCTCATCGCGTTCAAATAGACGATATTGATCAAGCGGCGGGTCCGGGAAGAGTCCCCTCAGGCAGAAACCGCCTTTGGTATCGCTCAGCCGACGGGTTTGGAGAACGATGGCACGGCAGGTGGAACCATCCGAGCGCATTTATTTGATTTCGTTGTTGTTGTCGTCAATGGGCACTAATGGAGAAATTTGGATTCAGTTCGAGTTCTGGTTGGCTTCTCCCCCCCCCCCCAAAAAAAAAAAAAAAAACCGCCCGTGGTCACGTGAAAGTCTTGCCAGGGTCCGGGCGACCCGGTGGCCGGCCCCGATGTGGGCAGCCGAGCTTAACTGCACTCCTGGCAGTTGCAGGCCAGGATGTAGCGGTACGTGGCGGTGACGCGGGTGCCGCCGGCGCAGCGCAGGCGCACGGCTTTCAGTTTGGAGGTGTGCGGGCGGCAGCAGGCGCAAGTGCTCTTGAAGGGCCGCTTCAGTACCGAGCTGAAGGAGATGAGCGGGTCGGAGCGGGTGGTCGGCCCGCAGCGGCCCTCGCAGCGCGCCAGCAGCACCATCTGGAGGCAAAGAAAAGCAGCTCAGTTCTCGGGGCGGAGGCGGAGGCCGAGGCGGCAAATTTGACATCTGTGGTCTACCTTTTTTTCGGAATGTGATCAATTTTCAGACGTATGCGGCTGAATGAACTGATTTGACTTGTCCTAACGAATGCACTTCCCCGGCGGTTTTCTCAGGTTCCAGGTTTCGGAAAAATTCAACGGCATCATCGGCAACCGTAGCAAACGCACAAAGTGCTCGAGTAAAAAAAAAAAAAAAAAAAAAAAAAAGGTATGAACGTGCAATCATCTTTGTGTTGACATAAAAGTAAACAAAGTGTCCGTTCCCCGGCGTACGTATGTCACGTCGCATGTTGGCGAGAGTGAAAGGCCTTCGGGGACAAAAAAAAAAACAAACCACAAAACAACCTTTTGGATGAGTCGAGTGGTCTCTGTGGTTTAATTGACCTGCACGGCCTCCCCGGGGGCGTCTCGGAGTCACGCGCGAGTCCGTCGACACGCGCGCCCGATTACCACCAGAGACGCATTCCTGCCGCCTCCCTAAACGGCCTGCGTCGTCGTGGTCGTCTGTCAGCTGCCGGCTGTCGGCAACCGCGTGGCCCGCTTTGACGCGGCCCAGTCTGGGACGCAGACAAAGGGGCAGGCACGCCTGTTGTCGCCACTTTAAGACCCTTTGTCTTTGCCAGGTCGTCAAACGGCAGCAGTTCTTTTCTGGTGTGACGCCGCACGCGAGCCTTCTCTCACCGCGTGGAATTACAGCAACAACGTGTCATCAACGGTCTTTTGAGTCATACTCTTAACAAATGAATTCAAACTTCAGACGGCTCGTTAGCAGACAATGCTAATGAACAAAAATGCTCATATTTGGTTTTTTTTTTTTGGGGGGGAGGGGTCACATCACGTCATTTGTGGAGCTAAATGTTGCTAGGCAGAATTCATTTTTGCCACAAAGCCTGCTAAAATTGGACGTGGTGTAGAATACGACAGAGAACTGACATCGAGAAACGCCGGGAACATTATTTCTATTCATTGATCGACAGTAAAAAAGTAAATAAAATAAAATAAAAAATAAATAGTCTGCACGATTTCTTTGTCATGATACAACTCCACAAACAAAGCAAGGTCGAAAGCGCTGCCATAGCAACTGAAATTCACAAATTGTATTTTCTCGTCTTGTTTGAGTGGCCGCTAGCTGTGCCCCAAATCCCAATCAAATTGCCAACGGCACGAGTGGGAAGCACGTCGGAATCCCAGTTCTGAGGTTCTGGGGGGGTTGAATCAAAGCAAAGCATTTTGCCGCACCCCCCATTTTCCGGGCTAACGTGCAGAGTTGTCGTTCCAAGACGAGCGCTCTCACCAGCACTGTGTGCAATCCACGCAATTGCGCTCCCGCTAGGGGACGTCTTTGTTAAAATGGCTCTCTTAGCAAATCACGCGCCACATGCTCACCGACAGCGTGCGCATTTTGTCACACAATTTAGCAGGCACTAAAATAAATCCGGGCCCTCGTATGTCAAATGTTCGGCGCCACCCCCGCTATCTCTTCCCCCTCCGCCCCTCTCACGCGTGCTCCTTTATTCCGTCTTCACTCCATGGCTTTCCGGCGCCTTTGGTAATCTTCCTGATCTACGGGGACTCGGACACCATCGCAAATAGGAAGGGGCCCAGAGCAGATCCCTGATGCACTTCCGCCTCCGCGCTAAAGTAGCACTCACCGCTGCATCTGCGGTACTCTTTGTAGGCTTGAAGGCAAACTCTTGCCTGCGGGTCCCGAGTCCCGAGTGTGGCCTTCACTCCACTTTCCCTAAACCTGATCGTGCGGCTTATGGACTTTCTTCTCTTCTTCTCACCTGCTGCAATTGCGTCGAACCGGCTGGGCCAAAACGCCACAGGCAAATCTCCGAGATGCTCTTCCGTCCCGCCGCGGGATGTCGTCACAACCAACTGCCTTTCCATTTTTCAAAATGTGCACGCGTACAACTCAATACAAAGAGCAGCGTGTGTGTGTGTGCGCGCGCCGTCGGATTGTGTAAAAGTCTCCTGCGAGCCAATTCCCGGAATACCGTCGGAGAGGAGAAAGTGAGCGATCCCCGCCGGGAAGTGTCCTGCCGAGCTGCGCTTCAGGCCACCTGCTCGACACGCGCAGACGCAACACCTTTTCAAACAAAAACCAAACAAAAAGTCTGAAGGCCCGACGCCCGACGCCCGATCCTTCGCGTGCGGCCGGCCGGCACCAGAAGAAGAGAAAACGACTTTTGCCTCCGTTGTTTTTGCTCGCGTTCAGTCGGTCAACTGCTAAACTGCAGAAGATGCGGGGCTAAACCAGGAGACATCCACGTGCAGCGTGAAACTAAAGAGAAGAATCAAATCAAAGTCTCCCGGAACATGGAAGGTGCGCAATTTGGGTTTGAGGTCTGCGTCCGCGTCCGCGTCCGCGTCCTTTCCAAGTACGTGTCGAGTGACGAATAGCCGAATTTACTGAACACGTGAAAGCACCTGAATGTGCCGTGACTACAAAGCGAATAACCAGACACCATTATTACTCCACGGAATCAAATTTGACATTTGAGGAAGCAACCATTTCATTGACCTTTGGTTGCGAGCTCCAAACCACGACTTTTGCTGTGACGAGCTCCAGGTCCCGTTTCAGCCTTTTTTTTTTTTCTTTTTCTTTTTTGTGTCTTGCATTAGAGAAGGGCGAACGAAGTCAAAGTTTCGATCAGAGCTGTTCAACCCTTTTCACTTTTGAGTGACGCCGCACGCCGCGCACACACACACACACACAAAAAAAACCGCGCCTCTCTAGCAAACCGACAAATTGAGCAGCGAAGCAAATCCAAGACGCGTGGCGTGTTTTCTAAAAATGTAGGAGAAATTCAGTGAGCCTCGCTTATGTTGGCAGGGAGCCGCTCTTGGTTCTTGGTCCACGTGAGCGCCCGGGAACAAAAACGTTTTCCAAAGTAAACTGATTTTTTTTTTTTTTTTTTTGGAACAAGTTGTGCAAAACAAAAAAAAACCAAAAGGAGGAGGTGACCCTAGTGGAGAGCCTCAACTCACAAAGGTGAAGTTTTGAGTCATTCTTTCCGTCTTACCTTGGCGCTGCATTTGTAAACGGGGTGGTTGATGGTCTCCACAAAGTGATGCCTCATGCAGCGTCGAGGGTCCGAGTCGCTCACGTGCGAGGGGGGTCCGTCGTCGCTGCCGGCGGACTGCGTCGAGCCCAGCAGGGGGCAGCACATCAGGACCAGCAGGAGGCCGGAGGGCGGGACCCGTTTCATGGTCGGACCACCCTCGGGCCTGGCCAGGATCTTTACAAACTGTTCGGCCGCTTCGTCCGAGGTTTTCTGCGCGAGGGCTTTAAGGCGTCATAAGTCAGGACTTCTTGAGCTCACTGCTTACTTCTTGAACGGTTGAGCTTCAATTCCAATGCGCTGTCGAGCCAGACCGGGAGCGAGGTTTGATTTGTAAGGCCTCTCCATCTCAGTCTGCTTGGAGACAAAGACGTACAATCAACCACCAGAAGCCCAAATGCAAAGACCTGGAAATACAACAGAAATCTGGTTCAAACGTCAACCAGAATTCAAAAACGCAAAGCGGCTGGGACGGACGGGACCACTGAGACGCAAGGTAGCAGTTGCGCCTGTGACCAGCGTGACGAAGTCCAGATCTGTCTTTTGCGGAGATACGCAAGGGGTGAAGCGTGTCCTGGTGCGAATACGCCAACCTCGCTCACGTCTACCGTCTCCCGTGTAAAGACCGGAATAGTAGCGGGAAAGGAGTTTGTGACACGCGCTTGGTTTTTGTTCTGGCAACTGCTTGATACGTCGCCACTGTCGTCATTTACTGATCCGATTGTGGGGAAACCGCGTCGCTGCGTGAAAACGTCCAGTAGACAGTTGCGGCGATCTTTTTCCACGGCCCTGAGGCAGCGCTTCCGCGGGATCTTTGCACGAAAGAGGGTTCTCGCCGAGTCCCGAGAAGGCCTGAAAGGACTCCTAAGAATGGATTTGGATTTGACACTTTGACACAGAGCCCAGTGCGCTGAGATATTAGCACAGCGACGCAGCACAATCAAATGCCAAAGTTGTGGTCAGAGATGAGGGTCAGACGTCACTTTGGCGACACGGCAACAGTCCAACAAAGGGAAAAATATCCGCCGTGATGCGCCTCCCTGGGGAAAAGGTTTTCCCTTTAGTTGAAAAGGGCCTCCTCTAAGGGTTAACCGGGATCCCGTTGCCGGGTTTCGCACCCGTTGGCAGGATTGGACCAGCTGCCCGTCGGCTGCCGAGGCCCGCCTTGGCGACGGCTACTTCTGGGCTCGGCTCTCGGGTCGCGACTCCTCGGGGCTGCGCTTTCAGCCACCTCCTTTTTGTGGCGCTCTCAGCGGACCTGTAATGTGTACGGGCGCAGAAGTTTCCCGCGGTAACTCCAAATGGCGTCAGCCGGAAACAAAAGCTAAACTTTGGGGAAAAAGCGGCGTGACGGCATTGCAGCTCCTTAGAGGACAAAGTCGGATGTGATTCTTTGTTTCATTGTGATTCGAAGGTGAACATTTTGCAATTTTTGGGGTTTTTTTTTTCTTCCTATACTCGTGTGTCAATTCACGTCACCGCTTATTCATGCATCGGCTGTTATTAGGGTTGATGATTGTCAGTACAAAAGGTGTATTACAGCTACAGTGCAGAAGGAAAAAAAAGCGCCACAATTTTATCCTCATAAATTCCCCCCCCCCCCCCCCACTACTCAGAGTGGTCCAAAGTCTTTCATACCATTTTTTTCCCTTGTCGCAATCGTTTCCATGTCACGGTCGGCATCGTTGTCCGCCGCCGCTCAACCCACCGAGGTTGCCGTTCATAAGGGACCTTAAAAATACGATCGTGGCACGTGATCAGGTTTTTCCTGTCACGTCTGGTGTTCTACAGAGTTGGGAGGATTTTAATTTTAGAGTTTGGCACCTGAATGGCAAAGCACATCATTCCACTTTTTTACCCATTCATTGAATTTCCCCTTCGAGTAAGTTGACGTGAAAGCGTTAAAAACACCTCCTTGCCCAAATCTTCCACTTCCAACTCCGTTTTCAACTCGAGTCCTCCGCTCGAGGGAGGCCGGAATAATCGTGCGCTCTCCTGAAATGAACGCTTTGAGGGATGTTTGAGCCCGAGCTGCAAGGTAGATTACGGCCGGCGCCAAGCGCTGCTCTCTCCGTCCGTCCGCCTCGCTCGCGCGCCTTTTTATGCCATCGAACTCGAGGGCCATTCGGGTAGCTGTTGTCTACGTCAGGATCTTTGCGCTTGAAGTCTTCATTCTAGTTACAGTCAGGTAGAAATATGCTTGACACGATGACGCGTGCCGTTTTGAGGTCGTCGTTGACTACTTCTGTCGTCTCAAATGCATGACACCGGTTGCATTGTCACGTTCATAAAAAACAACAACAACAACAAAGTGGGTCAATACAGTATCTGGCCCAGAGTCTACAGGAATTGGGACAAAAACAAGCAATGAAGTAGAACTCCAGCAAAATGAAAATTGTGACTGCGCTGAACAGAAGCTTCACTTCTGCTCCGCAATGAACCACAAAACATCGGCTAACGTTAAGGAGGAAGATGCACAGTTGTACGGTTTTTCGGCCGGGACAGTGGCGCGTTTTAGCCATCCGAACCGCTGGCCTCCCGGATGAGGCTTGCCCTGTCAATAATTCCCTCCGTCTCTCCACAAGCATCACGAGAAGCACGGGAAGTCCCGCTTCTCAGCAGATTTGATGCAGCCTCCAAAAACAAATATGGATGGACGTACTGAAGAAAGCCTTGCTGGGCTTCGTTTTTCTCAGGAAACGCGAGACGGGGCACAGTTGCTGAGATTTTAGTCTCTCGCGTAGGGGAACGACGTCAGTCGACAGGAACCATCCGGCGAGCGCCCGAACACGCGTGGGCCACGTCAATCCACATTCCAGCCAGGCGAAGCCGCGGCTAAAGTGACAAAAGCACCTTCGCCGTGCGGGCGCACATTTTAAGTGACTGCACGGAAATGACGCAAAACCCGACATCACGCAGGGTGGCCGAGTTCGGGGCGACAATTTGCTGACGTTTGCATCGTTGCCAGCATTCGATCCTTCGATTTTTTGCCCAGCGGAGATGAGCCTTTAGCCCGCCTCAGGAGGGAACGCGTGGAAACGGGCGACCTTTCACCTTCCACTTCTCATTAAGACGACATTACGAGCAGCCGGAAGCGCAAGCCGAACGCTGGTCCGACGCCGGCCCACCGGCCGCTCACCTCGCCTTGACCAAACGACGGTGGAACAACAACAAAAATTCGCAGTTTGGTTGCTGTGGTTGCGGATCAAAAGCGGGAAACTTCGCTGTAAGCTAACATGTCCCAACTACTCAAATTCTTCACATAGTCATTTGTTGATGAATGGTCGGAGACGAGCCACTTTTACATTGGGTGAAAAAGCCGCCCTGCTACGTTTGAAAGGTTCATTTCTGCTACAACGACAGAGCCCCAATTGTAGTGGACTAAGTCGGAACCCGCTGAAGTCGCTCATCTCTGCTAAAACAATCAAAGGGGGAGAAAATGACTGGAAATGTAAAACACGGAAGTGGTCCGGTCAGACGACTTCCGACTGAGTATCGTGCGCACTGGAGTCAGTGTGACAAAGTTCAGTCGTGCGCGGCCGGACATCCGGTGTATTTTCAAACAAACTCTTCATACAATCGGACTGCTTATTTCCACATAATCTGTTCAAATTCCAAGTTTAGTCGGAGGTCGTTTTGATTGTTCGACGCATCGATCAGCTGCTAGAAGCGCCAGTGGCTTTTCTTGTTTTTAGAACGCGTTAACCGACGTTCCAATCCAAATAGTACTACTCAAGTAGAGTCGCTCAAAACGTTATTTCGTCGATATCTGAAGCAGAGGAGCAGCTTTGCCCTCGCTGTCTTTTCGCACCGATTTCTGGGGGTCTGGGGGCCGCTTGGGACACGCTCACCCTCGGTTCCTTCTTCATTCGTCGGAACAAAAAAAAAAAAAAAGCAAAAGTGCCGGGTCGGCGTCGGAAAAACAGGTCTCAGCTCCAATACAGTAAACGAATGTGCTCGGTGGGCGCCGGACACCAGGCAAGACGGTAACATAGAACGTCAACGTTCACGCGAGCTTTTTTCTCACGCAAGTCACACACACGCTCATGTTCCCAGATCAGAGGAAGTCAACAAAAGCGCTTCGAGAGTGTCCGGAGATAAAGCAGCTTTGGCCGGCGTTTGCGGTGAGTCTTATCAAAAGGAAGCAATTGAAAAATAGCGTTAGAGGACTCACAAATGGAGGGCGAAACACGGCTCCCAAATCTCTGCCTTAGGCTGATCGGGATCCAATCTTTCGACCTCAGCTTCGCATCCTGTGACTACAAAAACAAAACCAAAAACAAAGAATCTTTATTAGCTATTCGCTATACGGATGAACAAAAGTCTGCATGCAAATTGGTGCGTCGGAAGGTCCTTTGCCTGCTTTGCAGTCATGAAGCGGGTGAGATATTTGCCATTTTGCCATTTTGCCTCCAGTGAAAAACGTCCACTTGTCTTTTGGGAATTTAGAGATTTGCAGCAATCCCCCCCCCCAAAAAAAAAAAAAAGGGAAAATGATTCCTGTTCATTTTTTATTTATTTTTTTTTTTTTTTGGAATTTAGCCAAGTTGCAATAGAGTTATGTTCCATTATTGTTTGTATAATTTCACGTTCTCCGTGGAAATTGGCACGCAGAACCGGCGCAAACGTTGAAAATCGAGATTTGCAGATTAGGGGATTAGGATTGGTTGGGGCATTCAGCCTCTCGTCAACAAATCCAAAACTCGTCAGCCGTGTTGTTGTTGTTGTTGTTGACAACGAAGTGGAACATTTTGAGGTCGGACCCGGGGCCACACCTGAACTGGTCGCCAGTCAGTCGCGGGGGCCGCCATCAACACCTCCGGCCGGGCGTCTTCAGTGTTTTGGAGACGCGAGAGGAAGTCAGCGTACCCGGAGAAAAGCCACACCGGCGAGGCCGGATATGAAAGCTGCAGCGCCGCAGGTGAAACGGCGATCCGAAAATGAGCCTTTGCCAATTCTTTCTGGAGTCAAACTTGGCCAAAGGCCGATGCCGATTATGAAGACGACGCGGGAGAGCTGAACCGCAAAGCTGCGAGGGGATCCCTGCGCTCGGGAAGCTTTCGGACTCGCCCACTTAGGAGAAATTGCCTTTCAAGGGGGGTCCCCGCGGGGGTCGGGGGTGGGGGGGGGGGCGGCCCGCTGTCGGCCCGCTGTCGGCCACGACTGGCGTGCAACTTGCTACGTTCGCTTGTTTGGATTTCCAGACACGAGTTGTGGCCAACCTTACACAAACTTTGAATCCCATTCTCGCCATCCGCTCGTTTCACTCAAACCGCCACCCCGCAGACAATTGAACCTTAAATCCTTTTGAGTTGACCACGGGGCCGGATATTTCCCGGAGAGCCGCCAGTGTCGGGACGTGCGCTCTCGACCGTTTACCATCGTCGAGCTTTTTAGGGCGAAATTTGAGACGGCTCGCGCGGCTTCCCTGAGAAGTCACAAATGAATCAAGCGCAGCATTTTTTGGGTTTTGGTTTTCTTCACGAATGCAACCTTGGGAGGCAGATTTTTGCGCCGTCGTGTGTCAAATACATCACGAGTAAATCTTGAAGCAAGAACTGCTTTTTCTCTCTGTCTACTAACTTCACTCGACCTTTTCGCAAATGATGGTCATTATCACTCCAAAATATCTCTGACCAGTTGGACTATTTTTTGGTTTTGTTCATTTGCGTAATGAAAAGGAGGCCGCGACAGAGTGACAAAGTCAACCGACGTGAATCGAATGACAACACTTTGCTACAAATACGGTGGCCCTCGAGGCTCACTGCTGGATGCCACGCACGCCCGTGGATGAGCAAGGCACCGGGAACGACGCCGCTGTGATTCGCCCCCGCCCCAAAAGATTGACGTCAGCCGTTTTGCCATTTGTGTGTTCGAGGGCCAGAGCGGCGGGCGGGGGGCGACCGGAGCAGGCCTGCGCGCAACTTGCAGCGATTGATGCAAAATTTGCTGCGAGTGTCAAACATAACAGGATGCACAAAAGTCTCGCTCCACATGGATCAAATTGTCAACAAGTCCAACCGGGGAATTCGCCTGATCTACGTCGTCTCGGTCGTGCCACGCGTTGGAGTCCTGGAGGGTCGGCGGGCGGTGCGGTCGGAGCCGTGAAGATCGCCCCCGCCCGTCAGCATCCCGGCAATGCGGAGGCCCGCGCAGCTTTGCAAACGTGACAACGTCAAAGACAGAAGTGAAGTGGGCCGGCCGGCGATATTTATACGCGCGCCCCGTCGCGTGGAGCCAATCGTGCGCTCTTGTACGCGACGTGTGGCTGCCTATGTGTGTGTGTGAGACGTCATGCTGTCATATTTAGACGCATAATGTCACTTGCACCTCTTTATTAAGACTTTTTTTTTTTTTTTAAGACTTTGGACGGAGCGGCGACGCCTAATTCATCTTGTGTTCTATCAATCATCTGCGCTATTAATAGTCACGTTCGTCTGCGGCAAGATCACCCACCCGGACCGGGACCGGGACCGGGACCGGGACCGGGACCAGTCCAGCGTAGTGTGCCAAACAAAAGACGGGAGCGAGGGCGCAATGCGGTGCTTTCCGCGCCGGTTGGCGCAATTTCATTGGATCGTTTCAAAGTCCAATTTGTGCTCGCTTACGGGGCTCAGCGTTCCATCGTTTTTTGCTTTCTTTTGTTTTGTCGAGTTTGGCCGTCCTGCCCGCCGACTTTCTTTTTGTCTCGTCAGCCCTCCAACTTGCGTCAACCGATCGTCTGAGTCCAGCCACTCGTGTGGCTGCCTGGTCGTCTCCTCCGCCTGCCTCGGTGTGGTGTGCGTGATGACTGTTGTCAGTCATCTTCTCCTTATGTTGTGTGTTTGTTTTTTTTGGTGACTTTGACCCTTGCTTTTGGGGCTTTGTTCGTGTAGAATTTTGGATTATTCCACGCGCCCTTCTTGTTTGTGAAGAGATTTGTTTTATTTCGATATTCCCTCCATTTGGGTTGCCTCCGCGAAAACATCCACCGTGACAATTTTCCTATTCAGGTTGCGTGACTAAATTATAATTCCACGTCTGTTTTGAATTGTGTAAAGTCAAAACTGAGATAAATCCTTTCCAAACTTATTTTTTTAGCTTATTCAATGTACGCGGCCTACCCTGTAAAACCCGATTGAATTTTTATCTGAAAATCTTTCGAGGTGGGAAAACGTTTTCTGATCCCAAGGATACGTTTGTCAAAAGGAGGCAAAAAGGCACATCGGAATGCTGAGCAGGCCGCCGGTTTTTGTTCAGCTGCTCGGCGGCCTTTAGACAAGAAAGCGCAGGAAAGGAAATGGCGGAGCCGTCGGCGTTGGCACAAAAGCGGCGACGGGCTGCCGGTGCAAAGCCGACGAGGACAGCTGACATTGATTTGGCGCTAATCAAAAGGCCCCTGTGCGCGGCCACATTCATGCTGAAAAGATTCGTCACCAAAAAAAAAGTCATTTGAAAATGCAAAAAAAAAAAAAAAAACCAATTCAAACTTTGCCGTTCATTTCTAATTGAGCTTCAGACATCAACTGCGTCCAAGATGCTTTTTGGCACACGTTCCAACGTTTACGTATCGTTTCCCAACCGATTTAGTACTTCCTGAAGCATTTTGGCACAAGGATGAATTTTGTTCAGTAGATTCGGACGTCCCGAATCTCATTCACCTTAAACGCATCAAAGATTGCTGCAATCGGCTCCGATTTGGGTTAGGGTTAGCCTAGCAACAAGGCCTCCGGGGGTCGGGTGGGTTCCTACGCGCAATGACCACGTCGATTTGAGCTAAACGGCGAGCTGCGGAGAACCCCGAGCCCATCGCGATCCGCTTCTCCTTGTTTTGGGTTATTGAATTTCGCCGCTTTGGGCGTTAAGCTGCGACATTGTGAGCGGGAAGCGCTCTTTAGATTATTCACTTTCAACTGCATCCATTCCCCGAAGTCGTCGCAGCAGCGGACTATTCCAACGGCTCTGAATGCTAAATGGACTCTGCATCCCTTGCGCAAGGGTCAACACCCCCCCCCCAAAAAAAAAAAAAAAAAGAAAAGTCTGAGGTCAATGGCAGACTGCTAGCAAGCCTGACTGCTCCGGTGACTGTTAGCGACGCGTCCTGAAATGTTCTCCGTCCTTCCGTCCCGCCGAGGTACTCAACGTGTCTGTCGGACGCGCAAGGGCCGACGAAGCCGATCCCGATGGAGGGTTTTACGGGCCCAAGCTCAGAAGACTCGAAGCGGGCGTGACTTGACACCCGAGGCGGGAAACGGACGGCTGGACATTCCCCTCTTCCGTCCGCCTTTGCCAAGGACACCGTCCACGCGCCGCAGGATTTGTTGGGATCGCTGACGTCAAGATGTTGATTTAGCTTCCCCCCCCTCCATTGTTTGACCAGCTTTTAATAAACTAAAGGGCAGATTCCGGACTGGAAAGAGGCGGGGCGGACACACGCTCGGGGTTCGGCACGCCGGAGTGGCGAACGCTTCAACTGTCCGCTGACGCCAGAACGCGCAGGCGCAAATGTTGTCTTTCGGAACACAGACCACCCCCCGAACCTCCTAAAAGCTAAGCTCCTCACTAAATATAACGTCCACACAAGACAAACAACAACAGGCATCATCCCTGCGGAGCTTTGCACTTTCCTCCCGATCGCCGCCAAGTCCGAACTGGACAATGTGGCGCGTTCCTGCTCTCGAATGTGCTCGACGAGTCAAATGTACAAATATGACAATCAATTCTTATTTCCTTATGTTGGTTGATGAACTGCTTTTTGTTTCTTTGTTGTTGTTTGCAGGCCATCTTGAGGACTGACTGCGGGTTGTGCCGCAGCAAAATTCATGCAAGACTCCAAAATTTGGTTAAAAAAAAAAAAAAAAAGGGGCACTTTCTTGTTCACTTTTAATGGCGCAGTAAAATCGCTCCGAAGAGTTTGAGTCAAGATCCGTACCTGCCAATTTTCTCTTACGTAACGCGACCACCTCCAAATTTTCTCTTGGATTTCCAACGCAGGCGTGAAACTTTGTTTTCCGATTGGTGCGCTGTCGAGTTTTTTTTTGTGTTTGTGTGCCAAAATCGCCGTTCTACAATTTATTTATTTCCGGCCGCGCAAACACGAGCGTGTATTCAAGCAGATTTTGTTTCTATGCAGTTTGACGGACGAAAAGAAAACGTTTAGTATTTTGCTTTTTAATCTTTTGTGTGTATTTCGGAATGAGAATCGTATTGATTTGTCAGTTTCCCCAACGCAGGGCAAAGACTAATCGGCACTTTGGGACCCCCCCCCCCCCCGGCCGAGCTTCCGTTTTTTTCTTCAATTTGATTTCATTGCGCCGCCATCAGACGTCAGTCATAAAAGGAATGCCCCCCCCCCCCCCCGGCCACGCCAAACGCCTTTGTGAGCATTTGCACATCACCTCCACGTGATTGCCCGACACCACGCGTGTGTCCAGAGCTGACTGATGGAAGGTGTGCGTCGTCCTCCCCCCGACGGAGGTTGAGCGCCCCCCACCTCCCCCGTGCGATGCCCCCTGGATCATGTGAGGGAGAACCCCGCCCTGGGCGAACTCCCGGGAAAGGAGAACATTTCAGCCGTGTGCAGATTCCCAGCGCAAGTCGCACCGCTGCCCGATTTCATTTTGAGCTCACACGCAAACATCTTTTTGCTTTTCATCCAAATTATATACACCAACTTTTGTTGATCACTCGATATACACACGAGAAACTTCTCTGCCCACAACTTGTCGTAAGAAAAAAAGACGAGACGGCCATTGTTGGAACTCCAGAAGCTGCCGCCGTCGGCATCATTCACGTCAGCCACGGAATTTCTTTCTTCTCCCGATATTGTTCCATCGTTGTCCAGACTGCTTCAAGAGTTGACGTTTCTTCTCCCTCCTGCAGTTTCTTTTTTTTTTTTTTAAGCCTTAAAGGTCATCAAGATCTCGAGCAATGATTCAGGATCTCAACCCTGCTTGATTTCGCTCCCCTCAAACGTGTCGCTTCAAAAAACAAAAGTCACCTCTTTTGGCAAAGGAAGGAGAAGAAAGTACAGATCTCGTTTTTCAAAACGTTGTGTTGGGGGCCCCCCCCCCCCCCCACGCACGTCCGGGCCGGTCGCTCTTACCTTGACGACGGGCCCGCTAGCCGACGAGTGCCGAGTCTTCTTGTCGCCGCTCGCAGCTCCTCTGGTCGTCTGCGCCTCGTCGCTCGCCTCTCTCCCTCTTTCTGGTGCTCTCTCTCTCTCTCTCTCTCTCTAACCTCCTAGCGCCCCCCCCCCCTCTCTCTCTCTCGCTCTGTCCGCCGCCTCCCACGGGTCATTTCCAAAAGAAGCCAAAGCGTCAGCGGAGGAGGATGCTCAGGCCTGCCGCACGTGGACCTCTCGGCCGCGAGCGGGGCGATTCCGAGCCATCGGGGGAGGGACGGACGGGGAGGAAGCCGCCAGAGAGCACCAAAAGCCACGAGGTCAGGGTTGTAAAAGTCTTTGATTGAGAGGCGCAAATTTCAAGACCCGAATGGTGGCTCGCAACTCTCTGTCTGGGAACTCCAAGAGGAGGAATCGGAAAACGACAGCCTGAGGCCTCAACATTAGGGGCACCTCCAAAACCAGATCCGCATCCAAAAGGTTTCGTGAACGACGTGAATCGTAGCCCCGCACCGAGAGAGCCGCCAATTTGGTCGACGCCTGCGGCCCACTCGAATGGCGGCTCCTCTCCTTCCCTCGAAATGCGGCACCACGACGTGCTCCACGTGTGCCAGCGGGCCTTCGTCACCGTGGCGACGCGCAACGTGACTCGCCACCGTCATCGAATGCCGACGCAGCCGCCGGCCACTTGAAATCACGCATCCATCCGTCTGCCTCCCAATTCACCAAAATCGAGTTCCACCGGCGGTCTGCCCAGCTCCACAATTTCGACGTGGTCTGAGACCGACTTTGACACCAGAGTGTCACGCGTGTCCCCAAAAATAATTAAATAATAATAAAGATTCTTTTGCTTTCGACTAAATTCCTTCACAAACAATCTCTCGACTTAGAACATGAAACTTCCAATTGAAAAAAAACTTTTCTATTCCCAAGAAACCTGACGACAACTCTTCAGAATACCTCTCAACAATTGCAAGAATACACGATAACGTCTTGCTGGACACAAACGCCGCTTCTTCGCCATCCTTCCCGCAACCTTTCTCAATTCAACAAACAAGCCAAGAGGGAAGCGCACACGCGCCAGTCTCGTCCTGCCATGCCAGCTGAAAATTCTCAAAGGAAATAAGCGCGGACCTTAGCGCGGGGGGGGGGGGGGGGGGGCGAAGATTAGAACGGCCAATGACCTGAATGACTTCCCCCGACCCCCAAATTTCTCACCTTCGGTCGGCCCCGGACCGAAAGCGGCGTTCGCCTTCGAACGTCGTCGGACGAGCCCGCCGCCGACGGCGTCGCATCCTAAGTTACGCGCACGGGCGGCCGCGGACAGTGTTTGCGAACGCTGGAACCAAATGCGAATCCCACGCGCGGCGGCGGCGGGAAAAGGAACGAATCCTCATCCGGTACGCAAACCGCCTTCGAGGATCCGTTTGCACTCGGTCAAGGTCGCCGAACCGGGACGGGAAAAAGTGGCGGAAAGCTGGAAAAGGAATACGCGCAAGACCTCCAATTCGTGGTCAGACGCGATTAAAAAATGATCTTTTTTTCGCTTGCGGAAAGACGTCTTGCCAAACGGCGGCCGGCCGGTGCGCAGGGTTGATGGTTCCGCGCGATGCCTCTCCGGTGTCATCGCGACACTTTGACCTTGCAATGCCGTATTAAAACGAAGGCTGACTTTTGATCGATATCCTCAGGAAAGTTGTGCGTGAATATCCGTCCGTCCGTCCGTCCGTTTTCCCCGGCGCTTCGCCTCAAGCGGGTTGCGGCTAAATGTTTTTCATCGCCGTGTCGGTGGTGAACTTCACGTCTGTCAAATAAACGAAAACCAAAAAAAAGTTACGGCACGTATTGTAATTGCTTCCGAGGGGGAACAGGGAAGTCGGCGTTTGTTCTCTCACGCAACTGCACATTGGACGAGAAGCATCTCGGCTGCTTTTGGCGTTTCCCTGACCTCGCGAAGCGGGCTCCGTGCCGCCCAATCACAGTCTTCCAGCCCGTGGGGGGAGGGGCGACGCTTGGCGGCATCAGGAAGCGGCGTGACCTTCAACGTCCCGGCGAACTCACTTCTCCCTCCTCGCCGCTTTGAAAAGCAACTCCAAACAAAATGCTGTCGTCGTCTCGTCTTGTGATTGCTGGGTGTCGTGACGCCTCAAATTATTATGAAATGTTAAAAATTGTCAGATGTAACCCTTGTTAGGGTAAGGAGTACAGAAATTGAATATTGCCACGGCCAATTTGCCATCAACGATCTGGCGTGACGCTTTTATTTGTCCAAGTGGAAGTGAAAGTTGTCAGCGAGCGCGGAAGAACATTTGACGTCTCTTCTCATCTCTTTGAGTTGACGGCAGCCATTTTGTCTTTTGTACGAACGCACTTTCACGGCGGAAGCGACGTTGACCTGTAATGAGCTCGACTTTCATACGGAGGCGCCTCTCGAACGGCCACATCGGAAGTTCCTCAGTCTCGGGCCTCGCCGGGGAAGGCCCGGCGCAGCAGGGAGGAGTAATTGATGTTTTTCACGCCGCCGTCATCGCTTCGGAGCGTCACGTCGAACTGGAGAGCAGAAGGACGCGTAAAAGACGAGCCGGGGGACAAAAAAAATCTCTCGTGCGCGCGTCGCGGATTGCGTCGGACGGCGAATGGGCCACATTCTCACCTTCAGGATGTCATCGGGCGTCGCCGGGGGGGCGGGACGCTCCAGCCAGTCCACGGCAGACAGGAAGGCGCCGTAGTCGAGCCGCTCTCCGTCCGCAAAGCTTTTGGTCAGACGCGCGTCCGCGACGTCAGGTCCGAGGCGGAGCAGAGACCGCGTGGACCGGGCCGGTCTTACCTCCGCAGCAGGTGTGCCAGCAGCTTGTCGGAGAGCGGCAGCTGGAAGCTTTTGCAGACGGTCCTGGCATCTTTGACCGACGCGTGGCCCGTTCTGAGCCAGCGAGACAAGCGCCAGAACTTAGAGACATCCACCGCTTCGAGGAAACGCACGTCGCATCTTTTCTGCCATTTGGGCCGGAGACGCTCGGCTGCTCGCGGAGGACTCGCAAATGGACGCAGTACCTGCGAGAGTCGCGACCGCCGGAAAGGTCCGGAACTAGTCGACATCTTGTCTATGAATGTCGGGGAACTTTTTCTGGAATCGTTTCACGACGATTCTCAAATAATCCAACGTTAGCGCTCGGCTCGGCCGCAGCAAACCGTGGCTCCGCAATCCGGATTTGATTGGTTTGGGGTGAAATTTCACATCACTCTTGTCTTCATTTCGTAGCGTTTCCCTCGGCGCCACTGGTGCCAGAATCGGGTGTCGACGATTTGCATTTTGGATTTTCCTGTCCAATCAAATTTCAGCCTCTGTCAGTCGCAGCTATTTGGCCGACGGGCCGTCCTTACGAAGCAACCGGACGTTTTCCTGAAGCGATCCGCGCACATCTCAGGGGACTACGACCTGGTTTATGTACATTTGACAAAGGACCGAATGAATTCAAAACGTTGTCGGATCAGCTGCTCCAGATAATGTCCTTCTCCGATCATGACGAGCTGCCGGCGGCGACTGAAGAGGCGGAAAGCCTCCACGGCGGCGCCGCCGTCTCCGTCCCCGCTAGTTTTCCGCCTGATGCGACTGCGTTACATTTTGTTGAAAACAATTCTGAAAATCTGGAGTCCGAGCTTCTTACCCTTCGACGTCGCGGTGCTGAAAGACTCTTCTCATGTCGGGCAGCCGGTCAAAGTTTTTCTTCTTGAGGACGTGCTGGGCGGCGGCCAGCGTCAGGCCGACGTCCTCCCGGGGCCGCCGGCGCTCGGCAAAGGAGCGGGCCAGGACCAGAACCTCGTGCTCGCTCAGCCCGCAATCCGTGGCCGTCTGCAAGCTCCTATCGCGTCGTCGCCCAAAGAAAATTCAACGCTTCAACGCTTCTCCGGCGTGCGAAACCCCCCCCCCCCCACAAAGTATGATTTTTGCAGTTTGAAAGCGCGACGACGCCGTGCTCGCAAATGCCGGAAAACTTTGTGTGGCGAACCCGAACCTGAAGCTGTCAAAAGTGACAAATCCGGTGTTGGAAGGATCGCTGTGGGTCAGGAAGTTCCTGATCTCTCGCTGCTTTTCCTCCGGAACGGAGCCGAGTTTAGCCAGGACGGCGTCAATATTGGCGTCGGGGAACTTCAGACCATTCGACATCAAGTAAGTAGTCAGACGACCGCGCTCGCCGGCATGGTGCCGAAACCGTCTCCCCTCCCGACCTGCTCAGCGTGTCGCTCCATGAAGTTGAGGGTGTACTCGTCGGCATCCAGCAGCCGGAAGCGCCGCCCGTTCAGGCCGAGGGCGGCCCCGACGCGCAGATCTCGGGCGCCAAAGTAGCGCGAGGGCTCGCTCTTGAACGACTCCTGGCCCGGCTTCTTGACGCGAGCCCGTGACAGAAACATCCCTCCCGGCAAGCCTGAAGGCCCGGCAAGGGAAGGAAGGAGAGAAAAGTCTCAAACCGCGGGCTCCCAAAAAACTCGACCGGAGTTCAGGTCGGCGGTCCCGACCCGAGTTCTTGTGGGAGCGCTCGAACACGCTGATGGTGTCATCGCTCAGGTGGAAGGAGACCACGAAGTCCCTGTCGCCGTCCGCTTGACTGCCGCTCTCCATCTTGGCGGAGAACTTCAGCACGTTACTCTCAAGGCCGCATCTGTGGGAGCAAAAATATTTCCAGGGGCTCATCGGCAACACTAATCTCCTCATCTCAAGCCGCCGCCGCCGCCGCGAGTTAGCACTTTACTACTACTGTACGACTCATAATAATGGAATGAAGGTTTGGAGTTTGAATCTGCAGTCCGACGCCAGGCGCAAGAAAATAAACTAACAAACATTTGGAGCGTTTTCAAATGGAGCGAGGTTGCCTTTTGGGGATCTGGAAGTAGCGACAGCAAACTTGAGCTCCTCGCAAGTGAATGCAACGAGAATAATGTTTGGGGGAAAAAGGCCGACTCGGCCCCGCTCAGTTCTGCTACTCACGAGTTGGGCCACGCGGACTGTTCCGAGACGTTGGAAGCTAGTTTAGCAGTCGGTCCTCCTCGACGCCGGCTAACGACGCGTCTGAAAGGGCAAATGAAGTGCTCCAACCTGTCGTAGTGCAGGAATTTGAGGAGGTCCTTCTGCGGGGGTTTGGGAAGCAGGCGCCCGCAGGAGCCGAGCGAGTCCTCCTCGGAGCCGAAGCCGTTATAAGGAGGGACCGGCCCGGGGGGGTCGGGGCCCGCCGGGCTTTCGTACTGCACCGGCTTGAAGTCCTCTGAGTGGGAAGAAGGACAAAACACTTGAGAGGAGACCGAATCCCACGGCGAACTTCCACTCCCCCGGGAGTCGGTCACTCGGTTCGCTGTGCCCCGGGGGGGGGCGTCGCCTTCTCTGGTGTTGACGTAAAAAGCGGACGTCGCCTCCTACTGGAGGCAGTGACAATTCGACAGTTGTCGCCGCCGAGCGTTTACAAAACCGGCCCACTGTTGATGTTCAGCTCGCTGGGTTCAAGACCCCGACTAGACCGTCTTCGCGACTCACGGCTTTGGTGTCCCTGAGCGAGGCACCGATACCCCGAACTGCCGCCTCGAGCTCCGGTTTGAACCCTGAAAATGAGTGCTGGTTTCGGCGACTGACCGACGCCATACTTGGCGCGGTAGAAGTCTTTGGTGAAGTCATCGCAGTCGGCGATAATCACTTTCCTGCCCCACACGTTGAGCTCGCCTCCGAGCGTCAGATCGCAGTCCTTGTAAAACTCCTCGCGGGCGGCGCCCGTCTGCAAGGGGAAGGTCAACGCCGGCTGAGCGGGCCCAGACGACACACGGCCCCGCGCCTGCGTTGCAGCGTCCACCTACTTTGAGGCTGTCCAGTAGGAAGCGGTCTCCTCGCACGTTGAGCACGGTGCGCTCGCTCGCCTCTCCGGGAAGATTCCGGCGCTCCTGAGTTTGCTGCGGGGACAGCAAACCGAGTCAACCGCTGGACCCGCGTTCGCTGCGTGACATCAAAATGACACGGGCAACTTTTTTGCTCGTGCCCCCTCTAGTGGTACGTGACCGTTGTGAATTGAAGACTTGCCACTCCAAACAAACGTCAACTTGAGTTGCCTTCCAGCTAGCCATCCATCAACGCAAATCAAACCTTGAAAAGTTGTGACATTCTTCGCCAGCATTGACGAGTTTCTGCCCTGCGCCGACCGACGCTAACGAACGGAACGTCTCTCGTTAAGTTTCTTTGTTCTGAACGTGGTACCGGGGGCCACAGACAAATTCCTTGTGTGTCGTTACGCACTTGGCCCATTAAGCGGATTCTGATTTGACGTTAGTACCAAGAATGCGCTTCTTCCAACCACTTGCCCGTGAAGAACGCGCTCAATAGTTCTGGGAAGTGCGACTGTGATGGCTTTTGGCCGGCAATTCTAACCAACAGGCCGCATTTATTTATTTTTTTTATTTTTTTTCGGGGGGGGAGGGGGGGGGTTGATTTCCCTCTCTTTCCTTCCTTTTTTTTTTTTTTTTTTTACACATGGGCTCACCTTGGGCAGTTTGCCTCGACGGAGGAACGCGGCGCCCCCGCCGACCCGCCTGATGTCGACGGTGTCGTCGGCCAGGAAGTAGCGCAGCAGCAGAAGCTGGCGAGTGTCGCCCCCCGCTGCCCGTTTCTCGTCCCACAAGCACAAGAATCGCAGAACTTTGCCGTCGTGTTCCAAGAACTGCTTGAGGGTGTCTCGCCTCTCGTACGGCCGCAAAGGACTCGCGCTCGTCTCCATCTGGACAAACGGTGAGCATGAGCAGGACGACCAGGGACCGGGACCGGGACCGGGACGTCACCTTTTCCCGGAGGCGACGGTAAGGGTCTTGGGGTACGGCGACCGGCTGGTTGAGGATGACGCCGCATTTGGCCAGAAAGTTCCTGGTGAACTGGTCGCAGTCGGTCACGGTGAAAATGCGCGAGAAGAGCGCCACCTGCCGGTTGAGGTTGAAGTGGAAGACGTTGTAGAAACGCTCGTGGTCGGGGGGCGGCAGCGGGATGCGCTGGCGACCAATCAGGGTCCCTGGGCACGGCCATGTGAGGGAAAAAAAAAAAAAAAAACGTTCAATGCGCAGTGGGGAGAAACATTCTCTTTATTATTACGAGGTTTTTTTTTTTGCCTCAAAGTATTTTGCACGTTTATTATGAATGTGGCCAAATATGAGAAAACGCGCAATCTTCCCAGAACCAAATCAATGAAGCATTAATGTGATTTATCACCTGAACCAAGAGGGAAAAGTGAAACAATGTGGTCACAAAAGTGTGCACACCCTTTGGGGGTGGAGCTGTTCAGATGTATTCAGTCACCTTTCAACTTGAGGTGAAAGAAAGTCAGCACGCAACTGCAGAAACGTGAAGCGCCTCGGATCGAGTTGGGCTGTTTTCATTTCGAGGTGACGTTTTGTGAAGCGTGTGCTCACCTTGGGCAAGGCCGCTGTTTTTGTACTTGGGCTCCACCACTTGAATGGTGTCATCTTCCGGATAAAAGTAGATGCGACACGTGCGGATTCTGTCGCTCTCGTCGGGGGCCTCCGGCACGGCTTCCCGGAAGTACGCCTCGAAGCGCAGCGCCTGCGCAGGCCAAACGCTTGGACGTTTGGCCCGGTCGGTGGAGGTGAAGTGCGGATGTCAAAACGAGGGTCCAAACCTGTTTGTCGAAGGCGAGCCACGACGGCAGACCGCGCGTCGCTCCTTCGGGGTAGACGGAGGACGCGGCTCTGAGCCGCCGTCCCGGCTCCTCCGCCGGGGCCAGCAGAGGAACTCCGCCGGAGTAGTCCAATTGTTGCCGTTTGTGGAAATTCTCCTTCAGCAGCTGCAACGCAACGGACAAAACCAAAAGCGCACGCGTGTGGCGTCATTGGACCGATGAATACCATTTCCCGAGGACGGCCACCACTTGAGCGACGCTCCGACGTCAGAGGTCGCGAACGAGGATTGCCAGTCAGCTGCCGTCTGTCGTCTGGCCGCCGTTTTCCGACGACGTCCGCTGTCGGGTTTCTTCGACGGCTGCCGCCACTTTCTCCGTGGATACGAAAAAACGGGCCTCGCGCTCGGGGAGGGGGGGGGTCACTCCAGAATTCCCACGTCGCGACCTCGTCGATACGAAAAAGCTGCCGCGAGACGGAGCCACGACGCTCGCGTGGAAGGGATTCACAAAAAGAAAGGAAAGCGCACGAGGCCGGCGGCCCACGAGCGCCGATCCCGCACGCGGTCCGGCGGGCCGAGACCTCGGCAGCCGGGCCGGAAGCCTCGCGGTGGCAACCAAAGTTCCGCCGGCGCCGTCCCGCGCTCGCCACGTGGACGCGTGAACAGAAAAATTCACGGCAAAGTATCGCCTGATTCTTGGGGTCGCCACATCTGCAAGGAGTGCCAAAAGTACTCCCAACATTTTCTTTTTTTTTTTAATCATCATCTTGTTGAATACTTTCTATTAAAGTGCAGTGTTAAAGCTCTACCGACATACATACATTTTCTATGAAAATGACACATAATATTCACTTCAAAATCTATACCAAATAATGAATATGAGCGGAGAGCGCGCGTTGCGTTAGTCTCATTCGACCTCCAGGCGGTCGCCGTATTGCCTGCGGCGTCATCAGCAGACCTCAAAGCGGGACATTCGCCATTGAAAAGACGCCGAGTTGGGGTCCAACCCGGGCCCTCGCAATCGTGAGGCTGCCGCTTTCTTGTGTGTGTGTGTGTGTTTCTTTCGGCTTGTCCCTTTCGGGGTCGCCACAGCGTGTCATCTCAGATGAACGCATATACATGCGCTTTCTTGTATGACGCAAAATATAATAGCCTATACAGAAATACTACGTTAGGGTTACGATTGACGAGTACGTGTTTGGAAGGGTAACAAAGTCCAGGGTTTTCAAAATCTCAAACTAATAGATTGCGCCACCAGGTGGCACTTTGAGCTCATTTGTGTGTGTGTGTGGTGTGTGTGTGTGGGGGGGGGGGGGGTCGCATATTGCAATTGAGACGACGAGAGTGGCACATGACCAGAGAGCCAATCACAAGTGTCGGCAAAATTAATGTTAAAAAAAAAAAAAAAAAGTTTTGGCGTAGTTTTTTTTTGATTTGACACAATCCTCTCTTTTTTTCCAAAAGAAACAAATGCCATTTTTTTCCCAGCACTGTAAGGGAGGGGCTGCACTTTTGCATGTGCGTGTTATTAGTTATTCCCCACATTGCCGATTGACGTCAATTCTGATGATTCTCATCTCCTCCGTTACTTTGTTTCAACATCGGTCCCGGCGGCGTTCGAACTGAGAACCAAGCCACCCTCCCAAAACAAAACTTTTGCTTTTTGCCGCTGACCCCAAAACTCTCGTCGTGTCCCGAGCCAAACGCGAACCCACACCAAGCAGAAAAACAGAAGACGGCAGACGCTACTCACGTGCGTATTTGGAGAATTTGCGGGCGGAAAAGGGAAGGCCATGCTGACAAAAATGCGCCGGCGCTGTATTGTTGCCAGTTGCCACGGTGACGCGGGCCGGTTTCAAATGGCGGCGGGCCTCCGCAGGCTTCTCGGTCGCACAACCAAAACATTTGTTCAAATCTATTTTTATTTACTCTTCACACGTACGCGATGACGATGGGGATACATTGAAGCCGTAACTTAGTGAAACGCGGCAAAATTCATTCCATTCTTTGACTTTTGATTGATGATGCGGCGCAACGCCGCCACGTGGAACAAGAAAAATCAAAATCAATGTCGGAACATTAAAAATGGTTTTTGCCTTTTGAATGTCCGTGTTCATCAGGGGTGTTCAAAGTGCGGCTCCAGGGACATCTGGAGCCTCGCGTTTCTTTTTAAATATGGCCTCACCTGATGAAGACGTTCGTAACAAACGCAAGGGCGATTCTTCGGCGCGGTACGAGAAGTCCGTGACGGGAGCGCTTCTTAAAAGTGGAGTCAGTGACGAAAAGGGGCGGGGCCCACGGCGACCCGGACACGTGCCCTCGGCGCGTCCTACGACGCCAAGCCCAGCAGGAAACCTCCGACGAAGCCGCTGGTCACCACGATGTTCTTCTTCACAAACTCTGTAGACTGACAACGAGCGACATCGCCGAGGAATCGCCATCAATTGCGCGTGCTCGAGCTCACGCAAATTCAACGTAAACAAACGACTTCATCTAGCGCATCTGCTTGCTTGTGTACCGAGGACAGGACGACGCATTTTACATGGTTAACGCCGAAAAAGTTCCCGTACTTTGCCAAACCGACCTTTTCCAGTATTTGGGATGTAAAATTGTATCAGAACATTTTGTATGATTGTATACATTATGTACTTTGACTGCTTATTTGTGTGTGTGTGAGGGTGGGGGGGACGTCAGGGGTCTTGGAACGGATTAAGCTATTTCCATGAAAAAAAGCGCCTCGATTACAAAATATTCACATTACGGAACAAATTCATTTTCTAAGTACCACTGTACCCATATCTGTACCATTAGGCCAAAATACACTTTTCTCATAAATGAACACTACGCGTGTTGTTTCAATTCTTGCTCAACACGACTTTTGACACTCTGTTAATTGAACGTATAATGGCAATTGATGACATTTCAAAAGTACTACGGGGAAAGGCAGTATTAACTCCATCAAAAGGACGCAGGAATATTACGGAGGGAGGGAGGGAGCGCTCGAATGCAAGTCACGGAAAAGAAACTCCGCACTTGAATTCACCCGAGAGCGTTTGGAAGCCGGCCCGGGAGGTGCTGCCGTTTTGGTGAGCAACACTTTTGCGTCTACTAAGTCGGGAAAGATGGGCAGAAAAGCGGACGCGTAGTTATGGGGGAGATGCGGCGCATTATTTAGAAAAGTCGCCGCTTTTGGTTTTTCCCGTGTGGCAAACTCACCCTCTCGACTAAAGTGTTGAGCTCCGGAGCCGCCTTATCCGTGTTCTTCCTGATCTGCTTCTTGGCTTTGTTCACGTCCTTTTCCACTCGCTTCCAGTCCACTTGGATGTAGCCGCTATTGTTGGCTACCTGGAGGGCACACGAGTCCGAGAAGGAGCCTCGCCTTGAGGCGAGGGCGGGCGGGCGACGGAATACCGTACGTACCTGTAACAAGAGAAGCCCCCCGCCCACGGAGGTGGCGGCCACCTTGCCGACCTTCTGGAAGAGATAACCTGCACACCTGACATCAATCGCCATTTCCGTTACGTTTTCGTCGCAGAAAGTTGGCTAATTCGGGCCTCCTCATTTGAAAGCGCCCTCACTGAATCGAGTCGGAGGGGGCGGGGGCCGCGCACAACTCAACGTCCTGACTTCAGATACCGGTTGAAATCGGACGGGAATTCTTTTGTGGCACAGAAATCAATCAGGTGCACCCTCGCAGTCAAAGTATGACCATGCCCGCTAAACTCCTAAACAGCCAACGCGATTTATTGTTCAACGGCCAATCGCACATATTGGCTGCGATGCGTTGTGGAAATATTATGAGCATCAATAAGCATGCGGCTGTACCCGTTCTAAAATACATGATGACGTTATGACATTATCCGTACATTACCGTGAGAAAATGTGTACGCGCTCTCCCTTTTGAAAGCATCGCGGAGGTAGTTATGGGAACAAAACTTTCAAATCAAAGACTGGGTGGCAAAGAAATGCGATGGGGACATTCCGAAGACATCTTTAAAATTCTTGCTCACGAGAACTTGGGTGGGGTCAACTTGTGCCCTCCACTCTTGACTGTTGCGTGAAATTAAGAGCTAGCCAATCAGGAAAGCCCATAAAAAGGGCCACTTTCTCTATTTTCATCCAAGCTTCCATTTGGTGAATTCCTGGTTCGTTCCAAATTCTTGGAATTTTGCAACCCTTTGACCTACATTTGAAAGTTGACTTGTGAACTCTTCGGTTAAGGGAATGAAGGTTGTTTTTATCAAACATATGCGGGATGTGAAAACGTGCGTCATCCCGTCAGTTTCGTAGAGCAAATGCAGACCAATTCAAAGAGAATTTCTTGGCATCCGAATAATATGACGCTAAGCAACCAACCATCCGCTCAGTCCGCCGATGGCGAGCTGCGTGGCCACCGAGTACTTCTCCGCGACGGGGCCGGACGTCTTGCCGAAAAGGCGGTTCCACCATCGCTGACGTTTGGCGTACTCGGTGAGGTCCACGACCTTGTCGTAGAGCTCCTCTTCTAGATCTACAAATATATATATGAAAGCGAGAGAGAGAGAGAGAGAGAGAGAGAGAGAGAAAGAGAGAGAGAGAGAGAGACACACAGACACACACAAAAATGGCCTCGATGGAAAGATGCACGAATGGCTGCCTCGATTTCGTGGCTCGCGCGACCCCAAAAGTTCGCTTTGGTCTTTGATGAGGGACTGCCCGGACGTGACCGACCGCTCAAACGCCAACATTACCGCCGTGCTAAACAATCTCGTGTCGTAGAATGTACGGCGTGGAAATTCCCGACACTAAATTCTCCAAATGATGTCGTCAAATCTACTCCTTAGCACCCGCTTGTTGTGCGGGCATCGAACGTTCGCCAACAACGTCCGAACACAACTCCAATGACTCTTTTTTTTTTTTTTTTTTGCTCAAAGGATAGGACGAGTCACGCCAAGCAGTTTGACGTCCATGTTTGTGTTGTAAAAAGACGAGAAATGAGCTCAAGTGCTCGCTTACCCTTGTTGTGCTTCGCCATTTTGGATCGTCAGTTGCCTTCACGTCTGTCGTCACTCGGACAAGTTCGGACTTTCAAAGAAAGAACGGCTGCCTATTTACGAAATGTGTCATCTGGGAACATGAGCGTTAAGCTTTTCAGAATAGAATAACAATATAAACTTTTGTTGCTGGCTCATAACTATAAGGGAGTACTTACAAATGTCATTTTGTACAAAAGTTGAGGGTGCCCAAAAACCACAAACTGCCCCCTGGTGACGTCAGAGCACACCCAGGTGGATTGTGGTCAATGGAGTTCTTGGGCTTACTTTGGGACCCGTTTCTTGCATTTACTACTCGCAACCATTTGTGCGTTTGAAATGCAGCATTTTTTTTCGTCATATTTGTGGGGTCGAGACAAGAAGTACTAACATAAAACTGCATTTTCACATTAGCGTTTCTGATCCACGCGTTATTAGTCTTCGAATCGTCCACCAATCGCAACATTTCCAAAATGGTACACTGGCACAGCGTCAACATTCTTCCATACAAACATCTTCTTACAAATAAAGTAAGGGACGTTCCTAACCCTTCAAAACGTGCATGGCTACCATTTTCTAAAATTCAAGAAAGACATTTGAGTTGTTTCATTTTGGGAAATGCCCTCTGAAACATTGAGAAAAGTTCTCCAACTAACGGAAATGTATCCCGGTTTGTTCTGGAAAGGGTGGACTGTGACTTCATTCTTCATTGGCGGAAAAAAAATACAGTTTATAAAATAATGCTAACAACGAAACAAGTTCACTGTAAATGTATTGATGATTGCGAAATGTTGTATCCACAAATCCAAATTTTGCCTTTTTGAGAAGGAAAACTAGACAGTACACGAGTATTACATTTAACTACAAACTTTAAAACGGTTATTATATTTTCTTCGTTTGAATATTTGACAACAAATGTCGTCCGCGCTTTGCAGGTGTGTCAAGGGCAAGAAAACGGAATGACCAAAATGATTCCGGTTCATTGTGCCGCCTGTTGGGGGTAACCTTTCACGCGTACAATTATGTATTTCTTTTTCAACTGTTACGTATTGCTATCACGAGTTTTTTTTTTTTTTTTTCTGGCGTTGGCATAGAACATTTTAATCCGTTGGGAAATAAGAAAGTCGCGTCTTCATTTAAATGTCCGCGCATTGACGACGACGGGAACGTCGACCTCCCCAACATGGCCGCCAACAGGGCCCTGCCTTCGCTTACAGCGTTCATGTCTATGAT
Organism: Syngnathoides biaculeatus; assembly: GCF_019802595.1. Lineage (NCBI taxonomy): Eukaryota > Metazoa > Chordata > Actinopteri > Syngnathiformes > Syngnathidae > Syngnathoides > Syngnathoides biaculeatus. The sequence continues at coordinate 19,530,035 of NC_084645.1, read as the reverse complement.
TCGCACGTCGAACCCGACTTCCCCTTTTGGCTCCCTTTGAGCGCCATCTGTTCTGTCCAATGAGACGTCCGAGAAGACGATTAGGTAATCACAATACAGTGGGCGCAGCCAATCACGGGACGTTTTTTTTTTTTTTCTCTTGCCAACACGCGCGTACTCATCCGCGTGCTCGCCTAACGTCAAGGGGACAGTCACGTGAAGGCGCTCGCCCGGAGCTGATTGGGCGAGACGCGCAGAGGGCGTGCCCCCACGACGGCGTGCGTGCGCGCGCGCGTTTGACACTGAGACACAATTACAACAACTTTGAGCCGATGCTTGGCGAACTTTGCCATATTAGCAAATTGCAGGCGAGCGTAAAAACAAACAAACAAACAAACAAATCCACCGTTGCAACCACACACCAGTGCCTGGAGTCCCGGCGTTAATATGAGGCGGCTGGAAGCTAATCGGAAGGGCTGCTTTCCTTGAGGATTGGGAACGAAAAAGACGCGACGCGACGCGACGCCCCGCGCGAGAACGAGGTGCGCGTCCGCTCCCGCCGCCCGCCGCCCGTTGCAGTTCCAACTTGTCCAGCATGAAATCGTGCGGAGTGTCGCTCGTCGCCCTCGCCGCCGCCTCCTCTTCGGCTGCTGCGCGGAGTCTGAGCGCCGCCGCTAATGACGACGAGAAAATGGCGTCGACAAGAGCGAGCGAAACCGAAGAGGACTTTCCGACGCTCACGACGCAAGAGAGAGAGAGTCTGCTCGGAATTGACAGGTAAGAATAACTGCGGTCTTAACGGTTTGTTTGTTTGTTTGTTTTGCTTTTTATTTTTGGGGGGCGGGGGCGGCAGAAAAATGCGCTCGGTTCCATCTGGGTGTGCTTCACAATCCGACGCGAACGTCGCCCTCAAGTAATACGGAACCGCCTGTGTTGTGTGTCCTCTCCTTGCAGCTCACAGTTTGGATTTCACAGGCTTCAAGAAGATGGCGCCAGAACGAAGGCCTTGCTGTTGAAGGTTTGCCGTCCCCTCCCGGGGTCAACGCCGCTCACGTTGTTTAGCGCCGACTTGGACGTAGACGCAACGCACACGTTGTGGGGGTTGCCCGAGAAGGTCGCGCACATTTACCGCGGCCACCGTTTTAAGACCTCCCAAGCTAGTCCCGACCCTCCGTCCGCAGTGCTGCAAAGTAAGGACGAACTTTGACGTGTTAACGTCGGCAGTAATTCGAGAAGAGAGCAGCAAAAATAGTGCTGAGAAGAATCTTCCGCGGCATGTTGACAGTTGTCGGCGTCCGCAAAACGTTGCTTTGAGTTCGGTGCGTCCGCTCGCCGGTTGCGGAGCACTTTGCAGCCCGCACAACTCAAAACGCCTCGCCGGCACAGAAGCACAAAGCACACGAACCGCGCAATTTGAAGACATTTAACACAAATATTGTCGCGTGGCGGCAGCCAAGATGGCGGAAACGCCACGAAAATACTAACTAGCAGAGCTAGCTCGGCTAATCCCGTTAGCCCCAAAAAATGCAATCTCGGTATCAGTCCGTTTCTCATCTTTTGGGGGACGGACAAACAAACAAAAACAAAACAAAAAAAACAATCGTAAGAGTCCACGGTGAAGGTTTTGGACGGCGCGTGCGTGGCCAAAACCTCAAATGTGTTTTGCCTTCAACATGTGGTTTGGGGGCTTCGCGCAGGAGCGTGAGCATCCCATAGTGTCTGTTGATGCCCAACCGTACGCAACATCCACAAGACCTTGCTCGAATCGTGTATAAACAATTTACGTATGTGCAGCCGCACCAGAAGCGCAATTTCTTTGTTGTATACTGAAGACATTCAGTTGTCAGCTCAAAAGATGAATGAGAGAAAAGTTCAAAATGCCCTCTTTTATCTCGTCTTCTTGACACTTAGATGTGTTCAACAACGCGGGTCAGAGCACTTTTGGTTTGAGGCCGCCCACAACCTTACTTGCAAAAAAAACTGCGTCAACTTCACCAGATTGTCGCGTTTTTGGTTACAAATGCTTTTCCTCGCCTTTACTGCAGGGTCTTTGAGTTCTTTTGTTTCTGGGGGTTTCTCTCTTCGAAGAGGCCCAACGCATGCTCTCTTGGGTTCAGGTCCGGTGACTGACTGGGCAAGTCTCTAGTCCTCTTTATGCTCGCGTGTACGGCAACTGCGCTGACATCGCCGTAGCTACCCCGCGTGTGCTTTACATTGATACACTCGAGCGCAGGCCGTGTGCTCGGTTGTGAAAATGTTTTGCAGTTTTTTTTTTTTCTCCACGGCCGCCGGTATTGACGAGGACGACACAGGGTGGAGTTCCTTCTGCACTTTTTGGTGATTTCCGGAAGCGGTTTTTACTTTCCGTATCGAGGGAGAAAGCGCCAACACTGGCAACCGTGGTAGTGCATCTGCTAAGCAGATGATACGTTTATGATGCGCATTAAGAGGCCTTGAGACCTTCCACTTCCCCCCCGATGAAGTTCTTTGTTTTGACTGTGTGTTTTGGGTCATCATCTTGTTACACGATGACGTTTCTGTAAAGTACCAGACAAAATGTTTTTGTCAAGTTCACGTATAAAGACTCGTGAGGCCGTTCCAGGAGCGGCTCCGGCATGAACTCCGTCCGCCAGGCTTCACAGATGAACTTGTGTGTTTTGGATCATGAGCAGATCCTTTCTTTCTCTATCCTTTGGGCTTTCTGTCTCTCGGCTAGAAGTTCATCTTGGTCTCATCAGTCCGTAAACGTTTGTTCCAAAACCTTTGGAGCTCATTGCTGTACTTCTTTGCAAAATCCAACCTGTTCTTCCGATCCTTTGTGGCGGGTACAACTTCAATATATTTCTTAGTGGGTTGTCGTACCTGCAGGCCTGCCCTTTGTTTTGTTCCTGTTGTTATCTTTGTGTGATTCGTCGCACCTCTCGCAATATTTCTGTCTTCAGCTGCCGTTGATACTCTTGGCTGACGTTTTTGTCTGCGGCTCAGGGCACCAGTCGCCCCTCCGCGTATTCCCAGTGTTTGGATGTTTGTTCCGCTCTTCTCTCAGCTTCCAAAATGGTTTGCTTTTCTACCGCAGACACCTTTCTGGTCTTCATGTTTGCGTAACAGCAAATGCAGTTTTCACACGTGAAATGCAAAGGCAAAATAAAGCGCGATGTAACGTTGAAGCGACCAATCTCAAAAACAACACCCGAGCAACTCGAAACACTCCTTTCAGAATCAGCTTTGTCGGCCAACACGCAAAGAATTTGTCTCCGGTAGTCGGCGCCGCCCTGGTACGACGTTGGGAACAAAGAATAAATCCAAAAAAAACTGTTTGAATGCCTGCTAGTTTTGACTTGCATTGATTGGTCGCGCCTACCCGAAGGAAGGAGCTTGGAAGAACAGGTGGCCAGGATGGTGTGGAGGGTCCGAAAGGATCCCGCCTGCTCTGGACCTCGTGGGAGTCCTCGATAGTAGGTTAGAGCGCCGTCGGTTTTGAGTGTTGCTTATTGGATTGATTGGGTTCAAACAAAAAAGCTGCTCTGGACTGAACCGCCGAACACAAATGTAAATACCGTGGAAGGGAAAAAAATACCCAACAACAATAAAAACCCAAATCTGGAATTCTGACCTTTTGTCTCATCTTCATCGTTTGATGTGAACCACAATTGTCTTGATTGCTTTGAAATATGAATCAAAAGACATGCTTCTCTGTCCAGGCCGTCGGCTGCTATAACGCCGTCGTCCTGAAAGCGGAAGGGAAAGTAGATCCTGAGGTTTTCTGTCAGCTTGGCCATTTCCACCTCCTGTTGGAGGATTATCCAAAAGGTTGATTTGTATTTTGCTCAAGCTGCTCTGATGCGCTTTCATTTTTCTGAATTTGCCTCCGTCTCCCTTTCCTCAGCATTATCCGCGTACCAGAAGTACTTCGGTTTACAGGCGGACTATTGGAAGGTGAGTCTACAAAACGGTTGCATAGTTTTGCTGAGACTTTGCGCTCCTCTCGATTGGTATCATTGGGAAATTAGGATTTTAGGCCGATCGATTGGCTTTGTCTCATCGCCGATCGGAAGACATTTATTCCGTGTCGTTGTCGCGTAGGAATCCAACGAGGTACTTCATTTTTAGCCTTGTACTGCAATGACTATCTGCCGGTCAATACACGGGTTCTCAATCTAGTCGGTGAAAAAACCCGGAATCGGTGTGGGACTACTTTGCAGTGTCTCAGACAAACAACACGTCAATAAATTGTTTGGAGTGTGTGCGCTCAACACGCGTATATCATGGGGAAATGTCACGTAACTGTTCCAAGACCCAAAAAAAAAAAAAAAGATAATGCGTTTGAAGAATGTACATAAAGAGCAGCCCAAAAAAAAAAAAACAAGAACCAAACTTTAGAAGACAGACAAACGCAACCCAAGTGTGGCCACGACAGCGAGAGGGCCAGACGAAGGGCGTCATTCACCGTTTTTGTTGGAGTCGGCGGCCGTTCTTTCCCTTCTCTTGCTTTGACTTTTGTCTCAAGTCTGAGAGGTGACGTTGAAGATGCCGCGAAGACTCGGCAAGTCCATACGATCAATGAAGCGACGGTGTACGCGCATCCGGTGCACATTGTTTACCGGTGCAGTTCCTTTACGTTGCGCCATCTTGTGATGGCTCTTTCAAAGGCGCCGCCGATCGGCGACGGGCCCCCCCAAAATCCTGACGGTGCACGGCCCGGATTTGCATCGCAACGAAAAGGCTCGGAGGTTCTTTCAGGCCCTTACCCTAAACGTTATTGTAGTCCAAGTGCGTCTAAACACTGAGACCAAAAATGTCGTTTTCGCCCCAAATTCCGCCAGCCGTGAACTCGATGCCGATGGTCTGGCCTGACTGAAGTGAACGGCAGCCTGGCAGTGGCTCCTCTTTCACACCCCCCCCCCCCCAACGTTTCTTACCAGGCCTCGACCAATTGGGCGTCAAATGACCGTTCGGATCATCAAACGCGACGTTGCTTTCTTCGCCGCCGCAAGACACCGCCATAATCGCTTTTAACAGAGATCCAATGAAAGCGATGCTTATTTACCATTCGTATCGAAAAAGGACATCCTGGCCATTGAAGCCAAATTGTCTGTTTTCCCGTTTAGCAAATTTCCAGCTCAGCTCAGCTCAGCTCAGCTATGTACTTTCCACAACACGTCTCTATTCTTCTTCTTCTTCTTCTTTCTCTGTTGCCTTCATGCTCCTTTTTAACATGCTGCCGCTAATGAACGAGCCGACAATCGTTTGTTTATTAATACTTTGATGCATACATTAATGTAACTTGAAGCGCACATTTATTTTTTTTTTTCTACATTTTACCGTATTTCTTGAGCATTTTGTACGACAATGATTTCAGTCGGATTTATTTAGCCACTTGACATTTTTTCGATTCATCTTTTTTTTCATTGTCTTGTATGGTTTATATAAATATAAACGAATGGAGAAAAGATCTCAAACTGCTATTGATTTAATTTTAAGGGAAAATACTGTCGGGATGTAAATAGCGAGAGGGATTGTAAAGTGACCTTTATCGAGATCTACATTTTTGTGTTGTAGTGTAACAACAATAATAATGATGTGACGTGAAAGGATGACATTTTGTTTGCATTTCCCTCAGAACGCTGCCTTTTTGTACGGCCTGGGCTTGGTCTACTTCCACTACAATGCGTTTCACTGGTAAGAAAAAACTGCTTTTTTTTCCCCTCGTCTACGATCCTATCAAGTAACCTCGGGAGCATTTTTTGCCTTACGTGGGACTGTAACGCTCCAACTCATTCTTTGAATCAGAATTCCGTGCTTAGGGCTTGAAAAGTGGATCTTGGGGCAAAAAAGGGATGCATATTGTGACTGATTGACTGTTGCCATTGTCGACATTTAATAACCCGCAGCAACCGGTGTTGACCGAAGCTTTTAGAGCACGAGTCGCCAGAACGCTGACGATTTTACGTACAAACGTGAGTGCTAGCACTAGCTTGTGAACTGTAATGCATTAAAAGTACATGAACGCGAATGAAGCCATCCTTGAATTAACGTCCTTTCCTTAGCACTGATGATGTCACTACTTTTTTCTCGCACACACGCAGGTGGTGTTATCGCCATGGTAATGAGTGTGTCCGGTCGTTTTCTGGTGCCGCCTCATTGAAAGTGTTTGATTTGACAAGGTAAAGGCCATTGATCAGAAAAGGTTGGGAGGCGGTTTTCGGTGGACATGTTGTGTCGCGTCGCCACCGTTTGACCGAGATTTGACGGGAGTCGTCTTGACACGGGTCAGTCGGCATCGAGCAAATTTTTCTTGTAGTCTGATCCGGGCATTAGAGATGAGTTGAGAAGCTCCGTCAGTCAACCAGGAGGTGCTCAGCGGCGAGCTGCTGCTCCTCTGCGTCGAGCAGAGCCAGATGAGGTGCTTCAAGACGCCCGAGGATAAGCTGCCTTTGCATAGGTTGCGCATAGAGCTCGTGCACGCGACAGCACCATTTTCACGCCGCCGTATTGCCGGTCAAACAGAGCTGCTCGACGTTGAACCGGAGGAGAATATTTACAATACCCGAGACCTGTTGTGCGGTTGGTTGTCGTGACAGACGAGACAGATTTTCAAAGAGGTCATTGTATGGTATAACGGCTGAAAAGACCGGAAAATATCAGGCAATTAAACGTGATGGTAGGAATTATTCTTCTCAATCTCAAATTCCCAAAAAGTATTTATAATGCCAAGTTGGCTCTTTTGAGAACAATGCGTATTAAAAAAAAAAAAAAAAAAAAAAAACCCTGTCGCAGAGGTTTACGCGGGTTGCGTGGCCGCAATCGCTTCCGTGTACGTTCCGTGGAGACGACTCCGTCCTCTCCCCCCCCCCCCCCTCAATCAAGTTAACGTTTGTAAAACCAGGGATCATTTATTTAAATATTAGTAATTGTGTTGAATACTAGCTGAAAAGATGGATGGATTCCGGCAAAGGTTAACGTGTAGCCGAGTTCACTTCCGCCTTCATGAGCCGTCTCCGTGTTGAGAACAGATCCAGCAACAAAGTATTTGTACGCGTCCAGACTTGTCTACGCTTTCAAAGTTTTCCGTGGAAATCTCGCCGACTTCCTCACCAGATCCACGTGTAGATCCAGTTGTCCAAGACAAGCGGAAGCGAATTAACAGTCCAATTTCATTTCGCTATTAAATACGGGTTCTCTATGCAGAGATGATCACATTTTTCCGCGTACCGTCGTTAATTTCCACCTTCTAAATCTCTGACAGTATCAGACGAGACTCTGGGCGTCGTGCTACAAGACACATTTCCATGTCGTCTCCAACAGACTTAGCATTGAGGAATGTTTAGCTTGACCGGCAATATGGCGACGTAAACAAAAGTCAGGTGTTTTTTATGACGTAGCTGCACGAGCTCTATAAGGAGCGATGTTTGTGGACCCAGTTCGGGTCGCAGTTTGTTAGCGCAGTGATTGCTTGCTTGGTCACGCTAGCAATGGCGACAAGGTTGCTCTTTGTGTGACTGTGAGTGGGGAATACACTGTCACGGTTTTTTTTTTTTTTTGTTTGTTTTTTTTTTGTCATCGTGGGAGTCAGGCCGTCCAGTGACGGAGCAATTTGAAAAAGAGCTAACCGAACGATTCAGCTGACGACGTGACCGTAAGCCTCTTTTCGCTGCAGTCTAGTCCCGGACTTGACGTCACCGCAGCGTTTTCTCTCCGGGCTCAGCCGGCGTGGGAGGAGAAGCAGATAGCGGCGGAGCGATGGAAAAAAGTGGGAGGGGTCGGTGAAAACCAAGGTGGAGGGAAATGGGAGCAACGAGTTCAGGGAGAGGAGGGCGCTGATTTGGAACCTCCAGTACATTTTTCTTCTGCTTTGTCTTCTTTAGTGAACGTAAGGAAGGTTCACGAAACATTGCCTAGAAAACAAACGCGGCACCTTTTTTATTTTTGTAACGTGAACATCTTTTGCTTGGTTTGAAAAAGGGCTCCCCAAAAGTATGGTCATCCATTTTTCTTTTTTAAGTTCTCCAGCATCTTTCAACATTGCATCCTTTCTCGTCTGTGCGCCGACGTTTGTTGTGATCTCGCCCTCGCTTTTTTTTTTCCCCAACCAATCACATTCGTTTGTGCCACGGGCCACCCTATCACCATTTTGCATTGCTACCTAGCTGTTTTTTGTTGTTGTTGTTTTTGTTTTTTTTTTTTTTTTTCCCACAATGAAAGTTTAGTCGCGGGTGCCATGATTAAATGTCCGCGATTTCCTAGTCATTATTTTGAAATACACTTAAAATGCATGATAAGTGCTTCATTTGTCGGGGTGCCAGCCGCCAGAGGGCTAACGTGGATTTCTGTGGGACTGAAAAATTTCCCCCCTCTAAGCCACCCCGTCCGCTTACGACTATGTCGGGCCCTTTTCTTCTTCTTCTTCTTCTTCTTCTTCTTCTTCTTGTGGTGTTGAATAGCCACAGCACTGAAATTCAAACTTTTTGGCTGAAAGCGAAAATGGGGAATTGCTCCAGCGACTACCGACCGATGTGCACGCTTTCACGGCCGCCGGAAAGCTCGTCCTCGGCAGCCTAGGCGGCTTTCTTGCCCCCGTGCCGCCGCAGGGGAATTTTGGCTACAGTGGCTCATCGGTGCCGGGGTGGCTGACGAACGTGCATCATCAGCGCACGAGGCGGCGCTGACTCAGACCGGGTCTTCATCCCCACCCTCCTTTCTTCTTCTAAGTTTAGCCAGAGCTCCACGGAAGTCGTCGTGGCTAGCCAGCGAGTACTCTTGACAGTGCGTAGCCCGAGTCTCTCCTCCTCTATTCCTTCATCTGCAAAGCTGTCCCCCGCGGCCTTGACTGAGACCGGGTTTTAGACTGCGTAGCCCGCCCGGAGCGCTCGTTCTCAAGATTTAGATTCGGCGTCATCCTCCACCAACAGGTTCAGGTATTGCCGCCACGACAGGCACCGAGCGCCTTACGGCCGCAGCTCTGATCTCGGCCTCTGTGGCCCGTCCCGCAGGTATTGAGCCCGGTGGCTGGGGCTGTGGGGGGGGGGGGATCCGTGTTACCCTTTCAGGCTGTGGCCGACCGGGCCTCACGGGTGCAAGCCCGGGCACCAGCTGTGTGCCTTTTGAGGCGGGCTCGGGTGGCCTGCATCTGGACAAGGGAAAACCCGTGTCCATAACTTCTCCCCCATCGTGGTGGTGTTTGTCTGGTCCCTCACCTCTGGGGGCGTGAACCCGCAGACAACTTAGCTCCTCCACGATAGGATGACGGCTTGAAGAAATCAGAGCATTGTTCCAAGCCTCTCACCTGGGGGACTTCCTTAAACCCAGCTGCTTATTCAGACAGACAATTCTGAGTGACGTCAACGGGTCTTAAGACTGTGTTCAACATGCATATTTTCATAGTTTGTTGGTGTTCTTAAATGGCCTGACACTGGTGTGGTGTTGGCATTTTGGCAGCGTGTGTCTCGAAAGAGCAAGGTTGTGAGAGAATTTCATTGGTGAGCATTTAATGATGAATCAACACGCACCTTCTTTTGCAGGGCAATCAAGGCTTTTCAGGAGGTGCTCTACATTGACCCCACTTTCTCCCGAGCTAAAGAGATTCACCTGCGACTGGGACTTATGTTTAAAGTCAACACCGACCACGAGTCCAGCTTAAAGGTACAGCTTTTTTTTTTTTTGTGGTTCCTGTCCTTGCTCCAGACCAAGCCACCTGCAACAAAAACAGTTATCCAATCAACGTGTCTGCTCTTGATAAAATTAAAATGATGGTGGTCCGGTGGTGCGGTAGAGGCCTTATCCAGCTTCGTCGCACCCCGCAGATGAACAGATGTGTCCGGTCTAGCTGGAGGAAGCCCGCTTTGCCGCCTGGGTAGCGAAAGGTGCGGACAATGGTAAAGTTCTGTCGAAGGGAACGGCATGCACTCCGATCTCGGCCTTCATGTTCTCATGCGGACTTTGCACAAACAAGTCACGAGTCGTGGACAGTCCTCAGTACGTGTAAAGGACTTGAAAGTCGCATGTTGGGCCATCTTTTGCATTTGGATCTGAGTTTGCGTCTGTATTCCACAATTTGAGCGTGAAAAGTCCTTTCGTTGTCATCTTAGATGTACTTTGAAATACAATCGGTGGAGGTTCAGTAGTTGAAGACGATATCGGCTGTCGCTGGTATTTGTTGTTTTGGTTTTTTTTTTTTTTCTGCGCTTTGATGGTTCCACTGGTTTTCGCACGCTCGAACTGGTTGTTAAAACTCGCCTTGATCGGTTGGTCCTTATTGTTTCTTAATTATGCCTATTAGCGGCTGAGGCTTCATAGAATGCGGTAACGGGTGTGCAGGGCCTTGAAAAAGTATTCGTAGCCCTTTCAGTCACAAACTTCAATGTGTTTTGTTGAGATTTTCTGTGCTAGACCAACAGAGGAAACGGAACAAAAATGATATCTAGTCTTTGAAATCTTAAGGGAATATATTGTAAATCTGGAAAGTGTGGTGTAGGTTTGTAATTCAGCCCCTCAACTGTACTCTTTTATACATCGGCAACCTTCAAAGTCACCTAATAAGTAAATGGAGCCCACCAGCGTGTCATCTACTTTCTGGAAAAGTCGAATTTTGGTGTAGATGTGCGACCGCCGGTGGGGTGGGGGCGGCACATCGCTCGCAGACTTGTAGCTGTGATTGAGACGGCGCTTAAGCGGAACGGACCGTCTCGATCCTTCACTTCACTTCATTTCATTTCAGCTTTGTATTTTCATGAGAATCGAGTCGATGAGTCAAAGGAGTTTCTGGAGGAGACCAAAAGACAGCAGCAATTGTAAACACGATGAAAAGTCAATTATTATACGTCTACAACAATGGAACATTACATGAGTGTTGCAAACACGCTGCGAGGGAAGAAGCGTGCAGGGGAGGGGTCGTCAACCTGGCTGTGCAACTGAAGCGTGGTGGGGTGAAGCCAATCATAAAAAAAAAAAAAAAATATAAAGTATTGGCCCGAAATGCAAGTTAGCAATTTGCATATTCACGAGTTTCTAAATGGTCAGCCTCCACTGGCGACTATGAATGTATGCTATTGCATTCAATCTTTTTTTCATCGTTTTGACCCATCTATGGTGTGCATAAAACATAAATGGACTTTGATAACGTGGGACCTTTATTACCTGTACACTTGCTGAAGGTTTTATGATGGTGACGGTTTGAAATTTCAATTGACTTCAGAGTAAAACGTTGGAACCGGTGGAGCTGCTTTGAGTTATTTTTGTCATCTCGGTCTCGCTCTGCAGCCGGCTGCTGAATAGTAATCAGAGTAGATGGGGGGGGGGGGGGTTGCACTGGCAAGCAAGCAAGCAAGCAAGCAAGCAGTGTGAGAGAGAGAGAGAGAGAGGTGGAATGTCAAGCGAGCAGTCAGTGCCGCATTCCCACCCAAAGTGTGAAGGAGGAGGAAGGCGGGTACGGCAGAGACCCGCATGACGACGCGCCGGGGCTCCCACGGGGAGGCTGACCAGCCGCCCGTAACGTAGGTAACGCTTTTATTTTATGCACCGCTCGTTGCGACGTGCGCTATTCCTCGGCTCTCTTGACCACGGGCGCCGACCCGCGCGGGGTGCCTCCCGGCTCGCATCCGTTGTCTACGCGCTCGTCGGCGGCGACCAGGCCGGACGGCGCTTAATGAATCTTTCAGTGGCTGCGCTTTGCGTCGTAAACGTGAATCTCGAATGTGGACGTACGTTTCCAACTGACCCAAATGCAGCGGCGCACGTGCGTTGTCGCTTTAAATGCAGGTGTGGGCGGCATATGGCGCGCGGGCCGTATGTGGGGCCGGCCTCCAAGTAATGCTGAGTCTAACTTCAAAAGATTTGCTTTTTCTTTGACTGTATGTTCTCGTCGTAACTTTAGTGAGCTTTTATTTTCTACACTACTTTGTTTTTAAAGGCTTTTAATCATGTAAATCACAAAGTTAGCTTGTCTATAAAATATGCTCCGTATCGTTTGCTTGCCTTCCCTAAAAATAATTAAAGTTGTGAGCGACGATGAATGAGCCCTCATACCTCCACGTCCAAGTTTGGCAGGTGATTTTTTTTTCACGGCAAATCATCTGGACCGTGAGCAAAACGTTAGGGTACTTGGTTCAAATTTGAATTTTAAAACCAAACAACTTTGTAACTTTGTCGATTGGGATCTTATGTAGGCACGGGATCAGAATCAGAATCATTTTCATTTGCCAAGTAAGTACAAAAACACGCAATCTATCTTTAGTAGTTGGAGCCACTCTTGCATGACCACAGAAAGAGACACGAAAACACAGTTGAAATAGTTATTGCGAAATCAAAAATTAGCAGTGGAGTGACGCCGATCCATTTTTGAGAATCGTGCGAATGATGCAGCGTCCTCGAGCAATTTTAGAGCGGCTCGAAATGACTAATAGGCCAGTAGGCTGTGCTGGTTCCGTGACCAGGCAAGACACCGCGAAAGCGGGAATATTAAAACCTAAAAATCCAAAGTCAAAACTGGAGCCAGCACCATTTCAGTAGCACACCACTGGCTTTGTTCTCCAACCGAAGGATGGCAATAAATTCCTCTAGGTTGGGTCCATTTTTCATTTTTCAGGAGCTGACCGCTTTTTGCGACAGGAACACCGTTGCCGGCAAAAACCCGCTGCGGTCCGGATTGGTTCACTCTTTAGCCCACAAAATGACATCGTTGGTACGCAAAGACTTTGGTGGTAAATGTTGGGACGACTTGTGGACTTTGTGGAGATGACGTTTTCTTTCTACCCTTCAAAGGGTTTCATGAGGAAATTCAAAGAAGGGTGGGGGGGGGGGGTCCAACGACGGACTCGTGTGTCTCTTGGCCCTCCCTCGATGTACCAGCGTGCTTGGTAACCCAAAAACCTGGTTCAGTTCAGATGGGTTCTTTTGGTGGCCTTCAACAGTTTAGTCGGCGACGCAAGAAGCTGCCGATTGTCCATTGGAAGCGAAAGAGTCACGCGGTCCTAGCCCCGCCCCCTCGAGGCAAGGTTCAGTTTTGCTGGTAGCCTTGGAAATATGGAACTGTAAAAAAAAAGCGTTGTCTGCCTTTTACGTTGGTTGCGTTCCACCACCTTACTTCAATTCAGAGCTCCGAAGCCGTCACTTTTCAAAAGTTTGAACGTGGAAATGCAAAAAAGTACCTTCAGTAGCCTGCATTTGGTCCTCTTCAGCCCCTCACGAAAGGTTTCAACCAAATTGAAAGTCTTTCTTCTCTTTCCGCAGCATTTTCAGCTGGCGCTGATCGACTCAACCCTCTGCACTTTGTCCAAAACTGAAAGTAAGCCCCACTCCATTATTTCTTCTTGCCGATGTGCTTTGACAAAAATAAAAATCAGGGCGGCCGTGTAGAAAACGTGAGGGAGTAGGAAATCATTTTCTGCTGCCGTCTCCGGCCCCCGAAATGGGGTTGCCTAGGAGACCAGCAGCAGCAGCAGGAGAGCTGCGACATCTCAGAACCGTTCAGCGAGCTTGCTTTTCACATTGCAAACGCGCATACATGCATTTTCACCCTACTGTGCCCGCCCCCCCCCCCCCCCCCCCCCCCAATTTGTCCACCGTGCTGCCTCCGTCCTGCACGTAGTCACTGAGAGGTCTTTGGGCCCTGAACATGCAATATTGATTTTGCACAAAAAAACATGAATTCATTTGTTCTGCTTCTGCCCCCCCCCCCACCCCCCTCCACAGTTCAGTTCCACATTGCTCATCTGTATGAGATCCAGGTAAGATGCACATCTTCACTTTTTTTGTTTTTTAAACTAATCTCTTCATACTCTACCCAAGCGAGGTCATTCGATTGAGATGTGGTGTTGTAATTTTGTGTCTTGAATGTTTGAGATGGGTCTGCAATTCGGGCTGTCCCTTGTCCACGTCAGCAATGTGGCAAAACAGCTTAAGTGGAAGGCAAGTGTCATAAAATATTTGCTCCTCCGAATATGATCAGCGACGACTAGACCGCGAATGTAATCTAGCGAGGCCAATGCAGCCTCGTGAGTTGCGACAGAAACGCGGCTGCTGAAAATGTTCAATCATAAAAAAAAAAAAAAAAAAAAAACCGGACAAAGAGCAGTTTCACACGGCCCCTTAACAGGCTTTGATTTGGAGGGGAGGTGTCGTGACAACGTGACCCGTCCGGCTTGAGGTTGGCACCCGTTCCTTCAGAGTGGGTAGAATCGGGCTCGATATCAGACGCATCATCTTTGCGTTGACTCGACTCCGCCTTAGGCAATAAGCTGATTTCATACGGCAGGTTATGAAAGTCCCAGAGTTAAAAGAAAAGTGCACGTGGCAGCTTTGAGTCCCGATCCAAGACCGCCCCCCTCCGGGCGTTGGTTGTCCAGACAGTCATTACGAGTGTGGGAGGTCTTTGGTGTGTTCGCTTACCGTCCCCGACGGTGGGCTCCGTTGTCTTGCAGAAGAAGTACCGAGCAGCGAGAGAAGCTTATGAGAATCTGTTGCAGACGGAGCGTCTTCCTGCTCAGGTGAAGGCCAGCGCGCTGCAACAGCTCGGTGAGTCTCGCTGGATCCTCCTCAATACTCTCAAGCAACAATTTGCTCCTTTCTTCCTGCCGGAGAATTTTTTTTTTTTTTTTTTTTTTGCTTGTAGTTGATGATGACGGATTGCTTGAACACCGACTTTGTTGAACACGTCACACGTTTCATGCAAACCATTTTTTAAAATTTAAACAACCTGTCCTCACTAACATTTTTTTTTTTTTTCTTTTCTCGGTGTACATTTCATTGAAACATAGCCTGTAAATCCCCAAAAGACAAAAACGTCTTTGGCCGTCGATCTCACCCAAGCGGGTCGGAATGTCGCACCGGCGGGACGAGGGCGCCCCTCCCGCCCTCTTGCGTTGAAAGCAATGAAGGATTTCATGGCGCTCGCATCGTTTGGTTCTGATTCCGTGACTCCTCGTTGCCGTCGAGCGGCTCTTGCGCGTGCCTTCGACGTGACGATTTCATCGGATCGTCTGTGTCAACACAAATGACTCGAGGCGTTTGAAAAGCTTCTTCGAGACGCTCTTTTAATGTTCCTCCGTGGCAGAATTCTAATCGTAACTGCAACTGAGCGAGCTTCGATGGCACGTGGATCTACTCCATACTTGACGTCCATATTTCAAATTCAAAGTTCTTGTAGCAGTCTCACCGTAGACGGACCAAATGTCCCCTCGCGAGCGCTTCGGTACCTGCGGCGTAGTTCAATTCGAAAGCGGATCTGCTGTCCCGCAACCGAGCCCTGAAAGTCTTTAGTTTGGTCTCTCTTAGGCTGGATGCATCACACTGTGGAGCACGTAGGAGAGAAAGCCACCAAGGACGCCTACGCCATCCAATGTCTGCAGAAGTCCATAGAAGCGGACCCGAACTCTGGCCAGTCCTGGTACTTTCTTGGGAGGTAAGACGGCGAAAAGAAAAGAAAAGGAAAGGTCGGCGCTAGCGTCGGTCCTGTTGTCATGGCAACAGTAAGACCGACCAAGGGACCGGCCTCATGCACCGTTTTGTTGAAGATATTGATATGGTGGCTCGTCATTGGTCTTCCTCCACGTCCCCTTTTTAGGTGCTACTCCAGTATCGGCAAGGTCCAGGATGCGTTCATCTCCTACCGCCAGTCCATCGATAAGTCCGAGGCCAGCGCCGACACCTGGTGCTCCATAGGGTGAGCGCTCAAAATGCACGTGTCATTTCATAACACACGATTGCACACGATTACAAGACGATATGACCTGAGGGGTTTTTTTTTTTTTTTTTTTTTGGGTAGCATTCATTCCTTGAAGTTTTTGCTTCGGTTTGTCATCTGCACGCCCGTAAAAACTGTTCACGGTGATAAAACTTCAAACCGCAGGTATTTGGAGCTGAATAATATTGTATTACGCTTCAAAATGAAATCCGCCAATGAAGACCTAGAAAATATGAATTGTCCATTTTTGTCAACGTTTCATCCTGCAGGCCGGTTTTTGGGCCCTGAGCCATATGTTTGTCATCCCAATCACAGAAAACTTTTTTTTTTTTGTGTGTGTTTTTTTTCTTGATTTTTTTTTTTTTTTTTTTACATAAATATGAGCTTCTCGAAATCGACTTTTCCATGTGTTGACGCAGATTTACGGCAGCAGAAAATCCTCCATTTTTCCCACCTTTCCATTTTATCCGGAAGACGCCAAAGTCAATTTTTTGCGCCTTGGGGCGGTCGCACGTCAAGTTTGAAGGCATTAAAATTGGCCACTCTTCTAATTTCACGCAAACGGCGTCTCCCCGAATCCGCGGCGGTATTCCGTGACTCGGCCGGTCGGAGCAGCGTTCGGCAAAGGGGGGGGTGACGGTTTTCCGCGTCCGCCTCCAGCGTGCTCTACCAGCAGCAGAACCAGCCTATGGACGCGCTGCAGGCCTACATCTGCGCCGTACAGCTGGACCACAACCACGCCGCCGCCTGGATGGACCTGGGCACGCTCTACGAGAGCTGCGGGCAGCCGCACGACGCCATCAAGTGCTACGTCAACGCCGCGCGCAGCAAAGCCTGCGTCAACGCCGCCGCGCTGGCTCAGCGCGTCAAGCTGCTGCAGGTAGTCGGCTTTTCCGTTGGCTAAAAGTCGGACGCCACCCCGGTCGACGGCGAATGCGCGTCAGAATCCTTTTCATATCCGATCCCTCGGATATGGATTATTCTGTGCTTTTGTGCCGCTCGTACACCTTCATGACCTCAAACATTCGTGTTGTCTTGTTGCTTCTGCACTAAAACACTGTCTCCTAGGCTCAGTTGTGTAACCTACAGCCAGGTAGTCTGCAAAATAAGAGTAAAATGCTCCCTAGTATTGAGGAGGCGTGGAGCCTGCCCATCCCCGCCGAGCTCACGTCCAGGCAGGGGGCCTTGAACGCCGCGCAGGCACAGCAGGTGAGAGATCCGGCTCCTTCTCCGGAAGCGCGAGCGCAAGCGATCGCTAGTCTCAAGCTTAAAGATGGACTCAGGCGAGGCGTCCGGCTCGGACCACTGCGACGAGCGCCGACCGTCGTGCGATTGGGGCAAATAAAAGTCGCCGACGTTACGCTCGAAGGCCTTAATCAATTGTTCGAAAGGCGTGAAACCAACCTCGTCTTTTCATGCATTCATGTGGAAGCATGCAAATGTATGCAGAAGATTCATGTCCGTCCACCCACGCACCCTGCACCCTCCCTTCTTCCGTGGCCCTTTTGCGTTATGTTTTTTTTTTTTTTTTGTGGGTGGGGTGGGGGCGCCGCGCCGCCCGCCCCCCGAAAGCGCAGATGGCGGTCATCACAAGCTGTTTCTCTGCTGGATTTGTAGGCTTGCAAGGGGGAGGGGGCCCAAAGCGACCTTCGTGCCAGTCCTGCCAAAAAGAAACGCGCTGCCAGCCCAGCCCAAGTAATGCCAAGAGCACAACGTGGTGCAATTCAAGCGCCAAACTCTCATTTCCCTATTTTTTTTTTTTGTTTTTTTTTTTGGGGGGTTGTGCGCAGAGCGTTTCGGACTCGTGCGCAGACGGCGCCAATCAACAGCCGACCCCCGGCTGGTACCTTACACCGCAGAAGCTTCAGGTAAGAATTGTGGCTGTGAAATCATCGTTGGATGTGGCATTTCAAAACAAACGCGCATCGGATTGATTTGTCGAGCTCCTCCGTCGGCTTTCTGTTTTGGATCCGAATCGTCTTCATTTGACAAGTGATGTCAAAAACACAAAGAATTTGTCTCCAGTGGTGGTGGCCAGACGGTCAATTGATAGTGTCGGGGTTAATGCAAACTCCACACAGGCGGGGCCGGGATTTGAACCCGGTCCTCGCAACTGTGAGCCGCACGTCACCATCGATTGTACGTATAGCTAAGTTATGCTGTAAAAGACTAGAGAGAATACAAAATGAAAGTATACTGAAGTAGAGGAATAGAATAAAGAATAAGTGCATGGATTCAAACCCGGAAATGACGCGTTGCCGCTGGGCCGAGTGCAGTGAACGGGTACAAAGCACCGAGTGGGCGAGTACTTGGATACTAAATGCCCAAAGTACTTCACAGCGCCACCGATTTTGTTTTTACATTCTGAGCGATCTCAACGTTGAACACACTTTGACATTTGGATGAATGTTTTGCAAAAAGCAGTCAAAGAAAGTGTTTTGATGGACAAAATATTCACAAGTGAATTATATACGTTGTTGTTTGGCTTCAAGAGGCCCCGTAGCTCAGTGGTTAGAGCAGTGGTTTGGTAAACCAGGGGTTGTGGGTTCGTATCCCACTGGGGCCTCCACTCCCTGAGAAGGGTTGCGTCAGTCAGGAAGGGCATCCGACGTAAAAATTGTGCCAAACAAATATGTGCGTTCATCTGAGATGACACGCTGTGGCGACGCCGAAAGTAACCTCCCCCTCGTTGTTTGGCTTCAAGAGATCTTCTGAACCGGGCCCTCCATTCTTTTACTGAAGGACTCACCCCTGGTGGTTGAGAGGCAACATTTCACATTTACGTACTCTTCCTCGTTTGATGTCATCTTCCAGCAAAATGTGGAGTTTATTTTTTTTAATTTTTTTTTTATTTTTTTTAAAAAATGTCCTATGCAGCTTCTGGACCATTTACGAACCAACAGAGCCATCCTCAAGCCCCTCCAGGTGCAGATGCTGAGCCAGCTGGAGAACCAGTTTTCACTTATGCAGCAGCAGGTCCACATTTTGACTTGTGCAAGATTTCTTAAGCAAGTGCACACAATTCCTCAGTTTTGTTTTGTTTTTTTTTTTTTTTTTTTTTCCCCCCCCCTTTCGGTCTCATCAGGTGAGGCATCAGGCGATGGCGGGCGTCCAACCGCGCATCAGTCCTCAGCCAGAGTCCCCCACCTGCCGCCAAGACCCCCCACGCTCTTCCCCCCTCAGTCACGCAGCCATCATCGCCCAAACCACGACCAACGGGTCTCGCTCAAGTCCGCCGTCGGGGCCTCTCGACGCCGGGTCACCGGGAGGGGGCGGCGCGAGCGACGCAAACGTGCCTTACGCGCAGCAGAATTGTCTACCTCAGGACTGCGGAGCCGTCGGCGCCGGTCCCGCCCATGCGAACGGGACGCTGACGAGTCCGCATCGCGACGCCAACACTCAGGTAGAGATTTGCTTGCGCAGCTTCCACCCGTCTTGGTTTTTGGCCCATTTGGGTCCGCGACGGCCATTCGGAGCTGTTCCCGGTCCGGTTTTCCCCTCGTGGCTCCGGGCCAGCGTTGGTACGGTTAAAACTTGCCCGCGAAAAACCGACATTTGGTCGTTAACAAAGTTTCGTATCTTGCTGACTTTCTGATGTTCGTCCTCGATTCGTTGAATATGTCCCAAAGAAGTCCGAAACGTGTATTCCAAATCAAAGGGCAGACAAAAAGCCTCGAAGAGTTCGGTTCCGTCCGATTAACGGTGCACCACTTGGTTTCGATTGGTTGCAATTTATCGGCTGCGTTTCCTGTGGTCTTTGTCTAGGGTCCGGGTTCGCATTTGGCAGGTCCCAATGGAGAACCCCCTTTCTCGTCCTCCTCCCCCCAGACCTTGTTCTCTTCCTCAGCTATTCTCAATCAGGTGGGACATTCTTCTGGGCCCTGCACCGTCTCGTCCTCGGCGTCCTCCTTATCCCCCGCCTCCCCCAGGTCCACGCCCAACCGCTTGTCCTCGCCTAGCCACGTCGCCGCTACCTCGGGGCTCCGCACCAAAGACGACGCGCCTTCCGGGGGTGGCGGGGGGGCAGCCGCCGCAAATCTCGGCACCGATCGCGCGGGGCTCCGGGCCGAGGACGGGCCCGACTCTCCGCTCGCCGTTTCAGACAATCCTCCGCTCTCCCCCTCGCTGAAGGGAAAAGCCGACCCCGCCGCCAGTGACGACAATAATAACTGTCGTGACCTCGGAGGGCCTTTCTCAGAGAAACTCAACAACGTGCACGCTGCTTCGGAGGACCCCTCGCCGTCGTCGCCAGTGTCCGCCGCCCGCTCTCCCCGGAGCCCCTCCTGCCTTAACGGTCGGGGGCCGCAAAAGACGGCGGCCCCGGGAGAGGCCCGGGCCCTCCGCGGGCGCTCGGCCTCCGCCGGCCTGGCCCCCTGGTCTTCGGTTTCCATCTACCCCGGCTCCGGCGAGGTGCTGAAAGCCTGCAGGTACGATTCCTTCCTGTTGCAAATTCAGCCTTTGTTTCAGCCTAGACGGAAATTCCCAAAATGGACACAGTACGTTCCTAAAGGGTTCGCGATTGAAACAAATTTCTCCAGATGGGTTCTGCATGTAAAAGCCAAACTACGACTTCTGCTCAATTTGAATGGTTCTTTTCCGGCCCTGATCCAGGTTGACGATAACGGCAAAAATGAATTTTCATCTCCCGTGTTGATTAGGATCGGTGCCGACATTTTGGGTATTGTTGTTTGACGCAAAGCGGGTCACAAACGATGACGACAAATCTGCCGAGTCCAAAGTGAAATTCCAGAATAGGAAGTCAATGAAGCGGGTCACTGGCTTGGAGTGGAGGCTCCCCACACGCTTTGCAAAAATCAAAAATCAAAATCAGGACACACTTGCTCTTCAGCATTATTGGCGAAGCAAAATAAAATCAAAGTTTCTCTAGTCTGCCGTCTCCTGGGAGCACGGCCCAATTGTGAGAATGAGAATTCATATGAAGAACAAATCTTGATTTTTACTCTCGATTTGTAAAAGGAAAAACCGTCCGTCTTTATTTCACGCCTTGTCAAAATCGGATCCACATCCTGCTGCTCTTGTCAGCCGAGCGAGTGTGCAGAAAAAGTTGCGAGCGAGCGAGCCACGTGGCGCGTTCCATCGGCAGGACGTCAACTCGTAAACGTCATGCAGTCGCTTGACCGGAGGACGTTGACACGATGAAAAACGCTAAGCTAAGCTTAACCCCGAGCGCAGCTAAATAAATGTAAATACGCCACAAATAAATCGTATGCTGCAGAATTTGATTGCAGCATTTGCGTCCGTAACATTTCCTTCGTCATACCGTCACTTTTTTTTTTTTTTTTTTTTTTTAATATATACCAGCGCTTATTTGTCTAGTTCAGTGATTCCCAACCTTGATTTGAAAAGTCTCACGGCACACCAGCGTCCAAAAAAGTCACCGAAAGTGGATCAGCGATATTCACTTTTGATTTGCAAAGCTTCTTTTCCGAGCCGATCGAAGAGCATCTCCTCCAATTTCGGGTCGCTCACTCCCGCCCGCCAACTTCTTACCCGTGCTAATGACACGACCCCCCCGCCTTCAGGAACTTGGGCAAGAACGGCCTGTCGGCGAGCGGCGTCTTTCTGGACAAGTGCCCGCCGCCGCGACCCCCGAGCACGCCCACCCCTCCGCTGCCAAAGGACAAGCTCAACCCGCCCACGCCCAGCATTTATGTGAGTACCGGCGACCCGGACCCGATGTGACGTCGCAAGCGACCATTGAGCCTTGCGCCTGGTCTCCGACTCGCAGTTGGAAAACAAGAGGGACGCCTTCTACCCTCCCCTCCATCAGTTCTGCACCAACCCTGCCAATCCCGTCACCGTCATCAGGGGCCTGGCGGGAGCCCTCAAACTGGGTAAGCGTCTCCTCGCCCGCCCGCCGTTTACGATCATTTTGGGTGGTCTGATGTGGGGCAGCATCGCCATCTGCAGACAGAAAACGGGACTGCGCTGCAGAAAGAAAAGCGCGCTTGAGCTCAAACCAGGATATTTTGGATAGATTGCTACGTGATATTAGTTTGTAGAGCTGCTGAATTTTTCTCGAAGCATGAAATGTTAATTATTTATTTTATTTTTTTTTTTAAATCATGGACTACTTTGAGAGTGTGTTTTTGTGTGTAGTGCTAGATGATGAGTTCCAAGATTTGACTCAAGCCAGTAAAAAGTGCCGATTTTGTGAGCCGAACCAAAGCTTGGTGAATGTGTCCAAATGCTGCACATTTGTTACGTTTGGGCTTTTCTATGACGGGAAGAATTTGAGCCCCAAATTGTCATCCGTGTGTAGCCACACACTTGTTGCCATGGCGATGGTGAGGCCCAAGTTAACGCTTGGTGGAGATTTTGTGTGTGTTGAAGAGCAAATAAAGGGCAGGACGGTCTAGGATTGCAGATCATGTTCATGATCACAAACAGTAAATTGCGTTAATTTGTCTCACGGTGACGTGAGCAGCACCCCCCCGCCCCCCCCCCCCTTTTTTTTTTTTTTTTTTAAGGTTTTTAAGTTTCTCGATCTTGCGTGTCTCGTATGTCAATTCTTGTCAGGCGCGTTTGTTGTTAGATTGTAATTGTCAGTCACACTTCCCCCCCAGTTCTTAATTCCTGTGCTGAAATTGTTGTCGGACAACATAAAAAAAAAAAAAAAAGACTTAATTGTGACATTGTAGAATAGTAAGGCGAGTCACCGACTGCATTTTGACCGAAGCGAACGAACGCAGCACATTTCAAGGGTTGAGGGAGCCTCGGTCTTCCTCCCGTTGTACGCAGACTTGGGCCTCTTCTCCACCAAGACTCTGGTGGAGGCCAACCCCGACCACCTGGTGGAAGTGCGGACCCAGTTGGCCCAGCCCGCCGACGAGAACTGGGACCCCAGCGGCAGCCGCAAGATGTGGCGCTGCGAGAGCGGCCGCTCGCACACCACCATCGTCAAGTACGCCCAGTATCAGGCCTCGTCCTTCCAGGAGTCGCTTCGGGTCAGTAGGAACCGCCGCGTCCGGAGCCGGCCCGCGCGCTCCACTTTTAAGTTGACGTCCGTTTGTCAACCAGGAGGAGAACGAGAAGAAGAAGGAGACGGAAGCGGAGGCGGCTCCGTCCGACAGGTGACTTTTTCTTTTTTTTTGCCGTCGAGAATTTTCTCCTTCGCGTCGCTCACGCTGATGCGCTTTGGTCTGCAGGCGGAGGAAATGTCCTTTCAAGCACATCAAGTTCGGCACCAACATTGACCTCTCCGACGAAAAGAAGTACGTAGAAGAAGAAGAAGTACGCGTCGGCCGTCGCAGGGAAAATGAAAATGTTCCTCGTGTCCCTCCGGCGTGCGGGCCGTTTTTCGTGACGGGGAAGATAAAATAAGAGAGCAAATGTAGGCGACGTTGAAGAATTTCACATTTCAGTTGACTTTTGATGATTTGAGTTCCATGCAACCATTGTTAAACCCGCTTTGAAAAGTCTCTCACCTCTCAAAAGTCGTCTCAATCAAACATTTGCTTTTACTTTGGGGAACCGGGAACCGGGAATCCCGCCCCTCTCAAAAGTCGATCGGATTGGAGCGCGAAGGCGTCGTGCTTTTAGTCGTCGTCGTCGTCGTCGTCTTACGCTCTCTGCCCCCGGAAGGTGGAAGCAGCAGCTCCAGGAGCTGAGCAAGCTCCCGGCCTTCGCCCGGGTGGTCTCGGCCGGCAACCTGCTGAGCCACGTGGGCCACGCCATCCTGGGCATGAACACGGTGCAGCTCTACATGAAGGTTCCCGGGAGCAGGACGCCAGGTGAGCGACAAACGGCGCCCCCTGGCGCCTTTGCTCCCCGTTCTCAGCGAGCGCTCGCCGGCTCGTTCAGGTCACCAGGAGAACAACAACTTCTGCTCGGTGAACATCAACATCGGCCCCGGCGACTGCGAATGGTTCGCCGTGCCTGAAGCGTACTGGGGTGTCATCAACGGCTTCTGCGAAAAGTGCGGCCCCCTCCCCGTTTAGCGCCAGCTCGGTGTCGGTCCTCCGGTCTCGACTTCTTCTTTTTCTCCGGCGCAGGAACAACGTCAACTTCCTGATGGGCTCCTGGTGGCCGAACCTGGAAGACCTGTACGAGACCAACGTGCCCGTGTACCGCTTCATCCAGCGGCCCGGGGACCTGGTGTGGCTCAACGCCGGCGCCGTCCACTGGGTGCAGGCCGTCGGCTGGTGCAACAACGTCGCGTGGAACGTGGGACCCCTCACAGGTCGGGGCGCCGCTCCGGGAAGGCCCGCCGGGTCCCGTCGACGCGGTTTTAAGGCTTTGCTGTGATCTGCTGACGTCGTCGCCAGCTCACCAGTACAAGCTGGCGGTCGAGCGCTACGAGTGGAACAAGCTGCAGAGCGTCAAGTCCATCGTGCCCATGATCCATTTGTCCTGGAACCTGGCCCGGAACATCAAAGTCGCTGACCGCAAGCTCTTTGAGATGATCAAGTGAGGCTTCGCTTCTCCTTTCAATCATCAATAGAAATCAAATCAATTCAAGAATCCACGAAATTTCACTTTTTAACCAAAAAAAAAAAAAAACTTGTTTTGCTTGAGCCGTGCGCCGAATCTTTCCCACGTTGACTTTGTGCGAGTCAGAACCCTCTGCCAGTGCCTTTTCAATCCCGGCTTGATTGTGACCCGCGTCAGGTACTGCTTGCTGCGGACCCTCAAGCGCTGCCAGATGCAGCGGGAGCTCCTGTTGGCCGCCGGGAAGGAGTTGGTGTGGCACGGGCGCGCCCACAACGAGCCCGCGCACTACTGCAGCATCTGTGAGGTAGACCCAACCCCGGAACCCGGGAGACCCATCGAAGCGAGTTCAGCCGTCCCGGGGGTGGGGGGTTGGGGGGCGAAAACTGTTTTGTTTTTTTTGTTGTTGTTGTTGTTGTTGTTGATGATAGGAGACCCGTGAGTGGAAAGTTCCCTCCAGGAGAGACGATTGGAAATTCTGTTAGTAGACCTCAAATTTCAGCAAACGTAACTTTGAAAATCGACTCTAGGCCAAGAATTCATCGTTTGCCGATCATTGATGGGCTCTGTTTGGAAAAAAAAAAAAAAAAAAATGTACATTTGAATCCAAAAATTAGTTTCTTTTTAGCCTTGTCCCGTCTCTTTCGACAAAGTACTGTACCGCGAACGAAGTTGTTTCAAAAAATATTTGGGACAGACGAGACGTAACGCCGGATCAGAACACGAGACAAGTTTGTTCTTTCACGATTGTCAGAGGACGTCGTGCAATTCTTGTATTTCGATCCCAGCTTTAATTGCGCAACTTAAATTCGTTACATTGTGACAACAATGAAAAGGGGCGGGGGCGGTTTGGGGGGGGGTGCGCTGGACAGGCTTGCTTGAGATACGACGGAGGTACTTTTAGTACCCACGTCGTGCCAATCGCGCCCTTCCTGGCCCCGCTCCGAGCTGCCGTTTGGTGCATTTGGACAAACCCGTCCCCCCCCCCCCAAAAAAAAGGCGAAGGGACAATACGCGTAGCCACAGCTGCTCGGCAAATCCCAGAGCGGGACCGAGTCGGACCCCTCGCGAGGGGACTGCCGCCGGAGCCCAGTTCTAACTAGTGTGAACTTCTCGGGCTCCTTCCCGAGAGCCCATCGGTGAAGAAATGCCGTGGCTGTGCTCGTCGGCGCCCCCAGGTGGAGGTTTACGACCTGCTCTTCGTGACCACCGAGAGCAACAGCAGGAAGACGTACGTGGTGCACTGCCAGGACTGCGCCCGCAGGGGGAGCCCCGGCCTGGACGACTTTGTGGTGCTGGAGCAGTACAAGGTCGAAGAACTCATGCAGGTCTACGACCGCTTCACTCTGGTGAGTGCGTCGTTGGCGCTTCGCTCGAGAGTGCGCAGGGGAGCCTCGCCGAATTCCAGTCAGGGCGTGGTTCCCGTTTCGCAACTCGGGCCGGTCGTGGTTTTATCAAATATTTCTAATCCGTCTCTTTCTTGTCACTCCATGTTTGTGCAAAAACTTGAAACCATGTGGAAAAATATGAAAACGTATCTTGACTTGATTTGTCAGTCAAATCCGCTTCAACGTACGCGCGGCCAACGACGAAGAAGGAATACGGAAGTAAATTATGTGCCGTGGGCATTTTTTTTGGTTGTAAAATTCATATTGTTTCAAAGTCATCCCATTTCCAACCGCTGTATTTCAATTGAACTTTTCAACGTTAATAAGTTCAAAGGCAATATTTTGAGATTCGCCACGTTAAGGAGGCGGGGTTACCTCCGGTCAGACGCCAACAGCCAGCCGATCCAGCTCCGCTTTCTTAGTCCGCACGAGTTGTGTTGTGTTCAATTTCAATTGGTCTCATCAGTGGTACGAAAATCATTTTTCAAACTTTTCCCTGAAGAAATGTGCCATTTTGTTGTCCCCGCCGTGCATTTGAGGTTCCCGTTTGTTGTTTTCTCCTCGCAGGCGAGTCCCTCGCCTTCCTCTTGATGATGAAGATGACGACGATGATGACGCGGCTCTTGCAGACCGACCCGACCCCCCCCCCCCCCCCCCCCAAAAAAAAAATGGACAAGGGACTTGGGAAGTAAGCCGTCGGTCGTCTTGTTCCATCAAGGCAGCTAAGCTGTGCGTAAGCTGCGTGTCTATGCAACTGGCCTCCCCCCGGTGGTCTGGAGGGGGATAGCAGCTCCCCTCCCCGCCCCCCCATAAGTGTTTCTGCTAACGCTTCTTTTTCTTTTTTTTTTTTTTTTTTTTTTTTTTCATCTCGCTGGTCTTTTTCTTTTCTCCATTTTCTAAAACAAAGGAGCCGCCCCCCCCCCCATTTTATTTTTTAAATGTGAACACTTGAGCGATGCAATTTTTTTGCAACATTTCCTTTTATTGATATTTCATTTTGCTCAAACAATGTTGATGAACGGTTTGTAGACACGAAGCCACGTACGTTGCACATAAAATTCAAGGTTTTTTTAATTCTTTTGATGTAAATGTACACTATTTATAAATGCATATTTATTGCTTGGAAATATTTGTTGATGAAACGCTGTCATTTTTTCTTGGTCCAGAATACCTGCCATAAAATTTAAAGGAGCCTTGTGATTTTTGAGCGGCGCTCCTAAAGTTTTGTATAGAAATAAAAGTGCTTAGTCAGCATCTTCAAGCGTTTGCACGATTATTTATCGGTCAGGAGATCAATTTCATCTTTTTGCAGACGCAACATTGTGAGCTGCGTCAGCGACCGCTCGCTGCCATTTGATGAAAGTATTCGGAAAGAGCTCGCCGCGCGTTATGCGCAACGATAAATTTGGTCATCGCAGTTTCCTCGTGAAAGCGCCGGCGAAGAGGGCGTACCCGCGAAAGAAGCCAACTTGTTGTGGGCTCTCCTTTTTGATTTCCAACGTTTTGCGGGCACCGCCCGAGCCAAATCCGAAAAGAGGAAGTCGTACAAGTGACAGTTTGGGGGAAAAAGGAAGTGAGAGAATCCATCGCATCCTCCTCTACATCATGCAATCCGTGATATGAATCAATCTGGCCATTCATAGAAAATTGGGAAAAAAAACAAAAAAAAAAAAACCAAATCGTGTTTGACTCAGTTTGGACTTTTGGCCGTTGCCCAAATTAAATGAGCGTTTTCTTGAAGTCATGGCGAAACGCGTGCCCGGAAGACGTCACTCGTCGGTAAAGAATTTGTGGCCAACGTGATGCGAGGAAAAAGCCCAAAAGAAAGTCGTCATCGAGTCAAATGATTGACAGCCCGACCGTCGTGAAAACGTTTCGACAGCGCTGGGGTGCAAACGGAATCGAGTGTTTATTGGGCACAGAAAGACCCAAAAGTACGGCGAGTTCATTTTCCAAGCCGCTCGCTCATCCTCACAAGGGTGGCGGGAGCCCAAGTTGGCCCGCGCCAAAGTCAGCCGTGTGCCGCGGTACCGCAAACGAAAGATTGGATGATTTGTCGTTTTGATCCTTTCAACGGCGATGTAGCATAAACGGCGCACCGGGCGAGCGGCCGGGATGAAAAACGCCACTACGGGCAGACGCGAAGTGGCGCGGCCGTCGCAAACCAAATGACGGTGCGGCCTTTGAGGCCAATTTGGCGGGAATTGAAACGACCCCAAAAGCGGCAGTCCGCTTCATACATACAAACAAACAAAGAAGCAGGCAAGCAAGCGTTCCCACCCACCCAAATTCCTTCGGCGTTGAGTCACAGGAAGCGATGGGGTCGGGTCCGCCTTTTGCCAATTCTCAGGAATCGGGTGGCCGTCCTCCGCTTGGCGTTTTTGTCGGGGCTCGTGCGGGCGGCGGGTCCCAATCCGGCCCGGTTCGTGCCGAGTTTGCTTGGATTTTCAAACACACGGGCCGGTCTGACTCAAGACTCGAAATGGCCCGCAAGGGGCCGACGGTTGCGACCTTTTGAACTTTGCGTGCTGTGAATTGCGAAGACCCGACGGTCCGTCTAAAGGCGGAAGAGGGGAAAGGAACTTGTCTGTTCTGAACAAGCCAAACAAAAGTCCAGCGTTGAAAATTGTCCACAATCGCTTGCAGGAACTGTGATAACTGGCGTTGATTGGAGATTTTTGCCTCCGTCCATCGTGTCGCTCTTGGAGTCCAAAAGTTCGGAAAATGGCGAAACGCAATTTGGAGCGTTTGGCCTCCGCTTTCCTTTTTCGGTCGTACATTTTTTTTTCCCTACATTTTTTGGGGGGCAAAATTTGGCCGGAATTTTCCCTTTTCCAGACGTTCCTGCATTTTTATTTGTATTTTCCCCCACCCCCCCCCACCCCCATCGTTGTTTCCAGTCCGGGGGACGTCGCCTGATGAGCGACCGGATCGCCCAGAGTCGATATTTTCCGGTCCGGCACGTTTCGATCGGGTCGGCCCGCCGGGTTGTCGTGTTTCCGTTGAACGGCCACGTTTGCGGGGCAGCCGTGTTTCTTGCGCTGCTGCGTTCTATATGATTACACAAAAGATATTTTCCTCAAATGTTCCTAAACAGTTGACCGAAATATGTTTTGGAGTGCTCCTCCCGATGACGATTGATTGATTGATTGATTTTCCTGAAAAGTGAAACAATTTTACCGACGTTTGACGAGTGAGCAAGACGAAGATTTCGGATTCCTTGCGAAATTTCACCGAAAGGCCGGAATTTCGGCCCGAAGCCGCCGCCGCCGCCGCCGACCGTGGTTTCCGTCAACTACGAAGGAAAACGTGATCTTGCGTCATCGTTTGTCACCGCGCGGCGTTCAAGCGAAATGAAATGAAATCTCTTCCCTATTTTTGCGCTGGGGAGCCGTCAAAGCGCAGGGCCAGAATCGATTTCCAGCTGGTCCCGAGACCGACGCGACGACATCGTGAAATGATTTGAGCCGGCGTGGCGTCGGCTCCGGAGATCCTTCTTCTCACGCCTCGTTGACGTTTGCGCTTTTAAGGTGACGGAGCCCTTCAATCAATCTGAACTGCTCCAATTCTGGATTTTTATACGAGTAGCTTTCGATTAACGTTTGGCGCGTTTGGCCAAGTCACAAGTTTTTCAGCATGTGAAAGTTGAATGGACGCATTCTTCACTTGAGGAAAGGCGAGTCACGCGACAAAAATGTGCAGAAGGAAATGTTTTCATTCTTTGTGGTTTTTGCGCCCCCCCCCCCCCCATCTTGCCGCTGCCGTCTTCCCTCGCGCTTTATTTATCGTCTTTCACCTGCCAGCGTCTTGGATGGCTTTCGTCAAAAAGACGCCTTTCTACTCGTCCTCGTCCCCCCCCCCCCCCCACATACACTTTTTGTCATTTATCTGCCCCCCCCCCACCCCACCTAATTTATTTTGACTGAATTTCCATCTCCTTTATTTGGAAATTCAAATCTGTAACCCCCTGTTCTCTTCTTTTAAAAAAAAAAAAAAAAAGACAATAATAATCCAATTTATGACAAGTTATGAGGCGTCTTTGGTAAAATGAGCTTCAAATATCTTTTTGCTTGCTTTGTATGGAGAAAAATAATCCCGCAACAGCGGATTTTGCTCCACTTCTCCACGCAGTAACCTCCAAGACTTGAGAAGACTTCTTGTGGTACTGGAGCGGCTCCGAGTACCTGAGGCAACTTCCTTGTGTGTTTTTGACCTACTCAGCGGAATAAAGACGATTCTATCGATTTTGGAGACCGTTTGCACTCGTGTTCACGTACGGTACAAAGTCATTGTGAATAAATACTGTGAACCTTGAAAATGTTTGACGTACGTCCGCTTTCACGAGGCTCGAGGAATTAGTGCGCTCCCTCGTTCCAAAAGTGTCGCCAAAGGCAAACGGCTTGACAAAATAAAGCACAGATTGCGTCGGAAGTATCGTCGCTCGGCAGCCGCCTCGATGCTCCACATTCAAGGTGGCCGCTTCGTAGACAGGCTCAGGTGGTCTCGGATCTTGTGTCGTTCTCGTCTGCGAGTCGGTCCCGCGTTGCGCCACGGCGCCAGTAAGCCACAGTGGCCAAATCTGGAACTGGCAGACATTGCCGACGCAATTTAAGACGGAAGCTACTTTTGCACGCATTGTTGACGGTCGGGGTCCGTTTTATCGAGGTTCCGCTCTACTTTTCTTTTTAATAGCTTGGGACCGCTGCGCGTGTGTGAAAAATAAATCTCATGAAATTGTAGAGTTGGCTTTTGAGCTCGTTTTGGTTGTTGTTCAAACGTGTTTCTGCATCGCCGGAAGCCGAACCCTCGAGCGCGTTTGCGGTCTCGTGACGGCCGTTGCGCAACGTTAACGGCGTGACTAAACAATAAACGGGAGGACGCGAATCGTGTTTAGCGGCTGTCTGGCTCTGTGACGTCGGGCGGATGCGTGCGCTGCGTCGTCATCAGGATCGGCGGCAACTTTTCACTGGCATTTTGCTTTCGAGACGGGGGAGGGAGAGCTCGTTTTGATTCACGCACGCGACGCGGGTGCCGTTCCCTTGACGGCTTGTCAGTGAATGAGATTATCTTGATGGAAATCCCGATTGCCTTCACTTGTGAAACTGCGTCGTCAGCTGTTTCCGGTTGCCACCGTGAGAAATCCCCGAAAATTCAATCAAGTCCATTCAGGAAATGGGAAAGAATGCAGAATGCGCTCGATTGGTCAAGCGCGGAATCTACGTGACTTTGTGAATTCCGAGGAGGTCGGAAGGCCCTCGCTGAACTTTGACCTTTCCTAATGACGCGAATGAATGAAAACCTGCACCAAAGACAACGGCGTCTCTCACGCGGGTCGGACCGACGTTTTGTTCAACCTTGAAGACGAGATGGCGACGTGGAGCCGCTCGAAGCGCGGAACCGTTTCAGCCACTCGGTTGGAGAAAGGCCTCGTGCGCACGACGCCACCTGCTGACCGCGTCTGTCATGACAGGCGGCCGGATCTTCACGCGTGACGCGACGTACGACAAAGTGTGCGATCAAATATAAACGCAAAATATTGTGAACCTTTTCCTGCCCCTAAATGCTGCCGGTCTTGTGCGATATGATGACTTTCATCGTGTTTTTACGTCACCTTGCATGACGCAGACACGGGACGGCGAAAGTATTTGTCGAATTTGGAAGAGAGCACTGAACACGCAAGCGCGGATAATTTGTGTGTGTGTGTGGGGGGGGGGGGGGTTGTTTATTGATTTCGAGTTTCTCTCTGTAAACTATCAGGACACGATGGAGACTCCCAAATGACTGCAACGCCGCACGCGAGCCACATTTTCACGGCGCGTTTCTCTTGCTGTCAAACGTCTGAAGCGCTTCCCGAAGCCGTCGCGCGATCCAGCCGGGGAGCGTGTCTTTCCGAACCCCACCCCCCCCCCCCACCCCCAAAAAAAAAAATGAATCACGCCTCGCGGAAACGCTCGCTCATTACCGGCCACGTGCTGCGAAGCGTCTCGTAACGTCGCTGCTGTCGGGTTCTTTTCGTAAACATCCCCAAGTTGCCTCTTTGTACACGTCGCGGACGACTTTGGCCTTCAACTTTGTCTGCGTCCGACTCGTGTTTGAGCAACATTTTGCTCAACGTCCGAGACGAGTTCGAAAGGTTTCACGTTCCCGTTTCCGGGATGAAGCAACGCCCGCCCAATTGCACACGACCGAGGCCGCGGGCGGAGCGGAACCGCCGGACGTCCGCGTCGTCGCTTGTTTGCTTGCGCCGCGCAACACAGAAACATCTGTTGCCGGCCTATGAATGATCGTCGCCTCAGACGGAAGCTAAATATAGTCGGCGCAAATGAAATCCAAATGACTCAGAGGCTTGATGACCGCCACGAGTGACTGAAAAGAAAAAAAAAAAAAAAAAAACCCGCCACGCTCCGGGCCAGTCCGGTCCGTCCGTCCGTCCGTCAGCAAACAAGCGGGAGTCACTTGTTCCGCTCCAGGTCGCTTCGTCAACTGTTTGAGGAAGGAAGTCGGGCGGGGGCCAAAGAGGGGGCGAGGCAAAACCCGTCGGCAGGCGAGAGGAAGCGCTGTCACGTCCGGGAGGAAGCGTGAGTCACCGCTCGTACATTCCTGCTGCCTGATTCATCGCGGCAGAAGTAGGAAACGCTTACTTACTGGCGATCAAAAAAAAGAAAAAGCGCCGGTCGGGGCTCCGTTTCCGGATTTGCGAGCCCTGCAAAATTCCCAATCTCGTCAAATGTTTTTCTTTTTGTGGGAGACATCATTTCACTTGTTTGGGTGCTTAATTGGCCTCACGGGTTCCATTTTTTGCCGCGTTCGCCATTGTCAGTGCGACTGTTGTCTGTCTCCGTGTGCCCTGCGATTGGCCGGCGGCCGACTAACTAAACTCGTCTGAGTACAGGTTGTGAAGGCGCCGGCGCAAATTCCATTGACCTGAAACCCCAAAATGGTGAAAGAAACAGTTGTAAGTTTTCATAGAACATGCTGGAATTGTGATTGCGTTCCTGTTCCCGACGGCGAGTTTCTTCCCTGTTTGAACAGCCGCCGGAGTCCGTTCAGCTTGAGCGGCGCTGACCTCCGTCCAAGAAGGTTGGCAGCCCTCCGTATGAAAGCAGTGGAAAACGGCGGATTAGTGGACGCCAAACACGCGCCTCGTACAAGGACATCGCAATGCGCCGTGTTTTTTTTTTTTTTTGTGCTCTGTTGCTTGGCGACAAACAATTTCCTAACCACACGGGGGGGTGTCGGTGCTCGTTGCCATAAAGCGAGCACTTCGGCCTTCAAAGCGCGAGCGACTTCCGTCTGACGCGCTCCAAAAGAAGTCGAAACGGTTGCTTAGCTTAAAATGGATGTGTTGTATGCTAGCATGCTAGCTAATTAGCTTTTTAAGAAGCTAGTTTTTGCTGGCCGGCTTAACATCAGCTGGATGCTAAACTACACGATATTTGGTACAGGTAAAGAGAAAATATATCAAAGTTTAATGTGTTGAGAAGCAAAAGAATCTGTCAATAAAGTGCAAAAAAAAAAAAAAAAAAATCATCCTAACATTAGCTGAGCACGATGAAAGCTTTGACAAAGACAAATGACAAAGAAAAATGAGGACCCAGCAGACTTTTGCCAAATGACTGTGAACTCGTTCTGGTCACGCGTTATTTTTTTATTGTTTGATTTGAACCGGAGTCCTTTTTCCTGTCCCTGCCGGGTCGATCCGCTCAGTGAACATTTGAGCTTTCGCGTCAGCAGGCGAATACGTCGAGTCACGTGGCCCCCCGTTTCCATTTCGTCATCGCGCAGTCCGTGCAATGCGTCTCCGTGACGACCCGCCTGCCCGTGTCACATGACACGAGGTCGCGGCCCGCCCGTCCATCTGTCGGACGCTGACAGCTGACGGGCCGCCTCTTCCTCTTCCTCTCTCCGTTCCTGCGGCGTCAGCGTTTTCCGTCCACGATGCAGTCTGAAGATTGGGGCGGGGGTGGGGGCACTTTTGGGGGGCCTGACAAAAAGGGGCGACCGCTTAAACTCAGCAGCGGAAATGGCGAGGCCCGCTCTGTTCTCGTTTTAGCGTCAGTCGAATCCCGTCGTCAAATTTGAAATTGATTGACGCGGGCAGATAAATAGTCATCCGTCCATGATCCGAGCCGCTCATCCTCACAAGGGTCAGGGCAAAGCCGGAGCCTAACCCACGCCCTGAGCTGGTCGCCAGTCAGCGGCAGGGCAGACGTCGACACCCGTCACTGAGCGGAAATCAAGCCCGCCTTGCCCGCACCAAAGGCGGGCGTGTGACCAGATAAATATTCATTCAGCGCATTCTTGCTTCTTGTTGTGGGCGTTGGCCTCACACTTCTGAGGACGGGGGTTCCAATCCCGGCCCCGCCTGTGTGAAGTTTGCGTGTTTCCCCTGCGCCGGGCAGGCGCTCCGATTTCCTCCCGCATTCCCAAAACATTCAGGGTGACTTGATCGTAACTATGCACCCTGCGACTAGCTGGCGACCAATTCAGGGTGTGTCCCGCCTCACGTGGATGGCGGGCTTAGTGGTACGGAAAGCGGACGGTCGGACCCCGGAGTATTCCCACCTGGGGACAATTTAGCGGTTAAGGAATCTTCCGCGTACGTGACGCGCAGCTGGAAATGTCCTGTCCTGTCGCGCCCCAAAAAAAAAAAAAAAAAAAAAAAAATGGATTTCACTAATGTGATTCGTTCATCGACCCGTTTTGATACCAAACGAAGCCCGTTTGGGCCCCCTTTGGATAGCGCTGCGAGGCCAGAGTCCAAAGTCAGCTTTTGCGGTCTCCGGCGCGGGACGAGTCAGCGCGTCGGCCGTCCGCCGTGCGCTTGACGTCTGCGGCCGGTGAAAGTGGAGCAGATGCGCACCCACGCGCGGCCGCCGTCTGATTATCCGGAAATTGTTGAGTCGGCGCGACGTTTGATGAGTCATTGTGCGTCATCAACGCTCACGTATTGAAAAATTGTTTGGATAAGGATGCGGTCAAGCGGCTTTCGTATTTGCTGAAACATTGCAAGGACAGGAAAGGACCTGACCTGACCCGACTTTTCAAATCCGCCACACTCCAGAAAATAACACCATGACAACCAATGTTTGGAATACTTTTTATGAAAATGACCTACTAGGCGCCTTGAGAAAGTCAGGAGCCACGGACGGCTCGGCGCCACCTCTGGTGGGCGTTGTGACCGCTCGGCATCTTGATTCATAACAATGAGCGGAGAGGTCAGCGTCGTCGTCTTGACTGATCGGCTGGGGGCGACGGCGCCCGTCATTTTGCCTCACCCGGGACAAAATAAGTTGAACCAAAACAAAGTGTGGAACTTCAACACAACTCGCGTTTCAAATTTCAAATCGTAGGAGAGAAAGTCGTTGAAATAACCACGGCAGCCGCCATCTCGAAGGAAAAAAAAAACGTCATCATCGCGCCCCTCAGAAAAAGTAACGCGACTGCATAGAATAAGAGGCCTTTGCATATTTTCCAAGTACCGCCCGAGATGCGCACGGACGCCTTCCAGCCTGGGGCGCGAGTCGAACCTCCCCAGACATCGGAACCGCGTCCAATTCCGCCATCTTCGACGTGACCGAAACGTTTGTCAATTATGAGGATTGGTGAAACGTTCCAAAGAGTTGGCGCCTCAGAGTCCGGTTTCTCCGGACGACGGATTTGGGCGGGGTCCTTCGTTGCCGTCGGGTCGGAAACGTCAAAATCAATTTCGAAATACACATTTGACGTCTTCAAGGCGCGCGTCGTCAACGTTAATTTGACCCAAATGAGGCTTCCGTCAGGAATGGGCTGAGACGTCAGTTCTTCTCTCATCTCTCCGTTGTGCTCATGCTGTCGTTCCCACCTTGGAAATTCAAAATAGCCTTCGACAGACTTTTGGGAAAGTGAATTTTCGGATGTGTTACGCTGGGGAAATTAAGATCTCATAAGCCTCTCAAAGCTTTTGTTTCCTCCAAATCTTTTTTTTTTTTTTTTTTTTAAGTTAAGAAAGCCCGTCCTTATTTTGTTCCCTCGGTCTCGTCGTGATATTATTGTTTAGTTTTTTTGTTTTTCTTACTGGCGAAGCGCCGCCACGAATCCCCGCTGAACGGACTCCTTTTCGTCGTTATTGCTCCGCGGCCAACGGCGCTCGTTGTCTTATTTTTTTTTTTTGTTTTGTTTTTGTTTTGCGGGGCCACCGTTGCGGCCCGACGTGGCAAACGGCAGATTTTATTGGCTTGGAACTCAAATGAATATTTTCAGGAAGGCCGACTTCCATCAGCGGAGGATTCCCAACGCGTGCGACAATGCGGCGGCTAACGCTACCGAGGAGCTCCCGACGGAGAACCGTCCGACTTTTGCGACGTTATCGTCTGGCGCGAGAATCCGTGCGGTCGGGGGTGGGCGGGTCACATCGTACGATTGTGGTGAAATCTTTCAATAGCCCGTCGCTTGCTTTCTAAGTGGCCTTTCTTCAGGCTAAAAATGCTCCATGAAAACTACCCGGACGGGTACCGTGCGTCCGAATTAAGCGTCAACCCGAGCCAGTTAAGAGTCAGGATCGTGACGCCCGGACCGAATCGCCCGCCGAAATTCACCTCGGCTCAACTCGGACAGCTTTTGCGCATTCGGCCGCAAAAGGGAAATCGTCTCCAAAGCGATTTTGCGCATCGAGAAGAGCCGCACGAGCGTTGCACTTGCGGATATTTGGAAGTCTCGAGTCACCTTGGCAGAATCATCCGCCGAGGACGTAACTCAACTGGCCGAATCTTCTCCTTTAGACGGCAAAAGGAGTCGCGCTCCATTCGGAACTCGAGCGCTTGGAAACACGATGACACAATTGCCAATTCAGGCCTGGACGTTTCCCCCCCTTCATTTGCGTCGTCACCCAAGAAGCGATGAGCCGACTGATCGGACGATGAGATGGGAGCATTTCGTACCGACCCGCTTTGTTTGCCGAGCAAATTTAGGAATTGCCTTTTGGTGGATTTACAGCAGACGTTTTCTCTTCTTCGTCTGAATTGCACGTAAGTAAAAGAAAATTCTCCACGATCAACGATCAAGCCGTTAGCGGCGCCGCTCCTGGCCGAGACATCCACTCCAAAAAAAATGAAACCGACAGCCGCCATTGGAGTGAAATGTCCTCTTTTTATTCGAAGCTACCTGCTAGCTTACCTTCTGCGCAGCTGCGTGTTTTTGGACATTTGCGAATGGGCCGCCGATTATATTGCTAGCCAGAAACCCAGCAGACAATGTAGCTGTAGAATTGTAGCACACAGAAATCTACATTGTATGCCAGGTTCAGGACAAAGCAAATCCACGAGCCTCGAGAAGGGCGCCTCGCGGACTTGCGACAGAGAACATCCCGAGACGGAGCCTCCGCCTCCGCCTCCCTCGGGAACGGGAATTGGGCCGAGCCGACGGAGACCCAGTAGCCAGATGTAGCTGCTGATGGCTACACAGGATCTACACTGCCTACTGAGCAAACGACGGCCGCCGCGCACAAAGTGGTCCGCCGCCGGAGAGTCCGTCTGCGGGGGGAGAGCACAGAACACTCCGTTAGTGCGAGGAAGGCCACCGGAGATTACCCGCAGATTCCTGTCATTCTGTCTCGTCGCCACCGAGGGACTCTTTGCGAAATGAACCCGGGCGTACCTGACAGCTCGTGACCGCCGCGTCCATCTAATAGGCTGGATTCCGATCTTTCTTTCGTCAACGGGAGCCAAACGCGTCGGACATTGGTTTGGTCCCCAAACGACTCTCTGAAAAAGGCTTACGCTCGCGACGCTTTCTCGTTGCTATGTCCCACTGCACGGACCCGATCCACCACAAAAGTCCCCCAAAAATCAGCTGGCTATTCAAGACTTTGAATGACACGGAAATCTCGCTTGCCTTCGGCGTTGACGCGTGGCCTGATCTATTGCCATCTGGCGTTGGCACCGCCCCGCCCCTTTTACAGACGTGATGGAAAGAAAAAAGATTGTTTCTAGACTTTATACCTTAAAACAAAAAGAACTGACAAGGAGTCCAAAATGGCCGTGGGGCGTGACGTCGGCGCGTATTCGCGCGTGAAATTGACAACAAATACTTCAAGTCCGGCCGGTCGCAAAGAGGACGCGCTTACATCCGACGTGGGCTTCCCCAAAGGGAACCCCGGCAAGAAGCTGGACCGTCTCGACCTGAAACAGAACACAAATGACGCGTCAGGACCCGGAATGTTCCAAGCAAAACGTGGCATTGCATCAAAACCGCTTTGAGCCCAAGTAGCCCCAAGTGAAATTTGAATTTCACTTTGGCGCCGCACGGCTCCTCGTTCTTCTTCGCCGGTTTATCGCTTTGCTGCCCCCAAAGAATCGCAGTTTCCAAACCTGCAGCCCCCCCCACCGTATCTATTCTTGCTGACTGTTGGGGTTTTTTTTTCCCCCAATCTGACTTTATTGTGTACGGCCACACGCTTTTTGCGTCGTCGTGGCGATGACGTGGTCAGCTGCGTCGGCCCGGAGAAGACGCCGCTGATCTCTTCGCCGCTTCTTATCTGCGACTTTTCTTTCCACGCTTTGCCGACGCATCAAACAAACGCGATAGTGGCCTGAGGTCGAGGTTCAACGGTGGCGAAACGGGAACTCATCCAAACGCGCGTTGAAGAAAAAAGCTGCTCTATTGCTTTGCTTTTCTTTTACTTTTTTGGGATTCGACACCAACTGGAATCATTGTTATAGTTTTAGGCTCAAAATAAAAAGAAAATACTTTCCTCTTTTGATTTTAGGAAGAACGTGTATTCTCATTTTTTTGAATACACTCCCAGTTTTTAAATAGGTGGAGAATTTCTTGTAGTGGTCCCCCCCCCCCCCCCTCCGGAGACTAAATCATTTTCAGCCCCCCCCCCCACAGTTTTTCCATTCTTTTGCTTTCACTTCTGGTAAAATCAGAAGCCCAACAAACAACTTCGCCGATTAAAATGAATTTATGTGATCAAATTATGGGCGGAACGGCGGCTCAGGGCGTACCCCACCCGCCTCCTGCCCGTCGACACCTGGGATAGGCTCCAGCACTCCCGCGACCCTTGTCAGGATAAGCAGCAAAGAAAATGGATTCACGGATGAACAAATGTTCGACCTTTGAACCTGCATTTTGTCACATATTTGCGGCTAAAGAGACAAGATTTCCAGGCAATTTGTCTCGGCGCGATTGTGTCGTTTGCGCTCGGTTGGATGACATCAGGAAATGGCAGACCGGAAAGGCGCGGGGCCGGCGGCCATTCCACGGCTGCCTGCGGCGGGCGAGTCTATTCCTAGAACGTGGCGAACGGCAGTTGATGTGGTTTTCCTCTGAGCTGCCTGCGAGATGACTGGGCCCGACCACATCCACGTTCGCGCAAAGAAAACCGCAACTGCTGCCGACGCGCACGCCAGAGGAAGTGAATCATTGAATCGTTGCCGCCGACCGCTGGCCGGACGCGAACGTGCGCAAACGTGCTTGGGATTCTTGGGCCCGGCGACGACACTCGTTGACGCGGGGGGGGACGGGGTCCTTCCTTCCTTCCCTCCCTCCCTCCCTCCCTCTTTTTGTGCTGCACGCGCTGCTGCGCTACAACCCGAGAAAAAAAAAAAAAAAATCTTCATCTCAAGCGCAGGACATTCAAAGAAAGGCCCATCCTGTTCGCCGTACGGCAATTTCTTTAGGCGGTCAATTGAATTGCTCCTTCTTAGCTATTGCTGAAAATCAACCGAAGGATCGTAGTCCATTCTGGCCATTGGCGCGTGGCTGCAGACGACTGCAGGGCTGAAGTTTACAAAATCATTTGGAGCCCACACGTGTGGCCTTCGTAAAAGGCCATAAATCATATCAATCAGCCGATTCCCCAAACGGGTCCGCTTACGACTTTCTTGTCGTTGGTCCGGCCGACCCCCGCGGTTGCTTTCCGAGAGGTTTCGCTTAGCAGTTCGTCAGGCGAGGTGGGACGCGGCCTTCCGGGTCGTGGGTCGCCTTTCGTGGCCAGGTGGCAAGCGCACGGCTCAACGACTTTGTACTCGAAACCGCTGCGGCTTTTGCTCCTCAAAGACGATTTGGGACCTCCAAAATGCAAACACTCGTTAGCCTTTTTACAAACAGCTTCTGCGACGCCTCTTTTAGGTGACGACTGTCTGGACAAGACAGTCATGACGGAACGCGTCACAACATTTACTAGTACAGTTCTATACGGATTACGCGCGACTGAGATAAACACTAACAAAAGACATTTTTGGGGGAATGTTCTTGGATCCTATTTCCAGTAGAAGTGAGCACAACATTCAAGACGAGCCCAAGGCGAGACTCGGCTCCGTGCGGATGTAGCCTAGCGTGATCGTTGACGCTGCTTCAATTTCGCAAAGTGCTCGGCCAATCAGAAAGATCAGCAATCAGGTCCGGCGGAAGGATTACGCGGTCCTTTTCTGTGCCCCGACCAAAGCTTGTCGCTCTCCCGAAACGGGTGATCGAGCAGACCGTCGCTGGCGCGCGTTAGTCGCCTACAAATTCAAACGGAGGCGAACACGCGTCGGTTCCGAGCGGCGGTCTGGAGAGTCTCGCGTTGACCCGGAAGACAGGACAGTCTCCAGAGGGAGCCATCTTCCTCGTACCTCCACCCGAGGACCCCCCCCCCCCCCCCCCTCTTCGGGGTGGGCCGGCACGTTGGCCGCGGAAAGGCAAACTTCTTCCTTTACGCTGCTCAAGGCCTGGCCAACACCCAGTGGCTCGTCAGGCTACTCTACGCTGGGAGCAGCCATAAACGTGCTTCATTCGGCAGCGTGGAGGCTACGATGCCGCGAACGCCACACTGAAAAATGCACCGGACCGCCAGCGCGGCCACACGGACGCTTTGGTCGAGCCGCGACGACGTCAGTGACACACGGCAACGCGTGATTACGTCAAAACGATACGCGACATGTAATGACTCCTCCCTTTACTTTGTATCTGACGACATTTTTAATCCACAGCAGCGGTGCCATTTTTTTTTTTTTTTTTTTTTTCGCCTTGAGATAAGAGCGTAAACTCGAGGCAAGGCGACCGCCAGGTGGCGCCGGCAAACTCCACGACGTCCGGCCACCGTCAATTCGCATTGGGTTCCTTGCGGTGGAAAAACAAAAATCTGTCGGCGGTGCCGAGGCGCCATTTGGTTGCTTTGCCGTCTGCCGACAGAAACCATAGAAGAAGAACATGGGCAGACAATACATTAGGTACGCCCGTGTTTTTTTAATTTTTACGTATAGGCGGAAAGCAAATATTATTTACAGTAATACGCAAGGATTTTGTACACTACAATACTGTCGTGTGTTTTTCTACAAATGAAAATATGCATTCAAAATGATTTTCAACGTCTGAAGGGCTTCTCTCCACTTTCAACGGGGAAAGACGAGCGTTTCGGAATACGCAACACAGGAAGTCGTACCTCGACGCGACGGTGTACCATTTTCCCAGTTTGCCTGACAAAACTCATTTTGTGACAATTTCTTTGCGCTGTATTAACAGCAGGCGGCTCTCAAACACGGACAAATGGAAGCGATTCCAAAGTCAACAGGCGCAACGGGCGTCACAGGTTGCTGGCTGGCGACGTTGGACGCCGGCGCGATTCCGCTCTGAATAAGCAACCTGGCTGAGTCACGCCGTTCACTGATTAGCTTGACAAAACAAAAAGAAGACCTTCAGAACAGGCCGCCCATTCATCCCACTTTTCCATGACGCGCCACTTGTTGGAATTCAGAGTGGGGCCCAGGTAAGGGGAAGCGATGCCCATGTATGGGCGGAGGAGGAACCCGACCAGGTGTGTGTGTGTGTGTGTGTGTGTGTGTGTGTGTGTGAGACGTGACGTCGCCTTTGCGCTCTTAACGCTCGCCCGAGAACGCTTTGTTGCTGTATAAACAAGCGAGACGTCACGCAAAGTAACCCAGGAACGCCGAGACCACAAAAATTGCATTTTGCCCATTTTGGGAGGTCTCGGCCTCCGTCCGTGTGTGGGATCAGAACAAGAACGCGGCTCAAATGAACGTTGCCACAAAGTCGAGCTGGCCGAGCGCCGCCGCCGCCGCCGAACGTAAAAGGAAGCGCGTCTTTTTCCAGGTCGCGGTCCCTCGTCCGACGGTTGCCTTCAGGTCTTCAAACTGCATCTGAAGTTCGCCGCTAAGCGGACACGGCGCGCCCCTCCCCCTCCAATATGGCGTTCATTATGCT
Source organism: Syngnathoides biaculeatus (assembly GCF_019802595.1). Lineage (NCBI taxonomy): Eukaryota > Metazoa > Chordata > Actinopteri > Syngnathiformes > Syngnathidae > Syngnathoides > Syngnathoides biaculeatus. The sequence goes on along the minus strand of NC_084645.1, from coordinate 19,488,356 downwards.
CGTGTGTGGCGCCGAATATCCGTTTTCAACCTTGTACTGTTACGTGTCTTGAAGGGTTGAGAAAAGTATGAACAAGAATTATTAAAAGCTCTTTCTCCCACTAGCCTGCACCCATCTGCAATTGAGTCACCAAACGTCGGCAGACAGACTTGTGGCCGGAACCTTCTTTTACAAAATGCTTCATTGAAATCGTCATTGCGATATCACGTAATATTACGATAGAAGAATATTGTTATTATTATGTTTAAAGGTCCACATTCTTCATACGGTGGCCATTGTGGAGCCAAATGCCATTTGGAATGACCTAGAAAGTGGTAATAACTAAACAAACAACAGTACAACATTTACCGTCTTTGTTTTTTGGCCATATTATCGCGCATGTTTTGGGATTTATTCATTTTTTTCTTTTTTAGAATTGGGAGGCGGCTTAGATGAAATACTGTGGGTGGCCAGATGTGACCCGGGGGCCGTGGGTTTTCAACCTCCTGATCTGGCGCATTTTCCAAAAGGTGAAAAGTCACGGACGGCCCGGCGATCCCGCAGCCGCCCGACGGCGCCTTCGCACCCGAACGCGCGATTAATCGATGTGGCGTCGCTCACTACAATGTTGTTAGCAACGTTGAGGAGCGACTAATTACATGGAACAACATGGCGTCATTTCATGACAAAATCCACGAATGTCATTGTAATGCATTACGTTACTGGGAGAAAATGTGTCATTTCGTGATACACGCTTTTGGAAATGTCCACAATTACAAATTGAGCGATTGGCTGGCAACCAGTTCAGGGTGCCCGATGACAGCTGGGACAGGCTCCAGCGCTCCCGTGACCCTCATGAGGATCAGCGGCTAAGAAAATGGATGGATGTCAAATAGTGGCGAAAGATGAGATTTTTTTGTTGTTCACATCACTTCGTCGTGATTGGCTGGCTCTGGTCACGTGCCGTCTCTTTTCCCAAATATGACCTTCAAGCTCCGCAATCCTTTAGTTTGTCTGAGATGTTGAAAAGGTTGGATTTATTAAAAAAAAAAAAAAACAATATTGAGTTTTGAAGAATATCATCTTTTTAATTTGGTATTTTTTGATGGAATATTCACTAATGTGTGTTGTCCATATGAAGCCATTTTACGTGAACGCGTCCCACGATGTACCGCGATGAGGAAGTGAACAAACACGTAGGGAGTAACGAGCTAACGTCAGACTACTTTGAATGTAAATGTACAATTTTAACTTTTACTTGAGCTTTCGTTAAAAAAAAAAAAAAAAAAAAAGGATGGCTACTTTTACTCTGATGATCGACATGCCGTTCGCTACTTTTATTCATCCGTTCACGACTTTTCGACTTCCGCATCAGGAACTCGTTGCGCCAATCAAAGTGTCATCGGACGTCGATTCGTCAACCAGCCGACACGGGGGTCAGGTGACCCTCGCGCGAGCCAATCGAAATGATTCATTCAGGGGGCGGCGGGAAAACCAGTGTCGCCAGTTTTGGTCGCGGAGCGCTGAAAAACGAGGAGATTTCAGTCCGGTTCCAAGCCAAGAAAACACCTTGCGGTAAGATGCAAATGTTTCTGTCATTTCACCAGTGGATATGGTGCCGTTAATACTGAATAATTTCAATGTTTGCGTTGGTGGGTTTTGGCCACCTTCAAATTGAGATGGCGGCGGATGTGGGCCGGCTCTCGTGTCGCATTTTTGCTTCAGTTTTGACGTTGACGCGCTCAATACTTCAGAGGTTACTCACAACTGCCTCTGTACTGGAGTAGTTTGTGTTTTCATTGAGTTGAAAGTCAGTGAAATAGTGCCACAAGAAGGCTACATTTTCATCAGGCTAACTTGTGAATGTGAGCAATTTGGGTTTCCAAAGTCAATTTGGCCCAAGTGACGGTAAAACTCGGGCACAGCCAATCACGCGCGACGTCCATTCATGAAGCGTCCGAGCTCTGCCGTAATTCGACGACCGCCGCATTCATTCATGCCGGCGAGCAGAATCATGAGCCGAGAACAAGCCTGGGGGGAGGGGAGGGGAGGGGAGGGGAGGGGGCGGCTCGGCTCCTCAGCGTGACCGAGGGAGAAAGCCGCGTCGAAATTCCCAATCGCGCCACCCACGGCTGACGAGACTTTCAAGACTAAAGAGAACGTCATTTGTGCCCCCCCCCCCCCCGACCCTCAGTTTGGAGACCTGGACCCGCAACGTGAAAGTCGAACTGGGACCGCGATCGACAGCAGCACGCGCGACTTTTCAACCCGTCCCCCCTTTCTTTTTAACGGGACTTACCCGAGCTTCTTCTTCTTCCCGTCGAACCTCCGCGTCCATTCCGTCCCGGCGCGGTCTCGTGATCTCCTGCCTCCGAACGGGATCTCGAAACTTTTGCCTGCTCCATCGCCATTGGGTCACACGTCGTCACCCACATCCTCGCTTGCAAAATAATAATTAAAAAAAAAAAAAAGAAAAGCAAATCAAACCCCACAACCAACCAAAGTAATAATAATACGTCGTCTTTGTATTCCTGCTGTTGCCTTCTTCCAAGCGTAATGAGTAACAGGCTGGCTATAGATATAGAGCAATGGAGCTCGATGTGGGCTAAAGGTGCTTTCCCAGCGCTCTGGAGACGCCGCAGCCGTTAAAAGTGAAAAAAGTCCCCGAGCCAAAGAAAGTAGCGCGATCACATGTTTCCTCTCAATCGCCCTCGCGCGGCCCCCGACGCGCGGGCGCGCGCGCACACACACACACACATGCGTACACTCACTCACTCACGCGCGCGCACTCGGGATCGGCGCTGCGGCCGGCGCTCTCTTTATAGCGTGGCTCTGGAAATATATATATAAAAAAAAAAAGGGGGGGGGGGCGGGGAGGGGAGGGGGGCAGGCCAAGGGGAGTGTCCTGTTACACTGCTCTCAATTGAGGTTACAAAGAGGACATCCATTGAGAAAAAAAGAAGAGGAAGACGGAAGGAGGGGAAGGGAGGGGAGGGGAGGGGAGGGGAGGCGGCAGGAAAGGAGCTGCTACGCCCCAAATGGAGAATGACGCCCTGCTCGTCATTCTCCATTCGTCGCAGGGTTTGGAGTGGAAGCAACCCTCGAGAGCCCAAAATTCGCTCAAAACTCTAAAACGAGACATACGCGGCAACAAAAAAAAAGCAAATAGACATCCGCACGTGTCCAATCCCACTGCGTCTTTAAGAGGAGAGAGCGTTGGAGCGTGCGCGCGGTCGCAACACTTTAATATGCACAAACAATCATTGCAAAAGCCCCTTTGCACGTCCGAACCATTGTTAGGGCGGACGGGATAACCCGTGCCGTCGCGGACACCAAATCCAATTGTTGAGGGTACGGCACATGGCCGGACCGTATTCATATATCTACTCTATTCATGTTCGTACGGCAGGTTTGGTTCTTATACATTTGCTTCATCGAACGCCAGTCACAACTGCCGCTTACGGGATGTACCGCATGTCGTAAAAATAATGTCAAATTCAACATTGTGAGCGGTTCACAGACTGTTGTGAGGCTGCGGGTTCAGTTCCGGACTAGCCTTCTTCCCCGCTTTTCTCCCGCGTCCCCAAAACGCGCAAAAAGTAAAACCAGCCTCAAACAGTAGTTTGTATTCTATGCGTAACTTGGCGCTCGACCGACGCCAAAATGGACGGGCGGATCCGTGGACGCTATTCGGCCGCGGCGACTGACAGTTTAAGCTGATGGGGGAAAAATTTCTCTTTCTGACGTCGGCGCTCGTGAAATACATTCTTTGAAACTTCTGCCGATGTATTGTCGGACAAAAAGTTGCAGCGTTCTGTTCGCGAGCTTTTGGAAGACACTGAAAAATGTTAAAAGCATCTTCGAGGTGCTCCTTCAGACTACGCGACATCCTTCTGCAAAGTTTGAGCCAAATAATCAAGGTAGAAATCATAAGAAAGGGGAGGGGAAAAATTAAATTCCAAATTTAAACGCAAACTGTCGGCTTTCCACGGCAGTCGTGTCATGGAAAAACAAAAATCAACAAGAAAAATGTTGAAAGATGCCCAATATTGAGCTATTCAGGACCAAATTGCGGGACGACTGCAGTCAATTTCAACATTTCAGGTCACGTCGACGGCAATCAACCAACCAACCAACCAACCAACCAAGCAAGCAGACAGACAGACAGACAGACAAGCGAGCAACCGGACGTCGCTAAAAATAGCAGCGCCGGCGTGAAAAGACGCGCGAGGCGAGGACCCCGCCTGGGCAGGCAGTCCCGAAGGAGTAGAGGGTAGAGGTCCCCGCCGTGCGTTGACCCAAGGCCGACCCCGGTCCTCGCCTCTGCCGCCCTCCGCCCGGTTCCTGGCGTTCGAGGGTGAGCTGGCGACCGCGCCCGCCGGGTTGAGGGCGGGAGGCTCCGAGCTCCAGGAATGAAATAGCTGCCGGCTTACTCACAGGAGGCGGCGTGACTCACCAAAGGGAACGCCGCTGCACCCGCGCTACACACACGCGGCCTTTGTCGGCCGTCAAATACGCTGCCTGACTCACTTCCCAGGAAGTTTGACCCAAATAAGCGGCGGTTTTCCCGCCTTCCCCAATTTTCGTTTGCATCGTTCGGGGGGGGGTCCCGACCCAAAGATGATCGTCGTGGCCCAGGATAAAATTGTCTGCTTGGGGACCACTGTCCGAAGCGAAGGAGAAGCGTTTTGTAGAAAAGGCCCTTCTACATCTTTTACAAAATGTCCCGCGGGGGTGCCCCAAAGGAGCTCGCAAGAGTCTGCGGTCGGGACCGCACGGCCATCCCGTGTTGACAAAACGCCGAACGGGTGGCGCGTGAATCGTCGGCTGTCGTGCGGCCGTCCGATGAAGGGTCGCCGCGGAGGAGTCGAGACCACGGCGGCTCAAAGGACTCCACAGCTGCCGAGCGTCTGTGGAGTCCTCCGTCTTGTCATCGTTGTGGCAGCTCAATGCGATGTTCTCGGCACGTCCTGGCCGTCGTGTTTTTAGTTTGTCGTGCCGCAAACATGCGAGCTAAACCGGTTCCCACGTTGCTCCCGTTTTGTTTATTTATTTATTTATTTTTTTTTAAATTTTTAGTAGGAAGAAGAACGTGCTCATCGATGTTCCCGAGAGAATTTTGCTGGCTGAGTTCCAAATGTTACCCTCGAGCAATAGCCTCAAGGTCGTATCTGCAGCTCTGCTTAGCTTTGTTTTGATCAAGTTGGCATCGCCCAGGCGATTGCGCACGCGGGCACGACCTGGACGCCCTTTCGAGGATATTCGCCAAGTTCGCGCGACTAAAAGCGTCCCGTCTTTCGAATGCATTTTCTTTTCCAGAGCGGCCGTGTTGGAGGCGAAGGTGCTTGCCTCAAGCTTCTTTCTTCTCAGTCCCACTGACTGAAAAACAAAGAATTCATCAACGAGCGGCCGCTGCGTACGCGTGCCTATGTGAGAACGGCGCTGACGTTCAAGCCTCAGAAAAACACAAATGGAGACATGCGCGACGTGGTACGGTTTGCTTCTCTTCTCGTAGAAAAAGAAACAAACCAAAACGTAATGAGGAACGCGTTGCATCGCTCATCAGTCTCGTTACGCGATGTAGGCAATTCAATTCAATTATTAGTTTTTTGTTTCAAGTGGGAGAGCAAAAGAATCCTTACCAAGATGCTTGTTCCCCCCCCCCCCCCTTTTTTTTTTTTTTTTTTTTTTTTTTTGCAGGCTTTTCTTTGTTGTTTTGACGTTAGCTCCCAAAACCCAGAATTGATGTCTTATCCCATTTTGGGTTACTTGTGCCGCCAAAGCAGGGAAGCGTGAGTCAGTGGGAACGTCTTGGACCCCGCCATGAAATGTCACATTCAGATTAAAAAAAAAAAAAAAAGTTGATGAGCACTTTTTGCCATTTTAGAACGTGACTCAGCCTATTGTGCGAGCCGCCCGCTCACTTTCTCTGGCTGGCCCTTCCCTCGTCTTGCCGCGCACACAATGGAAAGGAAGCCGGGGATTCCTGAGATTCCTGCCCACAAAAAGGTGCGAAGTCGGGCAGCCCGGCGGCGGCGCCGGGGACACCGCCGCAGATAAGCGGAGAGGAAAGTCGAGGGGGGCGGGGGCTGGGCGGCGCGCAACAGATAACGAGGACCACCTTCAAATATTTGGGATGTTTGGGAAGCCAGCTGTTCACAAATCATTTGACTTCTCGGTTCGGTCTCGGTGCCTTTTTCTCATTAGCGAACACAAGAATGGGATATTTGCACCTTTTGTTGATTACAAAAAAAAAAAACAAACAAACAAACGGAAAATAAAACCGTCACCCGACACATTTCTACCAGCGTACACACGCCGCCGCATCTTCCGAACGACGCGTTCGACTTGAGTTAGGATCCAAATCCATTTGTTCCGCTTCCACTTTCATTGGGTCCAAGTGGTGCAGTCGCACCCCACAGCCCCTCCCCCGGCCAGCGGGAGGTGTAAAATGAAGAAATCGGGCAACGTCCGAATGATAGAACAGAAGAATGAATAACCAATGACCTGGCACAACTGAAGATGTGGAAAATGATGATGATGATGATGATTATTATTTGATAATTGCTGATCCATTCATTTTCCGGAATGCAACTGGTCACTAGCCAGTCACCGTATTTGCTATTCCAAGAATGTAAATTCCAAATGAATTGTTTGAACGTGCAGCAGAAGAAGGCAGACAGATGTCTTCTTTCTTCCGATAGCTACCCAACCCATTTTTTTTACATTTTGCCGCAAATTGGGAATAAAACTGGAGATATTGATCATTGTGGATTTTTCGTACATTCTCCACATTCTTCAAATGCTTGACAATTAAAAATTCACATTTTTTTTGGGGGGGGGCGTCTTTTTTGCATTGCTTATCTGCCACTGACTTTTTCAAATGTTTATCTTTGTAAGATTTAAAAAAAAAAAAAGTGTTGTGCTGAGCGCCATCTGGTTTACTTTTTACTTTGAAGTGAGTCAATAATAGGATATTATTCTGAAGTGGCAAGTCCGATGACTCGTCTAGTTGACCCACCTGTTTTCTTTTTTTAAATCTCCCACCAGAGACAAGATGGCCGTGTCGGGCTGTGACATCACGTCGCCGACATCCAAGGTCAGTTGACTTGCGTGCTTATTTTTATGATTGCAGTCCACAATTTCAAGCATTCCATTTTGAAGTTGAGCCGCCATACGTGCTGCATTTTATAGCGCAGGAGTACAGCGGAAAAAAAAAAAAAACCCCAAACTTGTACTTATTTCTTGCCCCTTTTTTATGAAATGCGCAGAGAGCACAAATGGACTTTTGTGATTATGACTTTGCTCGCTGATGATCTCTTTGTTCTCACTTAACTGGCGGAGTTGCGTCAAAACACGCAAATGACACAAGAGAGAAAAGTGATGCCGTCTCTGACCGCCTAAAAAAAAAAAAAAAGAGAGAGAAGAAATGAGCTAACTGCTACCCGAGAACAGAAACGATGAGCCACGATTAAGTGGTGCAAAATTGAAGAACGGTTATGATAATGCTGTGTTGTAAAAGTGAAGAAGTGTTCCACATGTCCTGGTCCGAGGTAGTCGCTGTACAGCGCGCGGCCGTGTGCAACTTGATTTCCAGGTGGTACTGCATCAAAATATGAGCTTCCCACCGAGTACTGCGTGGCGCTGCACTTGTTTGAAAAGGTTATGCAGTCAAATAAATGCCGAATTGCTCAAATTCTCGTGGCGCCGGGATTCCATTTTGGACATTTTTGGGGCTGGAAACGCAACTTTTTCCTCAACGTGAGTGAGGCGGGCTTTGAGTTGAAACTTTTTCTAACTCTCTTTGCGAATTCAATCGGGTCGCGATTTGTTGACTAGTTTTCCGTTTTGGACCCTTGTGAGCGTGTGCAAACTACAAAGATGTTGCGTTCTCATTAGTCTTTGCAGGTGGTTCATTTTGTAGCATATTCTCTAAACATCCCATTCTTTGACTTCGCAGGCGTGTGGGCTGGTTCCACCCTCGCGTTTTTAGGACAGGTGATAAACGGGGTGAAAAGGTTACATTTCTTCAGCGTGAGTCATGTTTGATGAGCTGTTCGACCGGGAACACCCGTCAAACGTTTCACCTCTTTTGTATGAGGAAAAATTGAAGCGAGAACTAGCTTGGAGGAGGTCTCACAACGTTGCAAGAGATGCCGCAACGTCACAACATGCAGGAAATGTTCTTGTATTTCAGCAATACTGGAATAGTCCCCACAGTACGCGACGTGTTCCACATCAAAATAAGACCGTTGTGGCCTTTTCACCGGGGGGTGCGATCAAACTACGGCCTGCCGGCTCCCCCCCCGTGGCACTCGGCATATCCTAAACGTACATTTGACGCAAGCTGCCGTGTTTTTGCTCAAAAAGTGCGCGCGCGTGGCCCTGCTGGAAAAGGTTAGGAGCTAGCCGCACCCACGTCGGCCGCTAGTTGAAAGAGGTTTGATGACGACTAATGAAGCCGTTGTATGTCAACCTCTTGGAGATATGTGAGGAAGAAAAGAGACTTTGACGGCTAAAAAGTAACAACGTTTCTGGTTGGTTTTGGGAACATCATCACCTTCAAGATTCTTCAGTAAGCAACTGCGATCGAGCCGGATGGTGAGCCGAGCACAGAGTTCTCGTTTTGGTTTTGAACGTGGAAGTGGGGCGGGGAATTTCAAACTATGTGCCTCTGCATTCACCGGAAAGCTGTGACATATTATTAGCTTTTCAAAACAACAATCTATTGCTGCGGGAGCCCCACATAACCCTCCGGCGTACTCATTGGCTCAATATGATTTTGATCACAAATGGATACGTTTGGGTCACCTCCCACACGGGCATGTTATTAGTGCAAAGGACGGCGCAAAAACAAAGATGCATTTTTATTGTTGGCTGTGTTGTGTTGTTTTTTTTTTTTTTTTTGGGTTAGGAAAAGGTTCCTTTTAAAGATGCCAGGGTTCAACCATAAATTTGGTTTTTATGGCTCCATTTTTAGCATGTTTAGTCAATTTCAATGGAAGAGAACATAACCTGTTTGCCAAAAGTTGAAAGGAAACCTGCTTTAAAAATATACTCCCCCCCGCTGAACAAAAATCCTCGTTTGGGAGGGAGCCAAGTTGTCGAGTACGTCAGAAAGAACGGGACAAGCGCCTGCCGAAACGAGTCCCGCCTTTCTTGGTGCGTCCACCCTCTCTGTCGAAGCGCAACGCGAGCGGACGAAAAGAACGACGCACCCGTCGGTCCTCCTCCCCTCGGAGGTCTCCAGCCGGCGGGGTGTCGCTCACCGACTCCCCCGCAGGAGAGCGCGTGCCATGACGCCACGCGGGTACACTCCCGAATGCGTTTCCGGCTCTCGCTCCCACCCGCCGTTCCCCTTTCCCGGAGAACCGCCTCCCATTCTCTCGCCGACCGACGCGACCCCGCAGGAAGCCGCCGCGAGCGCCGCTGAGCTCGCCGGTCTCACTGGTCTCGCTGGTCTCGCTGGCCCCGAGCCCGACTTCCACTTCTCACCGCGCTTGACTGAAGTATGCGGAAGTTACACACCTTTTCCGTGGAAGGGGGCTGATCACGTGCTCAGAATTGTACTTCTAGGCACATATTTAAAAAAAAAAAAAAAAAAACAATACATATGGGGAACATGCGTAGTTTAACATTTTATCCTGTGGCTGTTCCAGATACGCAAGACTTATTATTCTGATTATTGGCGAGAACGGGGAGTAGCATTTTTTTTTTTTTTTGAATGTGACCCGAAGCACTGGCGCTACTGGTACGTTGCACGGATGCATAAAGGTGGGAAAAATCTTCTCGACTCGAAAAGTTCTGCCTCATATGATAACGGCCAGTAGAGAGAAATATGCTTCTCTTTGTCGTGAGAGATCCAGGGGTGGGGGGCTGTAGAAATTTGTAGCGAGGAGGGGCCGTGAGGCCCCCCCCCCCCACCCCCGCGAAGAGCCGCCACCCCGCCGAGAGGCTCCAGATCGGCCGGGTGTCATCGCGGCGGATGGGGCCAGATTGCTCATTAGAATATCTCACGTTCGCGCGTGGGCGAGCTTCGACGTGCCAACGCTCGTTCTCCGTCCAACGCCAGGCGAGGTCCCGACCCGCCGAATCTGTTCGCTAACGAGGCCCTCCGAGTTACAAATGCGTTGGCATTTTTCTTCTTTTTGCAGGTCCGTTTGTTGAAAAGAAAAAAAAAAAAAAAACAAGGAAAACTTTCCCTCATGACTTGGAAAAATCAGCTCTACTTGTTGAAACGATCATTGCAGACATTTTTTTTGGTCGAAATTCAAAACGGGCCTCAGGCGGCTGATAACAAAATGGCGCCCGTTAGGAAAGACGCCGCAATCCCCTCGGCGTTTGCGGCCATTTCTGCATCCCGGGAAAAATAAACATCACAACAAAAGCTCAAGAAGTCGCCTTTTTAAAAATGTTTTATGGCGCGCACCTCAACTTGCCTGGTGCCCCCCCGAAAAAAACTAAAACTCAAACTCCTAACCCGAGCAAGCGTCCTGTATATTCCAAAGTGCGTGGGCGGGCCACGTCAAACAGTCTGACAAGGTTAACGCACCTCAACCCACCAAAAAACTGAAAAATGGCACAACAGCGTTTAGCCGCGCACTTCATTTGCCGCACGCCTCTACTCGCTCAAATTCCATTCTTTTAATCATCTTCCCATCATCTTTTTTATCAGGTGATACACAAAAAAATGGACACTTGTCAAAAGCAAAAGAAAAAAAGACAAACTAATTGGAATGAAACACAAAGTCTGCTTTCCTAGAGCACGACAGAATCAGAACATTTGGACAAGTTACGAAGTGGCACCAAACGATTACCAAAATAGCTGTTGATTCATTTGCTCATCGTTTACGCGGTTATCGATGAATCGCTCGATTCAAGACAGAGGAAAAAATCGTGTCTGAGCGAGCCGATCCGTCGCCGCCTCGGCCGAAGATTTGCGAGCGAGTTGGTGGCCCCGCCCCCGAAAGCGAAACACAAACGCACGCCGTCGTCTCGCTCGTCCAAACCAAAACACCAAGAAGTCTTGAGGCCACGCCCCCCGCAAAAACAGTATTTCTCGCTAGCCAATTCCGGCTCAGTCATGTGATATCTGGGATGACGACGTTCATATCGAACTTTTTGTTGAGTGAACGAGAAAACAAACCACACCGATGCGTCGTTGTCATAGTAACGCGCCAACCGGCACGGCGGGTTGCGATTTTCCCCCAATGTGGCAGCATTGGAGCCGGAAGTAGTTTTACGCTAGGGACGCTGTCGCAATAGCACCTGCAAAAGCACGATCAAATCCCAATATTCATGGCAATGAAAAAGAGCAAAATGGCTTCCTCATCCCTCCCCCACCATCACAGCGCGACCCTGCTTAACGTCATGAATGTGGTCGTTTTCCATTCGTGGGGCTTTCCATACCGTCTGGTCATCTTTAACGTTCTGAATGAAGCGTAGCGCGATAACGAACAGAAAGCGTGTGACGGCCATCCAAAGTCCCACCTAGCGGGGGCCGCTTGCGGTTTTTGCTCCCGATGAAACGGTCGGCGTGTCTCGGACGCCTTCGGTTCTGGAGCCAGAGGTTGATTTGCAAGTACATGCAGGGGGTGTCCTCTTTTCACTGCATCATTTATCTGTCAAAATCTTCAGAAAAGTTTGTAGGAATTTGATGACACATTTGTGTCTTTTGGGATGCATTTTCTCCACATTTCTCATGTCTAACCTGACGGCGTCGTCATTCGCTCAAAGTGAAAGTCGACAATCGTGGCGACTTCAAAAGGGGAAATACACCAGCCGAGGGACTTTACCGTCCTCTGCGGCAGAAAAGTCGTGACTTTTTCCCCCCTTTGAGCTCCGTCGTCGCCGCCGCGGGATGTGAAATTTCCGGGTGGCCCACTCTTGTCTGGTTATGAGCGTAGGGGAGGCGGAGGGTATTTTCTCGGGAACATTTCCCACTGGCGACATATTTTCGGCGTTTCGACGACGTGCGCCGGAAAACCTCCCGGACGCTTTGTCGCTTGCTCAGAATTTCATTTGGCGTCGCATTCAGCAGCAAAAGATTTCATTCGAGACGCCAGACGAGCTCCACGTCGGCAAACGACAGACGACGTTCGGAAATCAAAAGCAGAGGAAGGACGACGTCGTATTTCAATCATACAGAAAAATATGATGACAAATAGAGATGCGGAGTTGTAAAGAGACTCAATCAATTAGTCAAGATCAGACTCAAAAGAAAAATCAAATACGGGAAGAGCAAAGGCTGGCAAATGATGATGTCACCGTGAGAATTACATGCAAAGAAGATTGGAAAAATGCCATCGCGCATTAGATTCAGCTTGAAGAAGAAGAAGAAGAAGAAGAAGAAGAAGACGATCAGGGAATCAAGCCGGAAGACGACAAAGTCCAAAATTTTCATCCAGAAAGAAAATTGGCCGATATGTCAAATAATGGCCAAAAATAAAGAGCGTCAATCGGATGATATCACAAAATTGAATATATATATATATTTTTTTTTTGTAAAGGAACCCAAATTAAAGCAAAGACAGAATTTATTGGCAGTTAATACAAATTAAATCAAAGTATGCACCGAATGGCATGTTAGAGAAATACAAAAAAAGAGAAGCAGAACCCCCCCCCTCCCTCCCCCCACAAAAAAAAAGGACGGGACAGCGAGGATGACAAGCCACAAAGCAACAAAACAAAAAGCGCTGACATGCAACGCGTAGCAAATGAAAGATGATCGAAGACTTTGGGGGGGAAAAAAAACATTCACTGAAAAAACCCCAACGAGTAATGACGCTATTGAGCCTTTTTTGCCGACGGCGTCACGGGGAAGTTTTGCTGCGGCACGACAAAATGACGATGACAAACTGGCCCCCCCTCCGTGCCTTGACCCCGGCCCTCAATCCAGGCTAATAAATGATTTGGGATTGCGCTGGAGGGACGCGACGACGGGCGGCATTTTTTTTTTTTTTTTTATGTTATGTTTAGTTTTGCTCCCAAACCTTTTGCAGTTTGGCCCCGCGGATGACGGACCGGCAATTGGGAGCGACCGAAGGCGGGCAGACGGCTTCTGGCCGGGAAATCCCCCTCCCGAGCCTCAGCTGCGCGTCGACGACCTCGCCGGCGTGCCAAACGTTTCCCCGCACTGGTGCCGCGGCGTGCTTTGACGACTGAACGCGTGAGGGGAAACGAGGGGGAATTTGGCCGCTCTGCGCGCTTTCGGCCCGAATCCCACTTGAAAAATGTGCTGCGGCTCGACGAGAACTCTGCAGCCGCTCACCCACGCAGCCGCCCACGCGCTCACGTGCGCTGCCAAACGGCGCCCACCGCATCCCCTTCCCACACCGCCCGTCCGCCCACGCACTCATTTCACACCGGCCAGACGCCTGATCTGCTTTCGTTTTTTTTTTTTTTTTTTTTTTTTTTATTGCCGGCGGTAAAATAAACACAAATATGTGATCATCACATTCCGTTCATATCTTTCCCACCAGTGGGAAGTTGCGACTGGTTTTCTGCAAAAAGTTGCTTGCGGTGCATGTGTGTTGTGCAACACTGGACCCAGAAGAAGAAGAGAAGGAGTGTGAGGGAACAAAGAGATCCTGGGCGAAGTCTCCCACATTCCTCAGGCTTGCCAACATCCTAGCGAGCAGCATCGCCGCTGCGACAACTCTGCACACGCAAGGCCAAAGTTCCTTTCTGCTACTTGTCACCACCAAAGAGGTGATGAGTTAGTTGTGCCGCCCAAATATAGACAAGAGCAAAGAAAGAAAGAAAGAAAGGAGCACTTTTGCAATCCCCACAAAGACAAAATGCGGCATCAAAGACAGAAAGACAAGGGCAGTAGCCAGCGTGTGGACTAAAAGCACACTTGTGTCTTCCATCTGGAAGGAACAATCAAAAGTTGAGCATGCAAGTTGGCGACGAGCGAGATGAGGTCGTCCTACCTTTGGCGGACAAAAACAAGCAGGCAGTGAAATGTTGCGCTGATGCTGTTGTTGTGTGAAGAGCGAGCGAGCGAGCGAGCGCTACCTGAGCACATGGCGCTTTGGTCTCTGGCCGCTGCTCGGCTGGCGTCCTTCTCCATCTGCCTGTTGCTCTCTCGTTCGCTCGACGCCTCTCCTCAGGTCTCTCTCTCTCTCTCTCTCTCTCTCTCTCTCTCTCTCTCCCCCCCCTCCCCTCCCCTCTCCTCCCCTCCCCTCTCCTCCCCTCTCCTCTCCTCTCCTCTGTTGGAGGAAGCAACTCGTCTGACTTGAAGCATTCAAGTTACCAGTCTTCAAGGTCCACTATTTTGTCTATTACAAGCTCCATGGAGAGTGACTCTCAAAGGTGAACCTGGTATCGGTGTCCGTTTCATTTCAGCCACACCTTGAACATTCTCACCCGAGTCTCCAGAAAATGCTCCTCTGACTGCAACAGCCGCTCTGGTTGACCCAGTCTTGTACCTTTTGTGCCGTGTCCATCTTTGGCTAAGACCGCCCCCTTTCCTCTGATTGGTTACCTGGTTCAAGAGCACAGAGGTATCCGGAAATCTTTGCTAGCGCACACAAAGTTTGTCCACTAGTGACTTAGATGCTAAAGTTCCGGAACAAAAAGGACCCTTGGAGAAGCTGACCAGGCGCTATCAGCTCAAAGACGTTTGACATAAACTCTGAATTTGGGCGGACCGGACCGGATCAGGCGAGGACGACGACGGGCTGACTTGAAGGCAGACGAGAAAGAAATGAATCTTTTGGTTGATCACACGACTACATGAAATCCTCGTCTTTTGGATTTTCACAAAGTGCGGGTCTGCAAACCTGCAAAGTATCCTCACATATGCCACAGAGTTTTTCTAGCGTCTTTTGCAATTGCCTTCAAGGCGAGGCCGCGGACCGCATTTCTTATCAAAGGAAAGATCCTTCACTCTCCCTTTGGAGTCAAGGGCTTGGCTCCATTCCTTTTCCATCAATCCCTTCAACCATTTTCACAATGAATCAGAGATTTTGTGAACAAGTCCAACATCAGTTTTCACAAACGCCAAAGCAGTCGAGCGCCGTTGAGCCCACCTACTTTGATGGGATCGTTTGACAGCTCATTTCGGAAACAAAAATGTCATCACCGCTGCGGAAACCACTCAGCACCGGACGCCTTTTGGTCCCATCCTAGGTCACCATCAGATCATACGGACCCATGTCATAGCCGACGGTGATCGGGCTGATCGGATCGGCTGAAAATTGGCTTTTTTTTTTTTTTTGTTGATCAGCCAATCAATTTTGATGTCATAATTCGCCGACCTGATAGGCTCCGAGAAAGACATTTCCTCTGTGTCGCTGTCATGCACAGTACATTCCAAAAGCCATTTTATTTTGAAAATATATTTTTTTCCTGTCTTTTGATATAGAACTGTAAATAGCTGATGCTGAAAGTAAATTTAAAAAAAAAAAAAATAAAAATGGGAAAGGTGAGGCACCAGAGACACACGTCCTACGTGGATCAGACTACAATACAAATTTGGTCAGACTAATAATTTCCAATAGCCCCGCGTCCCTTTTTTTTTTTTTAGGATCTTTGTGCTTTATCTTATTACCACAAATGCGACCTGATAGACTTGCTGTCGTGGGAATTTGCAACACGAGTGGATCGCGCTGACTGTATTATAAGAAACTGGGGGGGGGGGGGGGCAAAACTGTTGGCGCTCAGGAAAAGGGAGGACGTTCGTTCACACAATTGCAAGTAAGCTTTTCATTGTACTTTATTCAAATCAAGTGTGAAAGCTTTTGCCGTTATTCTTGTTTTTATTTATTTGTCATAATGGATAGGTATGGTTTGGGTTAGGGCCAGGGTTATGGTTTATAAAAAGAAATGGACATTAGAAAATTTCACCTGCAATGTGGTGCATGCAAATATTTATTTCATAGTCACACCGGTTGAATTTTTGGCTAAAACGTGACTGAATCGATTTCCAAAGACTGGTTTCGTCCGAGTCTTAACCTTAACCTTCTCGGACTGTAGAAGAACCAATCTTGTCCTTGAATTGAAAATGGAG
Source organism: Syngnathoides biaculeatus (assembly GCF_019802595.1). Lineage (NCBI taxonomy): Eukaryota > Metazoa > Chordata > Actinopteri > Syngnathiformes > Syngnathidae > Syngnathoides > Syngnathoides biaculeatus. Next base: position 19,472,362 of record NC_084645.1, on the reverse strand, counting down.
AGCGTGCGGGTTAGTGAGTCTCTCCGCAGTCTCCTCCCGGTGAGTAACCAGATGCCCGAGCCGCCTCATCTGGCTCCTCTCGACGCGGAGGAGCAGCGGCCCTACTCTGAGCCCCTCCCGGATGACCCGGCTTCTCACCCGGTCTCTACGAGATAGCAGGTCCAAAAATGGTTGGAAACTCATTTCAGCATCCATTCGCGTCATGTTTTTCCCAATTCACAGGAAACGGAGATGCCCACTCCAAATCCTTACAGACAAAAAGAAGAAGCGGAAACTTTTTTTTGGCCTCAAAAGGGGACGCCAAGACCATAAATCCACTTCCTGTGGGTCTAATGGCCTGATACACAATGCCAGAGCTTGTAAGACTCTGTGGGACCTGCCAAGCACCGAGTTTCCTCCATTTGCAATGCAGCAAAAAAAAAAAAAAGGGAAACAGGCTAGCGTTGACATTCTGATCAGAAATTCCGAACGTGGTTCTGGAGGGCAGCGACAACCCGAACACGAGTCGCGGCCTGCGAGGGCCGACCAATGCTGTTTATCGTCCGTTGTGTTGTGATTTCCACTCTATAAATGGGATGGATGAGATTCGATTAGACGAGCGGGTTGAGGGGTTATCTGTTGACTTTTTCCAGAAGTTACAAATGATATCAAAGATGTTTTCCACGGAGCGGATCCCACCGGGGCGTTTGGCTCCGTGCTCAGTCCAGTCCAAGGCGAGGCGTCAGGAGGTAGATAGTCCTTCAACGGATCAACGGAACATCCCGTATCCCTTTTTTTTTTTTTTCATCTTGGCAAAGTTATCAGCCTTGAAGGTTGACCTAAATTTGGAATACTTGTGTATCTGTTGGACTCTTTGCATAAATGACGTTGCGCATTTTCACTTCCACAGGTGAGTTGGCCAATGAGGGATGCGAGAGTTCAGTTCTTAGTGGGTGTACCGGCCTCTCCTGGCGCCATATCAGATCACTTGTGTGTTTGGTTGCTTTAGAATCGGCTTTATTGGCAATTTTTTTTTCCCCAGCGGCGGGTCGGGGCTGACTCTTTGGACGAACGGTAGCAAACCCGCCATCTTGGCTGAGGAAATTCTGAACGTTGGCTAATGTTACTTTGGCCCCGCCGGCGAGGTGCCAACATGCTCCTCGCTCCGCATTGTGAAGGAGGCATCAGGAGAGCCTCCGGGGATGATGGGTAATTCCCAGCTGACCCGTCAGGGTCAGACGCGTTCTGCCTCTTCAGGCCTGAGCCCGAAAACAAAGAAGATGATTTTATCCGGTCTTGTTCACTTTTTGTGCAGCGCGAATCTGCACGAATATCCATCGCGTGCGCCCACCTCCTCTTCTCGTCCGCCAGTTGTGCGCTTGTGTAGGAGTGCGAGGGTGAAGGAGGACCACTTTGCGTGGGCCCAACAGTACTCGGGCCTTCTCTGCCGCGCTGTTAATGGGCCTCTCTCCCCTCTCTCCCCTCTCTGCGGGACAGAAAAGCCGCCGCTTCCACAGAGGTAATGGAGTGATGGAGAAGTGGAAGGGATGTGTGTGGGCGAGCCACAATGAAGGCTTCGCACCTCTTTCTCTCTCTTTTAGCTCCGTCGCTCATTTCTCCCTGCACTCGCTTTCACGCTATTGTCACTCATCGAGGGCGGAGGCGGCGGAAGGCCAGCGCTAAAAGTCCTGGTCAGAGTTGCGTCCGGGCACGTGCCGTCGCTGCGATCGGACGTGAATGCCGACCGCTTCGCCCTCCTCGTGCTCGGCGCTGGCGTCCAAACGCACGTTGGGAGAGTGAAGACGCGGCAAGCGTCCAGACAAGCTGCTAGGAGTCGATTTGGTCGCTCACGTGACATGAATATTAATTCATTTCATCGCCCTCGCCCGCTTTGCTCAGCAGTTGGCCCTGACGGCATCATCGGACGCAGCGACGAGTTTTGAATCGGACAGATCGAATGCGGTCAATTGTCTCGTTTGCGCAAGCTATTCACCTTGTTAGCTAGCTTGTTGGCTAGCTTCCGCCGAGATTTGAGGGGAGTCACCGAGACGATCAATTCTGCCCCGCTGCCATTCGAAGGCTGATTTCACCCGAACCTTCAATGTGCGTTCAGCAAACGGTACCGGTGCATTTGAAGGTGTCCCTTGGCACTTTGTAATGCGTAGTTTTTGCCACCGTTTGCTTGAACGCCTTCACCACGTCGGGCGTTACCAAACCAGAAGCCACGAGCGATCCGTGATCCGATGTCCTGTAAATGAAGAGGTCACGAAGGCAGAATATGCCGAAAATGAAGTCCTAACCATACGCAGATGCAACTAAATGACTTGAAATAGCGTCAAAAGCTTCGTTTCGTAGGCAATTGAAGTGAAAAATTGAGAGCTGCAATATTACACAATGTCTCTCGTGTCTGCCCAAAGTCTCGTTTTGATGATCGAACCTCAAATTCAACATTTCTCAAGAGTAGAAGATTGTGTAGACGGCAATCAACAAACAATGAGAAGGATTTGAAAGGTAGAAATTCGGCAGGAATTTGACCTCGAAAAAGTATTCGCTCAAAAGTTCCCTAAATGGAGACCGTACTTGAGTACTGAAACAAATGGATTAATCGCCTGTATAATAAATCCACAATGGATAATTACATTCCCCCAAATTTGAATTTGTGAAGGGTTGAGTGGAAACACCGAAACCAAAGTGTGTGTGTGTGTTTTTTTTTTTTTTTTTTCCCCCCTTCTTCTTTTTGTGCACATTATGCAAAGGACGCCGCTTCTCGCTCCGTCGCTTGTCGTCGTCTCCTCTGCCTCATCGCGCAGAGGCGTCGCGCTCGCAAACTCTTTTGTCCTTGGAAAGTTTGTCGCCACGATGACAATATGCGTCGCGCATTGTAATTGTTTGGGTGGAAACAAAAGATTTCCTTCGAAATGATCCACTATTGTAAACAAGAGGTGGCCTAAGCAATATCTGATAATCCAGCGAAGGTTTCCATTGGCACCGAACGCCATTGGTAATGGTTCCTCCTTCAAAAGAAGTACTTAGTCTTCCTTGAACTAAGAACTACCGTCCCGATATTTTGTCACCACGGAAGCCGGGATGAGCCCGAGTCTCCTTGAGCCACAGACGACGGCTGTCTTTTCACGACGCTCGTGCAGTAAGTGGAGTGAGGAGACGCGCACGAGGGTTTTTCGGAGGGGGCCGGGTGGTCCCATCATCTTGTCGTAGACGGGAAACCCTCACCGCAAACCAACGTTTTCTCCTCGACACACACGCACAGCTGGCATTCAAATGAATTTTTCACTTGCTTCAACGTCCACGTACGCAAAGCGCTACAATTTCAAAGAATGTGGAACACGTGCGTTTGTGATGTCCCCCCCCCCCCCACCTTTTTTTTTTTTTTTTTTTTTTACCTTGAATAAGGAATCCTTTGCTGGTTTTCCGCCGATTTCTCGCTCCTTTTACTCGAAAGCGTCCACCCGGTCCAACTGGGGCCTTTTCTCACGTGACTTCTCGGATGTCAAAGGAAGGCCGACCGCCTCGCCTCATCATATTTGGGTTAAAAAAAAAAAAAAAAAGTCGCTGAGGACATTTTCTTCCATTCACGTCGACGTGACGGGCACATGTCGTAAATAGTCTTGATGTGTTGTGTGTCATGTGGACTAAAATGACGTTTAACCGTTCAAAGTCGTTTTGATTTCCCGTTAGTGGACTGGACAAAGGTGCCAGTGCTGGAGTTCTCGGAGTCCGTGACGTCCGTTCGGCATCTGGGTGAGAATCCGGATGGCGCAGATCCAGCGGGAGTTCACCTTTGCTTTCTTGAGTTTCTCTTTTCTTTTGTCAACAACTCAGTCGGGGAGGTGCGGTCACAAGTGGTCTCCTAGTTTGGGTTCATTCATATTTGGGAGGAAGAAAAAAAAAAAATTCCCAAAAAAAAAGCAGTCCCGCCGGGCTTAAGAAGTTACTTCAAAATAAATGAGGAGCATTTTTATGAATCCCAGCAATCGGATGTATGTGGAGTTTTGTTTCCCTTCATCTTTTGGATGCCACAAGACCAACCTGCAATGTAAAACTAAGGTGGTACTACTGTGCCATTTGGCTTATTTTGACGCTTTGTTACCTTTTTAAAATGAGGCATATTTCAAAAGATTTTTCTCTACCTCCAAATGTCAATTGGCATTTCCAGACACCATTTACAACCCATTAACGGATATTTCCGACCGGTTTTAGTTAGGCCAAGGGTCATTTTACTTGTTTTAGGCACAGGTGGGATCACTGAAAGGTCCAAATGAAAATGATTGGGTCTGGAGTTCACCTCAGTGCCACTTGTGATGTCACCACCTTTGGTATTTGCGATCTGGACACTCCTGTGGTGGAACTCGAGTGTGTAGTGCACCCGCAGGAAATAAGGGTACGATGAATATGACTGGCATAGATGCCACCTTTGGGTTGTTCTTTTGGCTCAAGAGGAAGCCGATTCACTCGCCGCACAGGAGCAGAAATGAAATGAACCGTGTGGGATGAGGAAAAGGACTGCTGCTTTCCACTCCTCTTCTTCTTCTTCTTCTTCTTCTTCTTCTTCTTCTTCTTGGAGTGACAAGCTGGAGGAAGACGTTTGCACTTGGTAGATGCCTGAGGAGGCTCACGTACAGCTCGCGGACTCACGAGGCGGACGTAAAATCTTTACAGCTTTCCGAAGCATGCCGAATCACAAGACTCCCGGTATCGATGGTCTGACAGCGGAATTTTATGACGCGTACTGGAACATTTCGATCACTGCCTATTTGTTATCAAGGAGAGTCATCGTAATTCCTGACAGAGAGGCTCCTCTCCGAGTCATTGGACGCAAACGTCCCCATCGCTATACCGTTGAGTCGTACGTGGTGGCTATGGAGCCGCAAAAAGGGTTGGTTAGGAGGCCGTGTTTTTGTGTTATTTGCTGGAGGCAGAATTGGCGAGTCCCAGCAGCACTGCAGGCGGGGGGCCACCTGTGAGGCGGGTCACCGAGTCGCCGCGTCAGCTTGCGTCGCCATCTCGGCACAATAGTGAGGATTGCTTTTTCAGCAAATCACGTGTCTTCTGATGCAAGGCTCGGGGAAGCCATCAGCGATGTTACTCAAGGTCCGGTCGAGCAGGCACCCGGCTGGCTTTCATCAGGCCTCAACCGGTGTCCTTTGCAGCGCTTGACCACGTCCCTGCCAACTGGAAGTCGAGCCACCTCCGGGCTTTCTGCGCCACGTCTGTATCGTTACGGGAGGGCCTCCTCTGATTCCCAAGTGCGCAATACTGTCCCTCGCCTTCCCTCCATGACGGCGTTCCCCTTTGGGAAGTAAATTTGAGCGTTGGCCATTCTGAACGGGAAGTGATTTTTGCCATTTTACCACAATAGACCGTACGCTTGTCGTTCCGATGGCTCTCTGCGTTCCCAGCTGAGGTCCCGAAGCTCACGGCTCCATCGGTCGAGAGTGAAGGCGGCAGCCTGGCAGCTGTGGAGATGGCGCACGGATAACAAAGAGGAGGACGCGGAGGAGGACCTCAGGGAAGAGAGAGAGAGCCCGGTCCACCTTTTGTGTGTCAGCTCTGCCCGCGTTCTCCACCTACGCCGTCCTCCACCTTCTCGCTCTCGTTGCTCCCTCCTCCTCCCTTTCCGTCCTCCTCACATCAAAGACGCCAGTGCCCTTACTCCAAACGCTTTTCCACGTTTTCATTGTTTGCCTGAGCCGAGCAGAGCCTTTCAAACACTCTTTCCAGTTCTTTTCTCTTTTGGGGGTGGCGGAGGCAATTACGTAACGTTACATAATTGCATCCGCTCGTCAGACGCTCACTGACAAACTTTGGTTCTCGCTCCGACACGCTCGCAGTAACTGCCGCATTGAGGATAAGGATCTCTGGTATTGGAAGACGCGTCAAATGGCGGGCTAACTACGGCCCCTTGTCAACATTAAACACAAAAAAAAAATAGCCGGAGCGAGCTCCCCGAAGCGTGACGTTTGCATGCGCCATTTTGTTTGCCTCAATGACCAATTTCGTCAGTTAAAGAAAGAAACGAGACTGGACGCGGGGTCTCATTTCTTGGCTTCTGCCTCTTTGAAGGAAACGAACGGCGCCCCAGAACTCTGATATGTCGGTGGTGTGATCCCATTTGGGTCTTTGATTCTCGTTGCGAAAGATGTTGCTGTCAGTAAAGGTTGGCCTTCCTTTTCCACCTTTTTTTTTTTCCTGGGACGACGGGAGCGTGCGGAAAGAAGGCGGCGTTGGGATTACGCCGATGCTCGGTGGGCAACGTCCACACGTTGGTCACCGCCGTAGCGCCGTTTTGATCGCCTGAGCCGGTCTGCTACGCGCTTGTGAGGTTTGGAGCTCAAATGTTATCTTCGCGTCACCTTTTGTCTGCCGCCGCGGGCTTCATTTGCCGCGTGAGGCTCGCGAGCGTTCAGTGGCCGGGTCGAGCGAATGGATGTAGCGCTTGAGGTCGCCGCAGTGTTTTTGTGGGTGGCTCGCCCCCCCCCCCATCAGCGGTTCAACGCCTCTCCTTTTACCAGCAAATCATAATGAAAGCTGAAGGTTTCGCAGCCACAAAGAAAGCCGGGATGGCTGTTTGGTTTCTAGGCAACAGCGAACGCCGGGCCCGCGGGGCGGGTTCCCGAGTTCCCATGTTTTCTGCCTCCGTCTCCACATTCTCTTCCTGAGGAATGTGACCCACCTGACCCCTGTGAATGCGTCTGGATTGAGCCGCCCCTCCCGGCGCACTGTAATCGAAAAGCTTTTATCAAAGCAAACCTTGCGCTCCTTTTTTTCTCGCCACTTTATCGCAGAGGTAGATGCCGTGTTAGTCGGAAGGGGTCACACGTTGGTCGTTGGCTGTTTTTTTTTTTGGGGGGGGGGGGGGGGATGATGTATCCACTCTTTGTATTTGGATTTGTTGCGCCAATTTTCTTTGTTTTTTTTTTTTTTTTTTTTTCCTCTTTTAGAAAAGTTCAAAAAGACAAAGTAGATTTTCGATCAATTACAGTCAACGTGACACTTTGTTTATTTTCTGCTCAAGTCCAAAATGGTCAGTCAGATGAACCAAAAACCAAAGATAAATAATATTTTGGTTACGGCAAAGTAACCTCCGCTTTTTCCTATAAAATCTTCTGAAAGTTGCATTTCGATGACGGTAATGAAATAATAGATTGTCTGTCTGCTTTCTTCGATTTGAACGCAAATGTTTTTGTTGCCTTTAGCGACGATTATCCGTCGTTTGGTTGAAACGAACGTTCGCGTACGAAGGACGATTGACGACGACGACGAGAGAAGCGTCGGTGAATGCTGGCTGACGGGCCGCCTGCGGCGGGGTGAAACACGGAGGTGTACCGAGGACGATGAGACAGAAGGCCGCCGCGCTCGCTCCATCTGGACGCACGCTAGCGGCGAGAGTGTGAAAGGAAAAAGATTGCGGGGCTGAAACGGACCACGAGCAAAAAAAAAAAGGGGGGGGGTCCAAATGGACAAAAGAAGATCGGCGGGTGAGCGGACTTGTTTTTCTCTCTTTTTTTTTTTTTCCCCCCAATATATGCAAATGAACCCTTAAATGCGTGAGTCCATTTTTACACGCACTAGCAAAACAAATCCCTCCCCCGCCTGGAATACTGCAAAGTCACACACGTGGAGGTGTTGAGCGAGTTGACCTGTGACCCCCGCAAAGCGTTACGTAAAAAAAAAAAAAAAAAAAGTCGACGTCAGTGGCGGGCTTCCTCCTACGCGAGCAGTCACGACTCGCTGCCGCGTTGTCCACGCGTACGCGTTGACGCACCGACTGCACGTCGGTGTTGCCGAGTGACTGGCGACGTGGAAGGAAAGCACGGCCTTGGATTCCATTCCGATTACCGGGAGAACGTCGCACTTCCGATTCTTTTCTTTTCCTATCATCTCGATCGGGGCGTTCTTTTTCCAAATATGACCTTGTGGTGCAAATCGGTGATTTTTCCATCCGTTTTGAGCCGCTTATCCTCACGAGGGTCGCGGGAGTGCCCCGCCTACTGCCCTCTTCCGACGGGCAGTAGGCGGGGCACGCCCTCATCCGCTCGCCAGCCAATCGCAAGGCACACGGAGACAGACGACATTTCCAGTCACCAGTGGGGGAGGAAAAACCCACACAGGCTTAAAATGTTCAATTTGTAGTCTGACTTTTGAACGTCTAGAAGAACATTGAACAATTTCATCTTCATTTGGGTTTTACTTTACAAAATAAGTCACTGATCTGGTTTATCGTACGAAGCGATGAAAATATTAGGAAGTACTACCTTTGTCGTGAGGTCAACATGACATGGAATTTGCTCCGTTGCGTACACAAAGCATTTTTGTCACTTGGATACAATAAAAGAAAGATGTACGCTTTGAATCTACCTTTTCACGGGGTTAAGCAAACACTACCGGCCGGCTCCATCAGAATGATCAAAACGACAGACTTCCAATAATATTTCCTGAAACTCAGCAATATGTTCATTTCGCCTCATCCACTTCCACTTCCGATTCCATCACTTTGAACTTCCAGGTTTTCCACAGTAAAGAGCATTTTTCCAAGTCCGGACGGAATCTGCTTCGAACGTTGGCAGATGTGTGCCGACTGCCTTTGAATGTGATTGGTTGATTGTGAACGCGGGTTTGATTTTTTTTTTTTCCCTCTCTGGAATATTTCCTCCGCTCCAATTGAGTTTGTCGCAGGTCACGTTAACGGAGGACACGGGTTTGAAATGCTTTCTCGGTCTCGAGGTGTCGTTTTTTTTTTTTTTTTTGTTTGTTTGAATAGCGTTTAAAGATGTGCGTGTGGGGGGGGGGGTTGGCGGTCCTGTAAGTGCAGCGGTCACGTCCTCTTCATCCATTTGGAATAAGAACGGTTCTCGGTTCTACAACACACCGAAGGTTCTCAACGGACGTGGGGTGTCGGAACTGCGTATTTCTCCTCGGCCGGTGTTCGGAAGAGGAGCGGGCGTCGTGTTCTGCTCGTTCCAGATGCGCTTACTGGATTTCTACGATACGTCGCTGTGTCGGGAGCATCGTCGTGAAGGCGAAGAAGAGAAGAACGGACCGCGCTTCGGGGCCACCGCGGAGCCGAATCCCCCCCCCCCCCCCCCCCCCGAGTGCTTCCGTTCCCTTCGGTAGCTCGTCCAGCACGCGCACGTTTTGCTAGTTTCTCCTCTCGGTAGATCCAGATGATTCTCCCGAATTCCTAAAGGCGTTCACCTCCCCTTTGGATGCTTTTTCTCCTTCATCTTCCGGGCCGGGAAACACAAAGAGAGCCGCTTCGCAGGCTGCGGGCTGCGGCCCAGAATAGCGGCCGGTGCGGAGCCGGATGAATAAATATGAAGATAAGCTGCACCTCTGCTGCCCTCCGTACGCTTCTCGCCGCGAGAAACCGCAACAGCCCCCGGGCACCGTTGTCTACGTACTCGCGTGTTTGTTCCTGCCCATCTGACTTGGTGTGCCTTTGTGTACGAGTGGGCAGCACCGCGTAGGAGTGCGCGGCGCCCGCTTTTTGACAGAGCTTTCGCTAGCGCGCATTTATGAATCTTTTGTTCTATTCAGCGGCGGCGCTGCTCAAGTGCCGTGTTGCCCTTCGACGAGGGGAACGGGGGGGGCTGGGGGGGATTGGGGGCAATGCGCAAATGGAGAGAAAAAAGGACTTGGGACAGGTGATGATGATGACGATGATGATGATGAGCAGGGTGCGTGAAAGGACAGTAAGCGCTCGTCCCGAATATGGAAATGCTTTGGCGTGTTTCGCCGGACGCCAAATCATTTGACACAATTGGCAGCGAAGACAAGTAAAGCTGGAAAATGAAGACATTTGATACGCAGCGTAACTCAAACGATGAAAAGCATCCAACAAAAAGATTGCGCGTAAAACTAAAAGGCAGCCCAAGACTAGCACGAAAGTCGTGCGACGCTCCAAAAGTATCGGCACACCTTCCTTCGTCTTTGGGGACGGGAGCCCTCGACGGTGACAAACTCCACTTTTCCATCCCGCGCAAGTGTGCCTGATGTTACTCTTTGACCTCGAGGCGGTGGCCTCACATTTCCGGGGAGCAGGGTTCGATCCCGGGCCCGCCCGTGTGCAGTTTGCATGTTCTCCCCCGTGCCTGCGTGGCTTTTCTCCGGGTGGGCGCCCGTCGGTGCGATTGTGAGTGCGACCTGCGTGTGGCCTGCGATTGGCCGGCAACCAGTTCGGAGTATGCCCCGCCTCCTGCCCGTTGACAGCTGAAATAGGCACTCCCTTGTGAGGATAAGCCGCAGAGAAAATGGATGGATTAGAATTTCACATTTTTGTCTTGCGCCTCATCTTTACGTTGCACTTTTTTTAGCAGTGACAACGATTGTAAACAAATGAAACTCATTCCGATGACGCACGAAATGTTGACCGGCATATTCATGTGACGTCTTTTCATAGAAAAGCAAAAAGCAAAATCAGTGACGTGTTTGCTGAGAATCTTTGTGCAGCCAAAACTCGAGACTGCAGTTTCTCCGTCGCTGTACGGCTTCATGCGCTCGCTCGCTCGATTGATTGTCACGTGTAGACGCGCTCGTGAAAGGCCTCGGAGAGAAAGCGCCGTCTCTAAAAGCTACGGCGCCTCCAATTGCGGCGCTCAAGGTCGAGCGCGAGAGCAGCGCGTGGGCGGCGTGCGGGGGGGACGCATTAACCGCGAGACTGCTGTAAATGCTCTATTAGCTGGACGTCCGCGCTGGCTTTCAGCCAAATATCATCCAGGTTTGAGTTCTTGTCACAGTGCTCTCCGCCCCCGCACATCCCATAATCGTCACGCGCGACGACGCTTCTTCTCTTTTCATCGGTGCGTTTGCTCCGCGGCCAGCTGACTTCGGGCAAGAGGCCGTTCTCTGCGCCCTCCGCGTCGGCGCTCTTGCCGTGCCCGAGCGCGTGCATTCGATTAGGATATTTTCAAAACAAACCCAAAAAAATGTATGACGGTGGGGACGTCAACGTCTCATCCGAGTGGTTGGAAATCGTCTCATTTTCGCTAAAAATGTTTTGTCGCCAGCCACTGTAATACGTTTGCCCAAAATCAAACAATACGCATTTCTTGCAGATCTTCTTCTCTGCTGGATCTAACGGCCAAACGGAACAATCAAATAAATCCGATTGTGTACCTTCTTTGTCCACTTATTGGACTGTTTAAAGAGGGTTCTTCAAACATCGCTTTGATGGCGCGCCACCCGTCTCGCCCCGGGCAACCTTTGCAACGCGACGCTCGACTTCAAAGTGCACTCGAAGGCACCGCTCCGGCTGGCGTGGCGAACGCTGCCGACAAGTTCCTGCGGAACATTTTTCCAATGTTTTGACACGATCCCCCATCGGTGCCATTCTTTTCATTCCTCTTAACGCCGCCGCGCTTGTTTTATTTGCGTCCGTGTGATTGGCGGAGCCTGCGCCGCATGAGCGGCCTCTGCTGTCATCGCGTCTTTTATTTGTATTTACGACGGGCCTTTCTTTGGAAATTATCGGGATTTTTCTTTTTTTCCTGTGACGATTCAGAAGCGGCAGTGCTTTTCATCAGGTTGTCACGCCCTCGCCATTGTGCCGCTCCGCGTCTGATGGCGGCTCCTCTTTTAAAACAATTTGCTTGTACTTTTTTTTTCCAGCGCGTTTGAGTGGCGGCTGAGGTGGGCCCATTATGAAGATGTGTTGGCGGAGAGAGAGAGAAAATGAGCAAAAAAAAAAAACGGGCGAGTGGGCCGCCGAGCGTGGGCGGCTAATTCGTGTTTGCGTTGACCGGGCTGACCTAAGGGGGGGGGGCTGTTTTTATCACGTGCCGTCTTTCAAATTGACGAGTAGTCGCGCTCTTTTCTTCTGTCCATCATATTTCCACTTCATCCCGCGCGTTTCTGTTACAAAATGGCGAGTCGGCGTCACAGCGGGGGTCAAAGCGCGTTAGGAGTCCGGCGGCGATGCACAAACTTGACTTCCACAGACTGCGCAAACGCAGGCGGCGTCGGATGGCCGCGCCAAATCTTCGTGGTCGCCGGCGGGTATTACCGGCTGGTTTTGTCCCGAATAAGGGTGTGGACCCGCTCACGTTTTCAGACAAGAGCAGTGACAGAACTCCACAGATTGCCGCAAGTACTTCCCCACTTCTATCGCACGCCGATGTTTTTTTTTGGCGGGGAACGTCATTCCGCCGCCTTTAAAGGCGACGGGAGGAGCCCCATCGAAAGAAGTCCGCCATAACTAGCGGGCCGAATTCGTCCACAAAACTGCAACCGCTCCCCTCTGGCTTCGCCCAATTGGGCTTGAGCAAATCTTTCAGTGAAATTCTTTTCAGGCGTTCTCGAGCGTCAACTTCAAAGAGCTGATTAATAAGCAATCATTTGACGAATTCTGGTGATTGTGTGGGATTAATTTAAGATTTAAGAGCAAGTCAGGCAACCTGCAGGGGGGCTGTTGATTCAGTTCATATTTTCACGTCACAAACAACACAGCAGTTCAGAACCTAAAGATGAATGGATGGATGGAGTCGACACCCGACAAAAGGACGTCGCTAATTCCATCCCAAACCGCTGCCGAAGATGACGTTGATGATGAAATTCTCTCCAATCCGCAAAATGCTTCAAATGCGCTGGACGTTGCACTCTTGAAACGGGACAATGCTGGACTTTTCACTCGAATATTAAACAAAACGTTAGTCTGGGAGAGAGACCTGCGCTCACGTGGCCTTGGGAACCGAGGAGAGCAGAATACGCGGAGGTCTGAAGAGACGGTTGAAAAAAAGCAAAAAGAAAGAAGTGCATTCTCCCGACATGAGTCACTTCTCAGTGAAAGCTTTGTAATTTAAGCTGCACATGGCGAGCGAGAAAGACAAGGAAAGATGGAGAGCCACGCAAGGAAAAGGTTAGCTATTAAAAAAAGTACCGCTCCGAGCAGCTATACAGTTACACTCGGTTTTTTTTGGTCGATGAGCAAACGTTCACCGTTGTAAATATTCATCGTCACCCGCCGTTGACTTTGTTTCCTCACAGTCACCAAAAGGAGGGGGGGGGGGAGAGAAGAAGAAGAACCAGCGGCTAACGGTAAAGTTTCATCCGAGGAAAATCCCGCGCCGCGTTTCCTTCCCCGGTGCCGTCCACGGGCCACATCTCCCCCCGTTTGAGGAAAATGTCCCACATTTCCCTGCACTTTTGATGACTTTGTCAAAATAAATCCGTCCTCGCAAAGGACAACAGTTGATTGTTAGCTTTTAGCAGGTGCAGCTAACGGAATTTCACGAGGCAAAAAGTGGCCACGGAACAGCGCAAAGGGATGTTGCGTCCACAAAGCCACCGCGGCAGCCTTGAACCATCTCCGGGCAAAACGCCGGACTGCGTGCGTGCGTGCGTGCGTGCGTGCGCAATATCGCATCACGGCTTCCGAAAATGAGTGGACTTATGGATCAATGCGTGAGCGGAGCACAGGAAAGTATTGATCATCACCAGAGGAGTCGACCTTGCGGACCGCCCCGCCCGTTAGCAAGCAAGCAAGCGGGCCTCGTGGCTTTCCAACTTCTTATCAGGAAGAAAGTTTAGCTTTGATGGTTTAGTTTTATGGGCGTGATGGTTGGGCGTTCTCTGCAACTGCCCCGTTTGTAAAGTGGACTCCAGTTGTTCCCACGCAAGCTCGATGGTTCAAACACCTCCAAGACGGGACTTTGAGGAATCATCCAGCATTCGATGGAAACTGCGAGGTGCCCTGAAATCAATCACGGCTTTCATTTTTATTAGCGATGGAGTGCACGGCGGAAACCGGCTGCCCGATTTTACAGCTTCAGCTCACTGTTTCCTTCTGACCTCGGTTTGTGTTTTGCTTTTGGTTCTGTTTTTTTTTTTTTTTGCCAGTGATTGCCGAAACCCGAAAATTGTGCCAACGTGATACAATACCGATGACGTTTTTTTGGGTCATTTTTTTTTCACCTGATATGAATACCGACGCTTTCTGTGAGGTTATGATTTTTGTTTTTTTACCCCGAGAATGGTTTCAAAGCTTTCCAGCTTTAGCCGCGGTCCACAACTGATGTTTGATTGCCAGCATCGGGCATGTAAGATTTGAAGAGCGACTTCATCTTACTCGTGACGCACTCTTTCTCTCTTGGCTCTTTGAAACGAAGAAGATTTTACATCTCGCACGACTCGCCGAAGGAATCGTTCCTATCAACAGCAACGTCTAAAATTTTGTCTCTTGTCCTTTGTCGTTTGCTCTGAATGTCGTGCCAGGGCAGCACCGAGCGCCGGAGAAAAATTGCTCGTGTATTGGCCAACAAAGCCGATTCTAATTCTGATTCCGATCACGTTGCTGAAACGGCACTGAGCGCGAAGCCTTTTCATCGACACGCTCGTACTTGAGCGAGTGTGCGGATGTCGCCTCCGTCGGGACTTGTGTTACGGATGGTGAGAGGCGTCTGCGTGACAAAGACGTGGGTCCGCTTGGCCCTCCGTCCCAACTTTCCAGAAGAGCAACCGGTCCGGGTGCAGCTTGTCCATTTCCGAGCCCGGCGCCTCGTCAGCCTCTCTCCGAACACGTCGCTCGTCGAGTTGCTGAGGCGAACGCTCTTGTTACAGAGGCCACGCGTCAACCGTTGTTTCGACCGGAGGAGGGAAATCCGTCGCTCTTCTATTTCGGTTAGCACATGCTGCTGTTTTTCCGCTTGTCCATTTGAGAAACGGAGGGGGTGGAAAGCGCACCACAGGCTGGAGACCAAAAATTGTGGAAATGATCAGCATATTCGAGACCGATTTTGATACTCGTAAGTGTGTCTTGGACAGCGCAAAATCGACGCATCCGTCAGCGGGTTTCGGGCCTTTCCGCTCAGAGTCCGCCTTCCGTGTTTCCGGTCGGGATCAGCGACGACGGCCGGAGCCCTAACTCGACATTCCGCGTCGGTCTGGCCGACTTCTTTCGCGCTGTCCAGTTTTATCCCGCAGTCACAGCGTGAGACGAATCCACTCCACGTGCCGATCGAAATGGTCTTGATATAAGGAGTGCAGCGCCCCTCGTGGTTGGGAGTCTTAATGCAGTGAGAAATTTGTCCATGTTCTTTCACGGGGTATTTGCTTGTTTAATAAGGATGTTTTTGAAATCCTGACAATTTCCACGCATTTGTTTTACGATTGACAGCCTTCGGAAAAGGAACGTGGAACTTCTGCTCCCGCCGACGGCTGCGATGTAAAACAAAATATCCATCCGGCCGTTATCTTAGCCGCTTAATCTCACAAGGGTCGCGGGAGCGCCGGAGCCTATCCCAGCTGTCAACGGGCAGGAGGCGGGGCACAGCCCGAAGTGCTTGCCAGCCAATCGCAGGACGCAAGGCAATTTCCAGTGTCCAGTTAATGTTGCCTGTTTTTCGGGATGTGGGAGGAAAGCACGTGTGTGTGTGTGGCCACCCGGAGAAAAGCCACGCAGGCACGGGGAGAACATGCAGACTCCACGCAGGCCAGGCCAGGTCGTACCGCCGCAAAACAGTTTTTGTCAATTGCCCTCATTTGAAGAACTCTGAATGGCAAATTTACAGATTGTCTTTTGAATGGTGACGAAGGCATTCCGTTTGTGAAAATCTGAGGGAAGACTTCCGTTCAAAGGGCACCGCGCTCGGCGTCGCCGTTTGTCCGACCGTGTGGACGTCTTCTCTCCTTCTCTTGAGTTACCCCTTGCACTCCCTCGCGAATGCTCCGCAAAACAAATCACAAGTCCACTTGACAGCTGCTGTTTACAACAAAAAAAAAGGTCAGTAGGCTCTACTTGGGTGTTTTTCTGTTGCTCTCGAGGAACAAAAACAGAGACGCGTGTCGTGAGTCACTGCGGTGTGTCACGATGAGCCGTCGGAAAAGAAACGACAACAAGGTCCCCCGTTTTTGCGAACCGAAAGACCGTCGATGGATTTGCGTGACGCGCAAAGGTAAGGAAAGTCCCCCTCCGCCTTCCCTCGAGGCACAATTCAATGCGATCTCTCTAATTCTGCCCGTCACGAGGTAGCAAATGTTGTAACAAATGGCGCTCCAGCTGGGAGGCGAGGCTTGGCAGAAGCGGCCGAGCAGACAAACGCTCCGGCAAGCGACACCTTTCCCGACGATCCGTGGGACAGAACTGGAATCCGCACGGACGGTCTTCTTGATTTGCAAAGAAAAAAAAAAAAAAAAGAAGAAGGTTCCGTTTGGCAAACGAGATGAGCAGAAATTGAGATGCGTTCGATGGGCCTCCCGGGGAACATTTGTCACCCTTCGTCGGATGCTCGTACGCGAACAAAGACTTTGCTGCGCGTCTTCGTCGGAGAAGCATAACCGGCGCAGCAGAGACGACGTCGATTCGTACTCGAGTACTTTGCGCTTTCGCGATGACGGCGTAGTGGACGAGAACCTCTTGATGTGCTCACCAGCTGGACCTTCTTCAGAACATTTGAAGTGAGGTCGTAGCCAAGATGAGATTAAACAACAAAAAAAATTTTTGTACTCAGTACAACGTGTTGAGAACTTCTTCTTTTTCTTTGGGCTTGTCCCGTTAGGGGTCGCCGCAGCGTGTCATCTCCCCCCCCCCCCCCCCCCCCCGTCATGGTGATTTGGCAAGGAAAGCTTGTTGAGTGCTGCGTTTGCTTAAACCACCATCGCATGTGCCGTTCCTTCAGGTCTTTCAGTAACTCCAATTCTGTTGGAAAAACGGAAGGCAATCATTTGCAAGTCCTGTTCCGCCAGTACCCAAAAGAATGCAGAACATTTTGAATATGCCCCGATTTTGCGTAAGGACCAAAGTTACTCTAGAAATGCCGGTCAAAACTCTACCATGCAAATTTAAAGTCAGATTTCAACAAATCCGGTGGGCTTTTCGGGGTCAGAGTTCATCAAAGTTGGACCGACGGAAAGTGTTCTGTTCTCTGGCGGATGCGGTGTCCAAACGGCGAAAAGAATCAGCGCACAGTCCGAAAGCCGGCGTCTGTGAGAGCACGGGGCCGCGGTCGTGCCCGCGGCTCGGGCAACTCGCGAATCTGCCAAGCCATCCGAGGGACGTCATTTGCAGAATTGTCCGCGCTTGTATCGGCGAGCCGGCATTTGTGGCTGAACTGGTAGTAGAAGGGTGCCGGTACTAAACTGGCCCACCAGCAGTCCAGACCGGTCTCCCGTTGAGAACGCGCACTGACTCGTGATGACGCGCACAGTACGGCAGCGGAGACCCCGGACCGTTGAACAGCTGAAGCTGAACGTGAAGCGAGCATTGGAAAGAATTGCGCCTCCGAAGCTTGGACAATTAGATGTCTGTTGAGTGTTGTTCAAAAGGAAAGGTGATGGAACACATGCACGTGGCCAGCTTTACCCACAAGATCTGGCGGGGCGCTGTATTCAATTACAGCTTGACGGGGACTTGCAAATGTTGCTCAATGACATTTGAAGATTTGGATCCTCGTCGCTTCCTGTGTCCTGCACGCCTTGTGATGTTTGCCACACAGATAAGGACAGAAGCCGTTCGACCGTGACTCTTATCACCCGCGTGTACTTTGCTACAGCGGCAACGACGGACGCCCCTTCAAAGCCGGCCGCCGACGGTGGGGCTCGCACCTCTGCCCTGTTGGACCTCCGTCGCACTTGACTCCCCACCCTCCGACGTCACGGTACAAGTGTCTGCTTGCCATATTTGGGATTTCCCTCACGTTGTAGGTCAGAGTCCTCGCTTCGTCACACAACACAGAAATGTTGCACTACTTGTCGGGGCTCTTCGCTAGTTGCGTTTCCTTTTCCGATGCTTTTTTTTTTTTTTTTTTGAACTCGTTCAAATTGATTTGGGTACTTCCAAAATGTACTGAAACATGAGGGACGGCTATTTCCTTCCCCTCCGTCTGTCCATCCATTCATTACCTTAGCCGCTTATCCTCACCGTGGTGCCGTAGGAGCGCCGGAGCCTGAACTGATTGCCAGCCGATCGGTCGCTGGGTGATTTTGGGGACGTGGGGGAAAAGCGGAGCGCCCGGAGAAAAGCCCCGCGGGCCAAACTCCACACGGGCGGGGCCGAGATTCGAAGCCCAGTCTTCAGAACTGCGAGGCCGCCGCCGCCGCCTTCCCTTCCCTTCCCAAAGGGGAAAATTACTGCTCGATGGGTTGATTTTCACAATCCTTCTTCCGACTGTTCTGAACTCCTGTTTCCATGCCAACGTTACACTCGGTAGCGCAGATTCACGCTGCCGCGGTTTGGCCGCAGTGCCGGTCCCTTTCTTTGCCTCTGTCGCCTTGAGACGCATGAAGGTGAAATATGGAAATGTAACATTTTCACACTGCCCAATCTTATCGTGTTATTTGCAGAAAGATGACAATTGGAGGATGTTATTCTGTATTAGTTTGAGGTACGATCATTAGGAATGACGACATCCAAAAATGAGTCCACACTGGTCTTGATATTTGTATTTGTCCAGGAAAAGCAAATGAGAGCGAATGTCACTTGCAAATCCGACCTGAAACCCGCCACTTGATCGGCTTTCTGGCAATTATGAAATAATCACCGTGTGTGAATAGGATTCATTAGCGCTGTGATCTCCTCCCTTTTTGGAGCCGAGGTGCACGTTTTAAAATTGAAAAATCTCACGGCACACCAACAAACAAAAAGAGGACTTAGAGTACGTTCATGACCGCGTATACTTTCGGACGTCACGATGCCTCACTGGCATGAACACGATTTCTTGGAAGTCACGTTCACGGCACACTGGTCGGGAATCACTGCGTTGCGTTAGCGTGTCCACCGTCAAAAGCGCAAAATATTTACCAACGGCAGCTGGGAAAGGTTTCCTCCGTTCACATGCAAGTCAACGCAAGGGAAGAGTCCGCCGAGGCCCGCTAAACGCTACGTAGCATCATTGACTCGGTGACACCTCATCGCCGGAATCCTGCGCTGGAAACGCGGCCCAGGTGGAAAAAAAAAAAAAACGGACGACGCCGGCCCCCGACAACGAGACGTCGCCCCCGGTGCTTTTCGGTCCCCCGACGGCGCAGCTTCGCCGCGGACGCCGCCGCCGCAGGTGGACTTTGGCGAGGCGCGTGGCCGCGGAGCTCCAAAAGTGCGGGCCCATGAAAGCGTGAGTGACGCAGCTTTTCAGCTGCAAATTCAGATACGGGCTTGAAAAATAGCTCAGGTACGCGCATGAAAAGAAAATATTCAGCTTAAACTTTCTCAGTCTAAAGCCTTTCAAGGCAGGAGGACCTTGAGTGCACACGAGCGGTTCAGGAGCTGGCTTTTTTTTTTTCCACAGAGACAAGGTCTCTCTTGTCGCGGCAGTCATAGAAAGGGGGATGCTGCGGCTCCGACAGAAAAGTCGCATACTTGTGAAGAAAAGGCGACGAGGCTGCAATCATGTCTCTCTGAAAAGGCTGCCGACCTTTGCCCTTGCATATCTCTTCTCGGCGAGCGACGGAAGGAAAATCAGAAAAAAGCCCTTGGCGGCATTTCACTTTTTCTAGCGCGCAAGGCCGCGCGTCAGCCGTCCCTCCGTCCGTCCGTCCGTCCCGCTCAGGTATTCGAGCGAAAATGAGCGCCTCACATTGTTTCCCACGCTCGACGCCGAGGGCCGAACGTAGGCGTAGGAAACGGTTTCGATCCGTCAGGTAGGTCAGGTTCCTCTCCGCGAGACCGCACACCTGCGCCTGAACGCCTTCGGCGTTCCTGCACGGAGGACACCGGAGGCGTCCGACGGCTTCTCGCCTCCGCGCAATTTCGCAAGAATTTTCTTGGAAATCACGACGTGCTCTTTCCCATTCGTCGTCGTTCCGCGGGCCGCAATTGGTGACCGACAGCGAGCCGAGGTGGTTCAGTATGTCGCGGCGCTTACACAAACTGAGACTAGCCGAATACCCAGCAATGCGTTCCGAGTGCGCGTTTTCGGAGGGTCTCATATTGTACGCAGAGCTTAATGCACACCCGGGCGACGATCGTGCTGTCCAGTCGGACGGGTCATCTTGACGAAAGACGAGCGCCTACAAAGACGGATTTGTCAAAACTACTCAAACGATAAAGCTACGCATCAAAAGTCTTCCATCTTTGAGGTGAGCTCGCGAAAACAAGTCCCGTATTTGTTCTGGACGCATTTGCGAGTCCGTTCATCTGTTGTCAGCAGCTCACGGTGACGCGCTTCATCCCACGTGGACAAAGTGCCGCCCTGACCGTCAGAAATGCGGAAAGACAAACTAGGAACAGCGAACGCCGGCAACTCGGTCCTGCCGACGGCCAAAAGCCGGGAGACTCGCGCCGGGGACGTGTGCGGCTTCCGAGGAAGAACGGCCGAAACGCCGGTCGTCCGATCGCTACTGCGTACGTCCGCCGCTGTCCGCTTTGCGACTTCTGCAAAAAAAAAAAAAAAAGGACAAACTCCGACTGCAACAGACGACGAAAACCGCTCAACTCACCGTCGGCACAACTCTACCCGCTGTAGATGCTTTTGCGCGTCACTCGAACCAGGACGAGAGCGGGCGGGATCCAATTGGGCTTCCCGGGTAGGCGCTTCCGAACAATGCAAATTAAAAGTAGCTGGCATCCCGACACCTTCTACACGCTTACGATGAAATTCTTGAACAGCTAACGTACAATTAAACTGCAACATGCTGCCAATTTTCTGCCTCGAGTTTGCTGGGACAATTATTGATATAAATGATGGATTATTTGTGCTCTCGCTGCCGTAGTCTCGCCGCGACGCACATCAATTGCTGACGAAAACTAGCCTCTTGTACCCGAGTGGCATCTGCACCACTCGCACCATCGACATTGTCCCAGATTATCACTCGACTAATCATTTTCGAGTGGATGCGTGTGTCCGGAGGTCGTCTGTTAGCCTACTGGGCAATATTGCTGCTACCGTGCGTCCATCGCTGCCGGATGACCGTTACTGGGATGTCTTTTCATGTAAAAGGACCGCCCGTCTGTTGTCGTACCGGAGAAGAAAATTGCTTGCTTGCTTGCTTTCTTCCGACATACTCGGCCAGTAGAGACGATTCTGACCGTGATCATCGCTTGGGCAGCTCCCAAACTCGACTCCCCGGTTGGGAACCGAAGGGGGTGGCGTCTCTGTTGTCGCCAGAGCCAACCCCGCGTCGGCTGCTTTCGATTGACCAGCCGGGACCAGCGACAATGACGCACAACCTCAGTTGCCCTGAATATTCTGTTGCAATGAACGGTTCAGGCGGCGCGACGCTTCGAAGCCGACAAATTCAC
Source organism: Syngnathoides biaculeatus (assembly GCF_019802595.1). Classification (NCBI taxonomy): domain Eukaryota; kingdom Metazoa; phylum Chordata; class Actinopteri; order Syngnathiformes; family Syngnathidae; genus Syngnathoides; species Syngnathoides biaculeatus. The sequence continues at coordinate 19,451,199 of NC_084645.1, read as the reverse complement.
TCAACGCAGAAGTCAAGCGTGCTAAGAATAAGAGGTTAAAAGAATTTGAACAGTTCTTGGTATATTTTTTCTTTGTATCTTTTTAAAGGGACTAAGGCGGAGGTCACGTACAGTTTTTACATTTGTGTCTGTTTTTGTCTTCAAGCTCCTTAATGGCCCCTTTTTAAGACGCAGACGCGGTGGATCGTTTGGCAGCGTTGGCGAGCGCCACTTCTTTGGCTCGTGAAGATGCGGCGCCGCTTCAAAATCAGTTACAAACACTAATAATCTAATATATTTGAGTGTTAGTTTAAATACAGACAGGGTTTTATTGTCGAATCGAATCGGCTGCGCTAGTTGGGAGGCGCACACCTGCGCCTCACGCGGGCTGATCATCCCCCGGTGACGACTGGTCCTCCGCCAGTTCGTTGGGCTTCATGCCCCGTTCCAGCACTCTCGTATTCCCGACTGAACCTGTGCGTACCGACCTCCGTCCGTTCTCCGACCAACCCCGTAAGCCCGACTCCTTCGATACCTCTGCCTGCGTTGATTGTTCTCCCGTGTACCGACTCCCGCCTGTCCGCTCATCTGCACCGGACTGCCTGCTCGATCCCCTTCCTTTGCATAGAATAATAAACGTGTCTCTTCTTGAACTACCTCGCGTCTTCCGAGTTCCTGCATTTGGGTCCTACCTCTCGTTCCGATGGGACGTGACACGAGGCGGCGCCGGACGGCAGGCGAAACCCGGGAGCACGAGAACAAGACCGATCGCGACAGTAGCTCAGCTTGAATGTGATCACCTCATACGGCGTACTGGTGCAGATATTGCCTTCGTTCCTTCCGATTGCCGTCCAAACATGGCGGGCCCCCGATGCGGGGGTCTCTCCGGCTTTTCTAGCCCTGGGAACAACGGACCCTCAGAACGGGGAGGTTACTGCTGCGCTGACCCCTGGCAAATTAGAGCCACGTTCTGGCCTTCCAGGCCCGATTGGCACTTTGAGCCCGCAGAGAGTCCAAAGAGACACGGGAAACGTCACCAGTGTAATCGGTTACATATTAGGCCGCCCCGTTGAAATGATCCGACGTTCTTCACTGAGACTTTAGGCAGATGGGGCTGAGGTTCCGTGATCGAAGAAAACGCCAATGGGGAGCAACTCGGCATCTTCCGAAAGCTTCTAAAACTCTGGTGGAAAACCGGAGAAGAATATCCGCCACTCACGAAGACTCCAAATTTTGGGGAAGGTTTCTGCGTCACCATCGTTGAAAATCATTGTCGTCATTGTCCCCGTGTGTGACGCAGGCCCGGTTAACACGGAAGGATTCTTCAGCTCTTAAAAGATGATTTAACCCTAACCCCCGACACGAAGAGAGAGAGAAAGAGAAACCCCCAAACAAATCAGGCATTTCAAAGTTTTGGCAGTGTGGCACTGTGTGTCGTGCTCCAAAAATCTCAAATGTAGAAAACCACAGAAAGATTGTGTTCCGTCGTCAACCTTGAAATCTCAAGAAGAAGAAGAAACAGGAGGATTAGCAAAAGAAGATGAACAACAAGAATGACAACAACTTCCGGCTACGCAGCGATTGTTTTGCCTCCAAAGATTTCCGGTGCCGTGAGCTTGTCAAATGGCAAAGTCCTGGAAAAAGCCCAACTTGCTTTGGAAAATCCGTCCGTCCGGTCAAGCCAGACGCAGGACACGCCATCAAGTAAGTCGCATTTGTTTTCTTTGACCGTCGCTTCTTATTGGCTGCATTTTGTTTTCCTTTGAGCGCGCATCAAGACTTGCGATCATCAATTTTGAGCGCGTTCACGTCAGACTGTTCTTAAGGCACTGAGGAGAACCGTCGATGGTGACTTGAGCTACGAGAAATAAGACGTCTGTCACGCTTGGTCGGAAAGGCGCAAAACAGCTTTGTTGTCTTCACGTGTGTACAAGGTTAGAGGTTAACCTCGCCTAAGCTAACTTAACCCTAACGCGTGCGAGCACGCTCACAAAAAGTTTGCACAATTCGGACAAGGAAAAACAAGATTCCGAATAGATTGTGGCGGTGGGCCGGGGTCACAGAACAGATTTGCCTCACCGTTGCCCTCAGTTTGAAGACGGAGTTAGGCCGATCGACGGGTCGTGCGCGCCGTCGAACGGCTCACGAGAAGCGGCGGGGGCCGCGTCGCCAGCTCCAACTTTGAGCCGAAGCGCCCGGCGAGCGTTTCCAATTTGACAGCAAGCGTGGACAAGTCTCCGTCCGTCCGTCGGGCTCGAGTTACCGCGCCTCAGAGCGCCGCCCGGCATTCCTCGACTCCGCAGAAAGTCGATTGGCACCGCAGGCTGAGCTCATCTCCGTTCAAAACAAACAAAAAAAACTTGTCAGGGTAGTCTGGATAGGAATGAATCGACCGAAATGCTCGCCGCCAAACGTCTCGGTACGCAGCCCGAGGCAAAACCCGAACCGTGCGGGACCCGTCGCAAACTGCAGTTTCTTCGGCCTCACGGGAGGAAAATGTAAACGCTCCGCCGGCTCCATTTCTGGTTTGCGGAGCCGACGTCAGCGGGTGCAAGTCGATTTGGAGGTTTTTAATCGTCTATTTCCTGCCGGAAATAACGCAAATCGAAATAATCCGTTTGGCTACTAAAGTGTGAGATCATCACAAAACCTTGAAGCGTAAAAAGAAGAACGACGAAAGAGGCTGGCGGCCGGAACGCAGACGACGAGTCTTCACTCGGAAGCGGAAATAGCCGCTGGGAAGGAAATTCGTTCACCTTTGAGCCTTTTGAATGGTCCCGCAAGTGGAAAAAAGACCTGGGGCCACATTCAACTAGAACGGGAAAAACTGTCAAATCTCGCCTGTGCTTTGCGCAAATTTTTGCACGCGACGGGGCTAGTTTGACGAGGGATTGCGCGCTCCGCCGCTAGTCGGGAATGAGGAAGGTGTCAATTCTGCGGGCGGGCCGCTCGGCGTTCCTACGGCGAGGGAGGCCTCGCGCTCCAAAGTCCGTGGGGAGGTGGAACTCGTGCATTGGACAAAGAAGGACCCTTCCACGTTCCAAATCACATTTCTTGAAAAGATCTCGCTTGGGCTGAGTTTTCCTTCAACCTTCTTCTGCTTCTCCTCGGGCGGGCCGCGGCTTATCCTGGCGGTTTTCGGGCCAGAGGCGGGCGGGGTCCGCCCTCTGCCGGTTGCCAGTCCTTTTTTTCCTCTTTGCTTTTTTGAATCTCGCACTGGACGCGCGCGCCCACCGTGACACAACCTTGTTGTGAAGAAACGTATGCGGCCAGGCGGGGGGCCAAACGTCGTCCCTGAGGTCTCTGAAGGCCTTTCTCAAAGCGGAAAAGGAATTTCTGCGTCGCAAACGCAGGCCCGAGTCATCATCGTTTTCATTTGGTTTTTGCCTTGATCTGATCGCAACAGGCCGCAACTCGGCATTTTCTGAGCCGCTTATCGTCTCGAGGGTCAATCCCAGCTGCCAGCCAATGGAAGCGTTTTTGTCTCTGTTTGAAAATGTTTTCGATCGTGTAAAGCGCACCTTGTCTGTGTGAAATGCGCTATATCAATACATTTTTTTTTAGTGATTATCTTCCCGTACCGTGATTGGCTGGCGACCAGCGGAGGGCGCGCCCCGCCTCCTGCCCGGAGATAGTCAGGATGGGCTCCGGCACGCCGGCGACCCGCCTGAGCAGAATCAGAACGAAAGATTGGATGGATGGATACCCGCAATCCACCGGAAAAGGTCGACACAGGGATTATACCGGCATGAATGAGAAGCTCACAGGCCCCCCTCAACAACAACAACAACAACAAAAAAAACAAGCCAGGGAATGTGACGGAGCTCCGTACTTGGCGGCAAACTCTCCTCATTGGAATTACAAATTGCTGAAGTAATATTGAATATTCTTGAGCTGGGGTTTCTTCAGGTCAGGGGAATGAAAATGGTCTCATGGCGCCCTCTGTCGGTCGAGTCACTCCAATTGCTCGGCCGACCAATATGAAGACGAGCCACTCAAAAGCGGCAATGACAGTGGCGGCCGGTAGGTGGCAGCGTTGGCCAGTAGAACTTGTTGGGCTTGTGAAGCTGCGCTGCGACACTTCCAAGCACAAATAATGTCACGTCTTTGAGCCCTGTAGACTTTTGCTCCGTTTCTGCTCATCCGTCAGGTTTGAAATGAAGCAACCGAGCAAGTGCCGAGTTGCGCGGCGGGCCTCGAGCGGGCCTCCCTCTTCGACCGGCCGATTTCAGCCAGACAAAGCCCTTTTTGAAACCCAGCTGGAAGGGTTTCCCCTCATGATTGCGCGGATGCCGTCAATAAAAAACTGACGGGAACTGGCGAAGAATTGGACCAATTGTGTGCAAGCGCGGGAGACAAAAGGCAGTGCCGAAGCCATCTTGGGTCACACGCTCGGCCATTAAAGCTGATTCTGATTCTGTAGTTTGTGACCTTGTTGCTGTAAAAGTCACCAATTGGGCAAAACTTCCAGGCCTCTGTGGAAAAGTGCTCTTCCCATTGCGTTGCCAATGCTGTCCAAGGAAAGAGAACAGGCGCGTCCTTTTCAGGTTCGACAGCGCCTGCTGACGACGCAAACAGTCCGCCCCAAATTCCTCGAACGACTCTGAAAAGTACCGACGGAGCAGTTTGGATGGCGGCCTGTTTCAAGATGGGGGAGGAGCCCCCGGCCTAACTTTAGCCGTCTGTTTGTTTTCAACACGTACAGCGACTGCGTGACCGACTCACGTTTGTTTGTTTGCGCTGCAGGTTTTTTTTTTTTTTTTTGCTTTTCCTGCAGATGAAATCTAACCGCCGCGACTTTGAGAAGCCGAGCCGGCGCCGGACGCTGACGACAACTCCGATGTCGGCGCGTCGGTCGAGTGGGACCAGTGTTCAAAAGTCTGAAAAATGTGTTGTTGTTTTTTTTTTTTGTTTTGTTTTTTTTAATGCTTTAAGGACCGCACTGCTCCAATTTGCCAACTTTTTGAGCCGCGACACAACTTGCTAAATTCAGGAGAGGAGGAAGAGAATTGTTTCCACAAAGCATCTTTTGAATGCACGTTGATATTTGGAAGTCGAAGCGACTGAAATTTTTGATCAAGGGGGCTGATACAAATCTATACAGTAGATAATCGCCGCCGAGTACTTGACCCTCCTGAAGGAAACTTTCAAATGTTTTGCCTTGAGTGCTCCGAGACGAGACACGACGTCCTTGCCCGAATAGCTTCCTTCTGTTGCTCTCCTGGTGAGGTTTTTGTTTGTTTGTTTTCCTTTTCCTCCTTTTTTTCGCCTCCTCTAAAAGTAGCGAAATGAAAACAACTTGATTGCTGTTAATTGGAGGGCCGCATTCACCCTGACGTGCACTTTCCCGTTCGGTGCAGGACACGGACGGGTTCTGGCGCAGAGACCGCCCGGCGTCCGCCGTCAACTCCGGCGCGGTTGTCGTCCGACGGGGTCGGATCGCCGAGGTCCAGCCGGGTCACGCCATTGTCTTGGTCATGGAGGACTTTTCCGCTTGCTGTTTCTCGAATCTTTTTGGCGCGGATGACCCCGCCGGGGGCGTCAAGCCCGAGACAACGACTTAAATCCTCAGATCGTCGGGACACACAAACGGCTCAAAGATAGATATAATATCTACACGCACGTGTGCTTGCTCTGTCTCACAAGTTGTACGGTGGCTTTCATCCAGGCTGTCAAAAGACCTTAAATGAAGAGGAATCTGGCCCAGAAAGTGCAGTACATTCAAATAAAGTACAGCCAAACACGTGAGAAATTCCAGTTAAAGAAGCAGCGGCCCCCCCCCCCCCCTCCCCTCCTCCTCCTCCTCCATCTTTGGCAGATATTTGAGACGTTGCAGATGTTTGTCAGAGTTTATCTTTCCTGCCTTGTGTTAAAAACATGCAATAAGAAGAGAGAGAAGAGATTGTCCGCAGGAAGCGTGAACTTTCCCATCACGTGATGAATCCGTCAAACGTTTTATTATTTGTATGATTACGACGCCACGAGCCGGTTGGCCGTTGATGTTTCTTGACCCCTTGGTGCATTTTGACAGGTCGCGGCGGCGCTCGAGCCGGACCCGCACGATGAGGCGTCGACGTCCGTCCGGGCCGACGACGCCCCCTTCGCGCCTCGGCTGAGCGGAAAGCGACCCGAGTCGGACGTGCGTTCGTCTTTATTCTTTTGGTTTTGCCGTTGCCGTCGATCGCGCGTCCAAAACATTTCTAAACCTGCCGTTGCCCGACACACGTCAGTAACTGACGCCAACGCTCACCTGTGGCGAGTTTAAATAAGAAAAAGGCCGTGAGTCACAGATCCCATTAAAGCGCTTGACATCATCCTCAATGGTAAATGTGTCTTACAGAAGCCAAGCTCCCGTTTGACATTGTTGCCGCCGATCGAAGGTTTTCGCGGAGCACGCGGGAGCGAGGTTTGCGCTCGAGGCGGCAGGAGGGGCACCGAGGGGATGTTGTCAAGGCCGACCGCGGAATGTTTTAGTCAAACACGGATGCGGACCCGCCCTCGCCAGAAAAAAAAAAAAAAAAAAAGCCTGGAAATGCAAAGAACCCGCCCGGACTGCATCAAAGCGGCCCAGCCGCACGCTTTTTATCGGGACCTTGGTCACGTTTCTTTTGCCAGCGAACGCTTTCAGCACCGAGCGGGTTGGACGCGCCCGTCGGCTGGAAGTCACGAGGGCGACGACCTCCAGCGAGCGCTTCCCGCAATGAGATTTGTGACAGCTTTGCATTCCCGGCAAAGGACAAAATCAACATTGTGTAACTTTATTTGGAGGCGGGCCTGAAATGGCGGGCCGGGCCCGTCTTTCCGATAAACGTCCCAAACCGTGACCCGACCCGACCCGGCGGCCGTTTGTTCCACCGCACCGGACGCGTTCATCTCTGAATCGAGGTCGACTTTGGAGGGGCAAAAATTTGCTGCGACCGGTTCAGGGGGTGCCCGAACTTGGCCGGGATCGGCGCTGTCGAGGATGAAAGGACGGACGACGAGAGCGAAGCCAAATTCTTTGGAATAGAAAAAGAAAAGCTGTCGACTGCGCGCGGGAGTCTGAAGAGCGCCAAAAACCACCTCCAAAGAAACTTAGCGAGCTCGCACATCAACGAGACGACATGCAAAGCTGCTTTTTGCCTTTTGATTTGGGCTTAACGGTCGTGACGCCACGCGTTCGCCAAATGCATCGAGTGGGTTCGCGGCGGACGCGGGCCGAGGTCGGATAACGGCGGACGAGCTTTGGTTCCGGGAACCGGTCCTGCGATCTGAGCCGCGTGAAGGCCGAGCCGAGGCACGAAAAGGCCACGTGGGGGCGCAAACGCCGCCGCGAGGCCCAATCCCGAGTGGACCGTGGATCGCAACCGCTCCGCACGGAAAGAAAATCCATTGGATGAGTTCCCGACCCGACCGCAACGTCGTGAACGATGAAAAACGGACAAGCGGAAGCCGCGAACGGGGAGAAACCCGCAACGCATCCTGCCGCTTCCGACGTGGACGTTTTTTTTTTTTTTTTCAAAATGGCTCCTTTCGTTTTTGTGTGTTGAATTATGCAATCAAGCCATTTTGCTCAAAGCATCTCATTTATTACACGCAGTTGCAATCTATGAAAAATCCAATCACGATAAGCCATTGAAGAAAGTTACGTGACATTTTTCTTTTCTTGATAGAACAATACAAACATCTTGAATGATTCCAAATGTATTTTTTTTCTGTTCCATGAAATGTACTGCTGTGCTGTAATAATTATTACGTTTTATTTCTTTATAAAGTCCACTCGACCCTGTAAGCGGTCGCAGCGTCTTTGTGTCGTCCAAGGCAGCGCAGTTGAAAATGGACGGATGGATAAAATAATGAATTTCTTACATCATCATCAACCTAATTTTTGAATGTCCGTTTTCTGATTCCGATCGATGGTCTTCGTTTCAATGAATTGCCTGCTTGATTTTCCGGTTGGATGAGGAAATAATCCGCCCCCCCCCCCAAAAAAAAAAAAAAGTCGAGATTTTATGGGCGTTTTGATGTCGGCTGAGAAACGGAAAACCTGAGACGGACGATCGTTGCGGAAGGGGGCGCGGGGGTCTTTTTTTTTTTTTTTTTTAATTTCACTTGGCCTTTTTTGGAGGGGGGCTGTTGAGTTCAAAGTCGCCGGGAAAAGGAAGATTTTCACAGCCGTGGGCGTTCGTGACGCATCCGAGAAGGGAACCCGACTCGAGCTGAAGTCCCAAAAAAAACAAAAAAAAAAGTCTCCAACTTCCTACTCGGACTCTGGAGCTGGACGAAGGAACGAAAGCGGCCACTTCTTCTTTTGGGTTGTGAGTCAGCCTCGGAGATGTTACGTGGCCGGCCCGCGCCGCGACTTTCTTGTTCCTGTTGTGGACCCCCACCAGGTTCGAGTCCGAAATGCTCCGGGCTTCTTCCTTTTTGGGTGTAGTCGCCACTTTTTGAGGCGGGTTCGGGTCGGGTTTTTCTCCTGTTCTCGTTGCTGTTCTTTTTCCACCGCAGCGGGGCGGGACGGGACGGGACGCCGTGACAAAGCGCGACTCCGTCGGATGCTGCGCGGAATCGGTCGCTTCCCCTCCACTGAGACCGACCGACGGACTTGAAATGTTGCGGAGCGGCCGCGCGATCTGAGCCGCGGAACTCGGGCGCGATGTGGCGGCTCGCGACTTTGGCGCTGGCGTTCGCCTGCCTGCTGACGTGGGCCGACGGGGCCGACGGGCGCGCTTCTCGCCTCCGGGCGCAGCTGCGCCGGCGACCGCAGCAGGGCGCGGCCGGCAGGGGCCGCCAGGTGGCGCGCGAGCGACCCGGATTCGGCTCTGCCATATCCGCGCACGGCTCCGAGGGGGAGTCCGCCATCGGGGGGGCGCGAGGCAGGAGGGGCCTCGGGGGGCGCCCCCGGGCCGGCTCTCCGCGGGACGAGGGCGCCCCCGCCGCGAGGGCCAGGTCGACGCCCAACCCGCTGGCCGCTTTTGCGGGGAAAAACCGAGTCCTGGTGATCTCGGCGCCCGACGAGTCCGACGGCTACTACCGGATGATGATGTCCCTGCTGAAGGCCGACGTGTACTGCGAGCTGGCCGAGAGGCACGTCCGGCAAATCGTCGTGTTCCACCGGGAGGGCGAGACGGGCGGCAAGGTGCGCGGGATCACCGGCGAGGGCAAAGTGGTGGAAGAGCCCCTGGACGCCGCCCTCGTCCCCAAACTCATGAGCGTCCTCAAACTGGAGAAAGGTGCGACGCTCGTTCGCGTTCACGTCGTTTGGTCTTTGCTCGGCTTCGGCCGGACCTCGTCGCGATTCCGAAGGAGCCCGAAATGCGCCGGAGGGAATTGAGGCCTTCCCGCTCGGTCAGCGTTCCTCAAATTGTAACATCCAAACAAATGTCGCGTCGCTTTCCCTGAGAGTAGCGCTGGGCCTCGGCTCCAAGGAACTACGTCGCGGTGACTTGAGGAGGTTCATTGGACACCGATTGTGCAAAATTGCCTCTGACCGAAGTTCACAAAACGGATTTGGTTCTTTCTTTCAAGCGGCTTGACTCCGAGGGGGAAAAATGAGATTTCCACCCATTTCTTTCTAATCCAGAGCCGTACTAAGTTCCCAAAGGGAAAGCGAGGAGAAATAGTTTGCGTCGCAGCTTTCGACTGGCGTCGGGCAAAAATACGTTTGGCGCGAGGACAACCTCACTTGAAACGCCATTTGAAAATATCGTCTCCTGTACCGCACGTGTACATGTTTCCACCTACGCCGCTCTTTCCTAAGTCGCACCACCGCGAGTCGCGTATTCGCAACGCTCGGAAAAGGTCGGTCCCGGGGGCCTCCGTAAAGCCGTTCTCGTCTCGCGTCTGGAAACCGTGGCGAGGTTTGCAAAAGACTTGTCCTTGAAGGACGAAGGAGTCGCGCTCAAGTGCGACAAGTTTTGCTTCGATGGGGACATTTTGCACTTCCCCCACCGAGCCGCAGGGTTCTATTCCGCAGGCAAGTTTGGGATGGTGCTGCTGAAAAAGACGCTCCAGGTGGAGGAGCGGTACCCGTACCCCGTGAGGCTGGAGGCCATGTACGAGGTCATCGACCGGTCACCCATGAGGAAGCTGGAGAGGAGTCGCCAGAAAGGTTTTGTCCAGAAGTGCAAAGGGGCCGGCGTGGAGGGGCAAGTGGAGCGAGGCAAGCTTACCGGTAAGATCGCATCTCGTCCAGCCCGCCACTCGAGATTGATTTGTGTCACGTCGCCGTCGTGTGGACAGAGACCACCCCGGAAAAGAAAAAACCCACCACGACTCCATCTGCCGCAACCGTTCGGCCGACAACTACGACTAAAGCCACGACCGCCGTGACGGTCCCCGTCCCCGTCCCCGCCACCGCAGCCCAGCCGTTTACTACAACGGGGACTGGGAAAAAACCACGCCGCCTGGACACGGGCGCACTGACCGAGACCGCCACGGCGGGCGCGTCCACGAGCTGGCGCCGACCGTGACCACTCGCAGAGCCTCCGAGATCAGGCCCGGCAGGAAGAAGAACGGAGCGGAGAAGGTCAGGCCTCTTTTGTCCTTCACGCCGCTCTCTCGGTCGTTCCGTCGTCGCTTCAGCTGGAGAAATGAAATACTTGCCAGAAATTGGTTCCGAGGTCCCGGGTTCCATCCCGGACCCGCCTGGTTGTGGAGTTGGCGTGTCCTCCCGGTGCCTGCCTGCGTGGCTTTTCTCCGGGTGGGCACTCCGCTTTCCTCCCGCATCCCCCAAACACGCAACATTCATTGGACACGCTAAATTCTGCCGCCGGTTTTGTGATTGTGAGTGCGGCCGTTTGTCTCCATGTGCCCTGCGATTGGCTGGCGACCAGTTCGGGGTGTACCCCACCCGCCTCCTGCCCGTTGGCAGCCGGGATAGGCTCCAGCGCTCTCGCGACCCTCGTGAGGATAAGCGGCTCAGGAAATGGATGTATGGATGTTGAAACGGTTGCCATTACAGTAGCCCAAATTATTATTATTTTTAAATACAGTTGTTTAATCCAGTCCGCTTTTCTTCTTTTTTTTTTTTTTTTAAAGAATTATGTGTTTTCAAGTATTTATTGAAGCAATAAGAAGTAATTTTTTTTTTTTACTGTTATCCACAAATATTATTTATTTATTTCCAACGTTTAAACACTGTGGCTTGGAATAATATCAAAAGTGCTTTTTCCAAATGCAATCTGTGTCAATTTTTGAATTTTGTAGATCTCGGCTCGCTTCATCAGCAGGTGAGGTGCTTTGTCCGTCGCCGTTATTGACAAACTATATCCGTGCAGATGCTAACAAACGAGTACGAGGATAAGCACGAGACCGCCGATCCCGAGGAGGCCGACGGCTTCGCCCGCGTCGGCCCCGCCAGGAAGGCCAAGGCCAAGCACGACAGGAAGAAGAAAAACGAAAAGGCGGGCAAGAAGGCGGAGAGGAGGGGCGCCAAGGCCGGCAAAGGGGGCAAAAGCGGCGGCAAGAAGAACGCAAAGAAGACGTCCCAGTTCCCGGAGAAGGAGGAGGACCCCGAGGCCGTCGAGAAGCCCGGCGAGAAGCCCGGCGAGAAGCCCGGCGAGAAGCCCGGCGAGAAGCCCGGCGAGAAACCCGGCGAGAAGCCCGGCGAGAAGCCCGGCGAGAAGCCCGGCGAGAAACCCGGCGAGAAACCCGGCGAGAAACCCGGCGAGAAGCCCGGCGAGAAGCGCGTCGAGAAGCCCGGCGAGAAACCCGGCGAGAAGCCCGGCGAGAAACCCGGCGAGAAGCCCGTCGAGAAGCCCGGCGAGAAGCCCGGCGAGAAGCCCGGCGAGAAGCCCACGCCGCCTCCCAAGGGGTCGCTCTCCTCCTTCTTGGACTACTTCGAGAACCGCAGGAGACTGCTGGTAAGAGAAAGTCTGCAACCCAACCGCTTTTCGAATCACGTGCGTCGCACATCCCTGAGCAGTTGAAAGCCACCGTTGGCGTTCAAGGCAACGGTGCCGACATCTGGATCCCGTTAAGCCCTTCGACCTCCAGATTACATTTGACCGATGGCGCGCCGCAATATCCGCGTGACCGAAGAGCGAAAGACCGAGGGCTCCGCAGGCGACGTGCTCGCCGAGGTCAACGGCTTGTCCTTCGGGTTAAGCGCCGCCTCTCGGGCATCCCGTTCGGGGCCCCCGTGGCCGATCCCAGCCGGCTTGGGTGGACCGCAGTCAGTCGGGGCGGGACGACCGTTCACCGTCAGCCTTTTGTACTCGTGTCGCTCGTACGTTCCATCCGTGAGCAAGGAATGCAGGATATGACAGTTCGGAATACCGGCAACAATGAATACATAAAAACAAAGACTATTTATGATAACAGGTCCGAAGATGAAGGCTTATTAAAAGAATCGGCTTCAAATGAAACTATTGGAAATGTCGTCAAATCGATGGCGGGGAAGGAGGGGGAGAGGATTTCCTCAAAATGGAAGCGTACTTGCCAAATCTCACCAGAATCCAAATGGAGTCCTCTTGCCTGCTTGAAAGGCTTTCTCCCAATTCTCGGCCGAATGATCAAATGGCGCCCCGACGTCTAATGGCTGACCTTTGTCGGCAAAGCTCAATCAAAAGGAGCCGCGTCCGGCAAAGCGCTTCCAGACGTTTCGTCGGACTTGGTGTTCCCGTCGGTCCGAGGCAGAAAAGGCGTCCGACTCGGGTTTCCGTCAGTTAGGGGCAGAACTGACGTGGTCGCCGTCGTCCATAGAAGGACATTTTCTAGGATGGGTTACCGGCACGTTGTGAACATCCCGGGACTTTGCACGGCAACCTCGGCCGCCGCCGCCGCCGCCGGCGTCCATTTTGCTTCCAAATGCAACACGCGGGCGAGCGGAATTCGAGAGGAGGATTCAATGTCGTACTTTTACAGAAACACACTTTGCTGAGAAGCTCGAGTCACGTTTGCTCCAAAAACAAAAACGGTTTTCTTGTCGTCTCGCTTCCGGGGAAACTCGGGGTCCAAGCGTAGCGGCCCGGGCGGCTCTGTCTGACGCGGGCTCGATCTCGCCACCGCCCGACCTTTCCTTCTTTCTAACCCTCCCCCAGCTGGTGACATCACCCAGCGAGGAGAACAAGATGTATGCCCAGCAGAGGGACGAGTACTTGGAGTCGGTGTGCGAGATGGCCATCCGGAAAGTCTCCATCATCTCCATCTTCGGCTCGCTCGTCAACTCCACCATGAAAATCGACCACTACCAGTTGGGTAAGCTGAGTCACACGTCCGCTCGCCGAACGTTTTCCAGATGTGTGGTCGGCAACGCGGGCGCAGGCGCAAAACTTCAGCTTTTATACCTCCGCCAATGGAAATGAATTTGGAATATAACCTTTGGATTATGCTCCCGATCGACCTTGATTGTGGACTTTAGTGTCTCAAAATGTCGCGAATGACATTTGGTGTCTAGCTTCAGGTCGGACAAACGGATCAACTTCCGATCGGGACCCGCATCCCCGTTTTCAAAGGGGAGCACGTTTGCCTGGAAGTAACCTTCCCACACGGGGAAGGTGCGCCGCCAGTCCTGACGTTTGGACACATTTTTCTAGCGAGCGGTCTGGGTTACGTGTGTGACTCTCTTGTAGAACTCGATGAGCGCGCGCTCGCGGCCGCAGGACGCACGGAATTTGGGCTCGGAACTCTGGACGGAAGGCTCTTTTTTCCGCTCGGATGAAGACGACCTCGCCGTCGACGCTCTGACTTGGCGCTCCGTAAACGGCTCGGAGGAATGTTTTGCCCTCTTGTTTCAAATCATAGCCGCTTTGTTCAAAACAACAAAAGCGACACGACGAGATGAGTTTGTAGTTAAGGGCCCAGTTCCAAATCTTTTCAAACGCGGCGTCCCCTGAGCCCGTTGCCTCTGGTAGCTTCGGACAGATGTTGCCAACCTTTTTGCGGTCCACATAAAGATTCTTTCGTTCCCGTGATTGCTCGCTCGCGTCAAGCCCGAACACTGCTTGGCAATGGCAAAATTACGAGCTAATGTGGAGGTCAAGAAGCAGGAAGTATGGCAACAAAAATGAAACGGTGTTTTCCAAATCAGAAAAGACAAACGAGCCATGTGGAAGAGAAAAAGTTTCAGGCTAACAGAGAAACACGAATTCCTCCCAAAAGGGGGAGAACAAGCCCACTGAAGCCGACTAAATACAAGCAAATCGACAAGACGCGAGTCGCTCGCTTGCCCGACGAGACCAGGCGGGGCCGAAAATCCGACCAGCGGACAAGACATCAACGCGGGTGGCGGGAAAAGGAACCCCACGAAATCTCATCGAAAGCAACCAATCATCACAAAGGTCAAACTTTGCCTGAGCAACACGTTTAAAACAAAAGCGTCAAATAGGTTAGGTGAGCAACGTTAGCAAAACCTCTGCTGTCGGACCGTGAGAGAGTTGGGTTTTCGCACTGGTTGGTCGAGCCCAGTAAAGCGCACGTGCTGTAGTTCGTTGGCCTCGAGTGAGACCCCCAAACTTTCTCGGTTCCGATTAGTGTGGCAAAGCAGTCGCGTTGCAATACAATTAAAGACTCCGGTTCGGGTTAGGCCGTTCCTCTTCAGCCGCACCCTACAAAAGCTGCGTGGCGGTGGCATTGAAACGGACGGAACCGGCGGGGATCTCGCCACCCCTGAACCTGGCAACTTCTCAAACATCAGCTTCCAGGTGGGAGCAAGCGATGACTGAAAGCATCTTTAGCCTTTCCAAAGGCCAGCGAGCTCAAGTTGGTTGCCAAGTCCCATCTCACCCCGCGGGGCTCGCTTGACTTTGTCCACGGGTGTCTTTGCTGCTGTCCATCAAATAATGTCTTGCCTTCCAGTCTAGAAGCTTTTGCCTTTGTTCTTCTTCAGAGAACGACAAGCCCATGAAGGGACTCCGTCAGGAGGACCTGGTCAACCAGGACCTGATCACCGAGCTGAGGAAGGAGTTCAGCATGATCCACGATGACTTCCACATGGTCCTCACCGACACCGACACGAGAGTCAAGGTGAGGAGTCGTTTCCCGCTTCGGCCGCCCCTGAGATTTCCTCGCTGGGCCGAGTTGTGCGAATGCGACGCAGGGCGCCGAGCGAGAGGATTTCTTCTCTGGCTGCAAACGGCCCACGCGCCGGCGGGCGAGCTTCCATCTCGTGTTTGTTCGTTCAGAATTGAGACGATTGCATTGCAAAGTTTTTTCGACGCCAGACCCGACCGCTGTAAGAGACAAACCGGACACAAACTTCAGGAGGGGGGATTCGAACTGTCGACCTCAGACGGAGTAAAATTCAAACAACGTAGAAATTGCTGTTCGAATAAGACCAAAGTCTTGATCCCCGAGGTACCCGAGTGGAGCCCTAACCCTCCTCGCGGCAAAATGAAAGCTAACCGGTCCCCAGAAAACGGCACAAAAATGATGACAAGTGTCTCCCCCTTATTTACCCTCATTTTTGGGAAACTTTGTAGCCCTCAAGCTGGCCGGGACCACCGACGTGGTCACGTGCCGCTGACTTCAGAAAACTATCCAAGCGCGTCGAGATGATTGGCGGGAATCTCTTGGGCTGGATCGACTGACGCATTTGAACGAAAACAGACTAAAAGTTCTCCGTCGCCACTTTGACAAAAACGCCTCAAGCCGCTGCACTTTTGTATGGACGCTAAACTCGTTTCGTCCTTTTTGCTCACGTCAGCCTCTCGTTAAAGTGTCGAGCGAGTCCAAGTTTCTCTGTTCCGCTCCCGCCGACTCGGCAAGTGCACGCGAGACGACGGTCGCGCTTGCCGCCGCTTGTATGCGGTATGTGTTCGCCCTCGCCGGTGGGGGTGGGGGTGGGGGGGACCCAAAAACTGTCATTTGCTTATTTTTTTTTATTTTTTTTTTTTTTTGCACGTGCGCATCAAAGAAGCCGGTTTTGGCCGGTTCCGCCGACAGCGGCGCCTGCGGGCCCGCGCGCGACTCGCTCGGAATAGTTAGCTGGGAGTGCAGCGGGTCCACCGGACGGAGGCGGTTTGGACGCGTGGGTCGGCGTCACAGTATCGCTTTCCAAAAGTGGCCCTGGGGAACCTGAGATGCGAAAGGAAGGCCGCGCCGCAATTACGGGGAAATAAGTTTGGGTCCAGATGTCGCGGATCTCGCTTATCGGGTTCAAAGTCGTGCTGGTCGCACTCCGTTCAGTTGAAAGGCGAGCCAGCGTAACGTTCAGCGCGCGGGTGGGGACGGGCTGCGCGCTAAGTCAGCTCTGTGACCCCCGACCTCAGAGCTTCCCGAGCTTTTTCCACCCAGCGACCTGTCACAGGAGAGGTTTTTCTCCGGGGTGGCCCTTTCCGATGCAGTCTTTTTTTTCGGGGGGGGGGGGGGGGGGGATTCAAGACCAAAGTCAACTACCCATTCCGTGAACCGATGCACTGCCATTTGCTCGATATCCATTGAGTCACTTTTCTGCCCATGTTTTCCGTCGGGGCAAGCGCCCGTAAAAAGCCACGACGGGCGCCGAGAAAGCAAAGCGGCGGAGTCAATCGTGCCAATCGTGACCAAAGACACGGTGGCAAATTCCGCTGTCGTATATCCGCATTGGAAACTTTTCAGCTGAGGTTCGGAGCTTCCGAGCTGCAAATATTTTGCCTCGCCTCGGCGACTCCTGAAAGAATGCGACAGAGCTAGAAATGCAAGGACGGCGGATGTATTGGTTTGGCACAAACCTCTCAGTGGTCTTAGTTGGCCCAAAGCTAAGGTGGGAGGAGCCGTTTGTGCACTTGAGAGAAAAAAAAAAAAAAAAACGGCGCCGTAATATTCCGGTTCACGGGCGTCCGTTTGACAACCGCTGCGCTACATGAGCGAGCGAAAGACAGACCGCAGACGACAACTCGGTCAGTCGCTGTGAGCGATGGCGCGTCACTTGCTACCTGAAGCGCAATACCGCCGACGGCGTGATCCAGTACGCTACTGAGTTGATGAGCGTGAAAGGTCTCATCAGTTGTAAAGCGCTCCTCGCGGGAAAGGCGTCGGGATTCCACATTATCAATCATAATGGGACTTAGCGGGAGTCGGTCCGACGTCAGCGCCGTGAAGCGCTCAACTTTCAGTCGCTCGCGTCCCCAAGCTATAGTCGATCGACCGTCAAGTCAACTACTGGGGCAGAACTCGGGAAGGGTGCGACGGATCAACTCCTCGACTCGTTTGTCTAGCAATCGTACGAGGTTCCCATCGCCATGAAGGCCGTGTTCAACTACATCGACACGTTCTCGTCGCGCATCCGAGAGATGGAGCGGCAGAAGCGGGACGGTGTCGTCTGCAAGAAAGAGGACAAGCCCAGATCCTTGGAGAACTTTCTGTCAAGGTAAGAACTCGAGAGTCGCGTGCCGTCCCCGGAGACCCTTCGGTAAGGAACTCGACCACAGCCGTCAGCGTTCAAAACCAGCAACGGGAAGATGGCGACAGCCTCTTTGCGTTCTGCCTTATCGGACATTTGTTATTATGATTTTGGGAGGGAGGAGTCGTTTCTCCCCCCCCCCCCCCAAAAAAAAAAAAAAAAAAAAGAAGATTTTGAAAACACAATAATCCACGCGAGTCCCGATCCGGGCCGGTCTCGAAGTAAGGAGGCGCCTCCGAAACCTGTGGCGATCCTAGGTTCCGCTGGAGGCGACGTCTCTTCATCATCTCCACGCCCAACGATGAGGAGTGGGCCTATCAGCAGCAGCTCTACGGCCTCGGCAGCCAGGCCTGCAACCTCGGTGAGTTTCTCCGGACCTGCCTGCGCGGGGGTCTTACGCGCGTTGCGGTATGTGTCGAATACCAGACCCGGAGACCGAGTGCGTCAGTTGACAAATTAAAATTTCGGAAAATAAACACGGCGGATGTCGTTGCTTTGAACGCTCCTTCGTAGCGTTCTAGTAACCCACTTGACGGCTTTTTAGAGTTACGAGCTGCCCCGTGGTCACTTTTTATTGCTCAAATTTGATTGACGAGCGAGCTTGAGGTGGGCTCCTCCTGCAGTTGAGTGAGTGGACAAAAGGGAGAATCGCGCTTTCCGCCGTATCCGTCCAGCCGTCGTCCTTCGGCTTGTCCAGGTTGGTGTTTACTTGTTCTGTCCGCGAAGGGCTACAAGAAAAGACGACGGATGCGGAAAAGTGGAGGAGTTCAAGTTATCTCGGGGGTCGGGTCGAGCGAGAGATCGACAGGCGGATCGTTGCGGCGTCTGCAGTGATGCGGCCTTTTGTATCGGTAGGGAGCGAAGTGGAAAGGTGACGGACTCAATTTCACCGGTCGAGCTACTGCCTTCCTGCCCTCGCCTGTGGGTCTCGATCAAAAGAAAAAGAGTTTCCTCGGCAGGTTCTCAGATGAGAGCCGCGGCGCCTCTGAATCGAGAGAAGCCAGAAGCGGCGGCTGCCGGGGCATCTCGTCCGGACGCCGGCCGTCTCTGCTCCCGCGACCCGAGTGGAAAGGAAGGAAAAGGAACGCTCGGGCCCAGTGAAGTTCCACCGGCTTTCAGCCCGCCCCTGTGCTCGTGTCCGCCGACTTCTTCTTCTGGCGCGATTCTAAGCGCAATAGAAGGCTCCGTACGAATCCAGCTTTTGTATTCTCTGGGCGTTGAATCGACGGCAAACTGGACTGGCGTGCAGTGGCTGTTTTGGAAGACCTTTTGCCTTCCTTCCGTCAGTTCCCGCACCAAAACGCGACACCACAGCTGTAGCCCGAGCGTTGCTGTGGAAAGCCGCACCCCGAACCACCAAATTGGATCACTTTTATGGGATGCCGAAAGTCAACGTTGTCCCGGTTCAGGACTCCCGCCTTGTTCCAAGCCACGACCCGTCCCCGCCGATCGAGCTTAACGGCCCAAAAAACAAAGTTTCATGCTTGTATTCAGCACGTTTTTTTGTTTTGTTTTTGTTTTTTCCACATCCCCCCAAATCGCTTTCTCCTCTTGCCTAGCAACCACCGCACTTGTCTTAGGATGGTTCCAATAATCAACCTCGCCCCCCCCCCCTTTTTTTTTTTACTGCAGTATCAGACGTGTACTTTGCGCACCGCCAGACGTGTTTTATTTTTGTTGTGTTTGCAGGTTTGAGGCACATTTCCATTCTGAAGCTGGTTGGAACTGAGCTGTCTGACATGGGCGGAGTCTTGGAACTTTACCCTTTTAATGGTAAGGACCCCGAAAAACCTCATCGACTCAAAAAAAAAAAGTTTGATCTTGGGCTGGTGAGCAGCTTTTATTTGTTGAGCTTGTGCTAATTTTCAGCTCCGCTCCCTGGTTGAGCTCTTCCGCAAAACGTATATCAATTGAAACAAAGGGATGTACGTCAGGAGTGGAACAATGTCCGATCGCGTTGGCATGATACACACTTCCGTCATTCGTCTTTTCCTCACAATCGACACACTTCCACCATCTCGGAGCGGGTTTCAGTTCTGGTGGTGAACATCCTGGAGTCTAAAATGAATTTGAACTTCTGATGGCAGCGAGCTCCGAAGTTGAGGAAAAGCCCAAAGTTGTTGGTTTTTTTTTTTTTTTTTTTTTTCTTCTTCACAATTTGGCTTGGAGGCGCCATTTTTTTTTTTTTTCTGTCAATGAGTTGAAAATTCAGCAAAGAAAAGGTCAACGTTTTCAAAGCTTTCCTTGCGAGGATGTGTGCACGGTGTTCGTTGTGTTTTTATTTCATTCATCCATCCATCTTCTTAGCTGCTTATCCTCACGAGGGTCGCGCCGGAGCCCCGAAGCTTCGAGTCTTTTTCGGCGCAATCGTTCGCAAAGGCTTCACGAGGCTTGACTCGTCCGCCGCTAACGGAAAGGAAAGTAAAAACGGAAATGGGCCGAAAACGCCACCGTGCCAATAGCGACACCTCTGGCTTGGAGAGGCAGTGCAGCACGGTCAGTGAGCGGAAGGAAGCCTTTAATGGTCATCGAGAGGGAAAAACATTTTGAAGGGGCGCTCGAGAACCTTTGGGGATTTGGTCCAATACTTGGCAATTCTCTTTGACTTGGGCTACGGCGAGTGAAAGGGGGGGAGGGGAGGGGAGGGGGAACCCTTGACGCAAGCGTTGAAATGTGAACATTGCGGAACGAACCAAAAGCTGCGGCGTTGCTTCCAGGGAGCGCGACGGTGGAACGCGAAGGCTTGTCGGCCACCCTGGTCAAGGACATGAGGAACTACTTCCAGATCAGCCCGGAGTACTTCTCCATGCTGCTGGTGGGCAAGGACGGCAACGTCAAGTCCTGGTACCCTTCGCCCATGTGGTCCATGGCCATCATCTACGACCTGGTGGACTCCATGCAGCTGCGCCGGCAGGAAATGGCCATCCAGCAGTCGCTGGGAATGCGCTGCCCCGAGGACGAGTACGGCGGCTACGGCTACCACCAGCACGGCTACCACCAGGGCTACGGCTACTAGCGGGCCGTGGTGTGTTTTTGGACGCAGGCTCGCGAGCGGTTGCTTTCGCCTGGCCTCGCCGCTTCCTTCCTTCCTTCCTTCCTTCCTTCCCTGCCTCCATCATCGCTTGGCGCCAGTTTGCAGCAGGTGAGATGAAAACGCCAAAGGAAAAAAAAAAAGAAAAGCACACATGAGCCTGCCGGGACCGAATGCGTGTTTAAAAAAAAAAAAAAAAAAAAAAATAATCCAATTTTCACTTTTCATATTAGTGACTTTTTCTTTTACATAAATCAAATACTGCTCAAATGCGTCATGCGTGTATTTATTGGACTTTTGTTGCACAGCTGCGGCATGATTGCTTTTTCAGGGTGCCATTTGGGGATTTTTATGCATTGTAATTGCTCGTTTTTCTGCTTGATACACAAGTAAAATATGACAGCAGTAGCATTGCTGGCAGGAAACATTTGTAAATGATTTCACACATTCAATAAAATTCCAATCATAACATGGACATGTATTGTTACCGTATCATAAAATGAAACTTTAGCACGTTTCACGTTTAAGGCAGGTGATCTTGTTTTGAAACGCTTTGCTCGACAGTAATCTAAAAAGAGCCGCGTAGTCAAGTATGAAGCGATTTAAAGCAAACAGTGACGATTTCGGGCGGTTCAGGATTTTCGTGGACAGTCGTACAAGTCAAATGTGAGTAGCGACATGACGTCGTTGCTTTTCTGCCCCAAAAATGTTTGCCGGCCGGCCGGCCGGCTCCCGTCATGTCACGAAATACTCCAAATCCGCCGCAGGTGTAACTACCGAGTCGGTCGGGAAGAATTGTGCTCGCGTGACACGTCAGCAAATCGGTTGCCATTTATTTTATGATTGAAATTTATCAACAGATGGACAACGTTGGGTTCCGTCCCTTTTTCAACCGATCAACGCGGACGATCGCCGGCATGCCGCAGCTTAGCGACGCTCCCCAAATACTTGCAGTACACGATCCACTCATTGTGGAATCCAATTCGCCAGTTCGGACTGTACAGACGCACGTATTGTTTTGTCAACAAAACTCATTCAAATCTTCCTCCTGCAGCTGAAGAAGTAAAAAGTATTTAAAAAAAGAAAAACCAGCAGCAGGGCTAACTGCCGCCGTGTCTGGAAATTTGTCCACGGGAAAAACAAAAGTCGACGCCGTTTCCAGAGGTCAAAAGAACAAAGAAAAGCTGGCGCGGACAGCGCAGCGCCGGCGTGACCGGGACCGGGCGCCACCTCCAGGGAGGGAAAGGGAAAGGACGCTCGCTCGCTCGCTCGCTCGCTACAAGGACGACTCTTCCGAGTCGCCGTCTGTGTTGGCCTCGGCCTCGGCCAGCGGTTCCAGCTCTTCGCCGTCCTGAAACGCAAATTGCGCCGTAGGCCGCAAAAAGGCAACTCAATCGGGCACCAATTACAAAAAAAAAAAAAAAAACATTTACTACTGCGGAATAGAATTCACAAAAATGTAAAGTTGGTTAAAAAAATAAACATCATAAACATTATTAAATATTCAATTCTGTCGTAGGCCACAAAGTCAACTTAAGACTTTTTTACCGCTTCACTACGCGCAGGCCGGGGGGGGGGGGGGGGCCGCACCCTCCAACTGCTCGTCAGCCAATCGCAGGCCACATAGGAACATTCGCTCTCACATTCACACCTACGAGCAATTTAGAGTTTCCAATTAAGAACATGAGAGCTTCACGCGGGATCGAACCGCGGGGGCCGACGCTTTACGGCCGTAGAAATGCAATCTGGAGCGACGAACACAAAACGTATACGTAGCATCATTGACTCCAGATTAAATGACCGACTTACAAAACGTTGACAGCAGCCGGACCCTCAACACGAAATCATAAAACAGAACCGAAGGACGGTTTGTTCTCCAACAAGACAAAAGGCCCAAAAAGTTCCAACCGTGAGGCAATTGGCGGGCCGCGAGCCGAGCTAGCCGACGCCACCTGGAAGCTCGCCCGTCAGGCTCCGCGTCATTCCCGTCCGAAGAAGCGTCCGGGCGCGGCTGCCCTTTGTTTACGCACTTGGGCGGCGCGTTGGCCTCCGAGCGGTCAAGACTCTGCGCCGATCCAGCCGCAGGTTCGAATCTGTATGAAAGTATTCCCGGTCCGGCGATACTGCTAATTTCTTCATCAGCTGAGGATAAATCCAAGAACTCAGCGGCGTGCGATCGAGCCTTTGTTGCGGCACGTCGGTTACGTGACGCGCAAAAATGGCAGCAGCGCCCCTGAAAATTCACAATTGTCGATAAAAATCTTCTCCAAAGACTATGAAACGAGAGAGACATTGTCAGAACGGCCTATCGGACGCACTGCATTTCCCCGTTCGAGCGCTTTCGCTTCTGCAGTCGCAGTCGCCGTCTCTCCCTTCCTTGCGACCGAAGAACGAAAGGAAAAAGGGCAAGCGGAAAGGAACAAACAGCGCCGCGCCTCTGAATGCAGTCCATTTTCCACAACTCGAGTCCTCGCGGTGGCAAAGTGTAAAGACGCCTCCCCTTACCCCTCGGGACCTCTTCAGCAGCTCCCCGTTGACGACCCGCCGCAGGCTGTACTGGAGGTCGGGCGGCGGGCTGGCGTTGTAGATGAAGATGGCCAGCAGCACGGCGGGCGCCTGCAGGAAGAAGTCCACCGACGGGCGGAAGCCGAAGAGGACCGGCGAGAGGGCGGCCACCAGGACCGCGGTGATCTGGCCGCTCAGCACGTGGAACATGTTGTCCCGGAATTTCAAGATGAAAGCCACCGACAGACCCAGGCTGGCTGCGTGCGAGGTGGACAGCAGAGAGTCGCCACAGACGGGGCCGGCTGACCGTCTTCAAGCGACGCGCCGAGGCCCGCGGGGGCCCCCTCGCGTGCCTGTGAAACTCGGCTTCCTTCTTCTATTTCATTGCACATATTTCACCTGCGTTTTGGTGAGGCTGCAACGCATCGACGACGTTTCTTTCCGTTGTCAATGGGGAAAGACGCCAGGCGGCGTCAAATTTAAAAAAAAAACAAAAAACAAACAAACCCTAACCCTGTGTCATTAGATTTGGCAAAAATGCGACGTTTAAATTGGATATCGTTTGAATCCACTCTCGTGGATTTACATAATCATGGAACCGAGAAGTCCAATCACGCGTTCACCACCACGTTTTGAAATCAAAGGCTGCAATTAAAAAAATAGCCGCATTAGACCTGACGAAAGTTTCCGATCGGATCGCGTTTGTTCCCTTTCGGCCGCGCATTTGTACAAACGCAAAGGAAAAGCGGCGGGCCCACTGACCCGTGACGAGGACCAGCGCCGCCGAGTAGACGTTGTGGCCGTAGAAGACGCCGCAGTGGGCGACCAGGCCGCGGGACTCGGGTCCGCCGGCCAGCGTCAGGACGTTGAACAGCAGCCCGAAGGCGTACCTGCCGCCCACGGCACAAAGACAAAAAAAAAAAAAAAAAAAAAAAAAAAAGCACAGCGCCGACGTCAAAACCTTCGGAAACGGCGTCCCGTCCGAGAAGGGATCCGAAAACATTGGCGCTCGGGCCCCACGTCCTTCGCCGCGTTTGCTTTGGACTAGTTGAACCGAGTCAGTCCATCTCGGAACCCGATTTCGGACTCCTCGAGCTTTTCGCATTCTTAGGACGGAAACCGTTCAGCCATTTGTAGACCGGCACAGAACTTGAAATTTTGTCTATTCGAAAAAAAGCGACAAAACGAGCTCACAGTTTGCTGTTCTGGACGAAGATGCTCTCCGTCAGCTGCTCGCCGTCCTTCAGGATCTTCTCGTTGTAAACGTTGGCCGCGGCCGACACGAAGCACTGCAGCAGCAGCAGGACGTGGCCCGCCCCGAACCGGCGGAGCCTTCCCGGCGGGGCGTCACGCCGGCCCGGCGGCCCGTCGGCGCTGGGGAAGGGGCGCGAGAGGGACAGGCTCTTTGCCCATGTTGGATTTCCGCAAACAACCAATTCAGATTTTTGGAAAATGAAAACTACGCCACCTGCTGTTCCTCATCTGCTGCAGCAGCTCCGCGTACAGCAGGCAGGAGTTGGTCGGCGCCGTCAGCGGGCTCCGGCGGACTCCCGACGCCGGCGCCGCGCCGCCGGACCCCGTGCTCAAAGAGACGATGGACAGGAAGAGGATGACCAACGCCGCCCACTGCACCCAGGACAGGCGCCTCCTGGTGGTCGAGGAGACAAGTCACATTGAATTCTGCAATATGACACATTTCCCCCCCCCAAAATATACATAAAAATCATTGAGCCATCCATTTTCCAAATTGCTTTTTTTGTCTTCTTCACAAAAATAGTAAAATGGCAAAACAGCGCCGATGACGCCCAATCAAAATCTGGCCAGGCCCGACGATAGCAAAAGACAAACCCGCTTATCCTCATGATATTGTTTTTATAGTATTATTTTTGTATCTCGAGGCTAAACTGCCTGCGATTGGCTGGGGCGGGCTCCCCGCGGCCCTTGTGAGGATAGGCGGATAAGCCCAGATGATATTGTGCGAGTCCAAGCCGGTCCACTCTTGAAGCCGAATGTGCGAGTTTTTGACAAAAACCCCAAAGCCTCCACGCGAGGCTGAGGAGCGGGCGACGAACGACGGGCGACGGGCTTACTTGAGGACCAGTCGGAAGAGGACAGCCGTAGTGAGGATGACAAAGTTGGAGGACAGGACGGCCATGGCCTGAGGAGCACAACAACAACACACTAATCCGGGCCCAGCACAGAGAAAAATGGATCACGTGTTCCTCTGAAGATTATAGGCAAAAAAAAAAAAGCTGCCGGGAACAAATGTCGGTTTTTTTCAAGTGTCACATTTAAGCAAGAGAGACGTGTACGTCCCGCCACCGGAAAGTCTCTGGGCGAGGCGCCTAATAACGGGCTTTGCCTACGAGGGGCCGCGGGCGCGGAAGGGCAGCCGCGCTTTGTGGGGTCAACACATCACGCGTGACCAGTGTCTACAAAAGCTCGACAATTATTATTATTAGTGAAGTTTCATCCGTCGGACACGGCCTGAAAAATACAAGAGCCAGGAACCGAGGCGGAACCTTTTCAAGACAGGATCCACTTACGGGCTGCAGGTAGGTCATCACGTAGAAAATGATGAGGTTGTCCAGAAAGTAGAGGAAGGCGGGGACGGCCCACTTCAAGGAGGCCACCAGGGTCCGGGCGGAAGGGCGGCTCGCGTCTCGGCAGGAGCGGCCCTCTGAGACCACACACACACACAGAGTCCGCGTACCAAATTCTCAAAACCGCGTTCGGGCCCTCGTCCGCGTTTACCTCGGATAAAAACCCGCAGCGACATCAGCAGGCAGAAGAGCAGCTTGAGCGCCTCCGCCAGCATGTTGACGGAGGCCGGGAGGAAGTCGTATTTGTTGTCTGCGCAAAGACCGCCGACGACACGTCAGATGGCTCCCGTCGCGTACGGCGCCGCGACGCCGTCCCCTCACCTGCGTTGGCGGAGAATTTCAGCAGCAGGATCCGACCGGTGCCCAGAGCCACAAAACTGCTGCCCAGGGCCAGCGTGTACGCCGACGAGCGCGAGCAGCGCCGCTGCCGCGCCATCCCGACTGCAGACGCAAATAAAAAGAAAAAAAGGGGTCGGCTTCGCTGTGGTCCAAATATTCAGCGGCTAACAGCGGAAGATTACGCTGCGTTTGCCCGCTTTGACGTGAGAAAAACGTTCAACAAAAAATGTCATCCAAGCTGAAATCTTTCGGAGATTGGCTCGGAAGAACCGAAAGACTTGGATTAGCATTAGCATCAATCTTCCACGGTGGGTGCTGTGAAAAAGTACCGCCCCCCCCCCCCCCCCCCCGCAATTCTTACATTCTTGCCACGCTTTACTCTTTAAGATCGCGGAAAGAATCCAAATACACCCCGAGGGAACTCAAAAGTGATGTTTTTAGACTACTCTATTCAAAGTAACTTGGCCTCCCTCGTGTGGACAAGTTACGGGCCCCTAAGCCGAAGAACTGAACAGCAGCAAGAAGCGAAACAAGCGACTTTCGCGTCTCTGCGGAGATATTTTGGCCCGCTCGGCTTTTCAGGCACCGACGGGCTTGGGATTTGAACCCGAGTCCCCAGAACTGCGAGGCGGCTGTGGAGACAACTAACTGACGGTCGCCTTTACGTCAGTTGCCTTTTTCCGCACGTCAACGTACAAAGCTGATGGGCCTCCAGTTGGACCTCACGGCATCCCAAGGACCTTCTGCCAGACGTAAACATTCAACCACAGTAGAATCTTTCGAGCCTAACCAAATCCGTCCATTTTCAGCAAAAAGGTGCAAAAAAAAGTGGACTCTGGCTTCGCAGGGGATTTAACTGATGAGGATGCGGAGAAAATAAACGCTGTGAAATAATCCTTCCAAAACGAAACGTCACGATCTCAGCCACTTTATACGGCAAGTTACCAAATCCAGCGACAGCGCAACTTACGAGCGTCGCTCGTAGCGAAGAATTCAGGTCACGAAAGGCCTCCTGGGAAAAAAAAGATTGTCTCTAGTTACGAAGCAAATTCACGATACGAAATGAAAAACCAGGCGCCGGATTCCCCAAATTCCTGCGGATGTCATCGTGGAGCCGCTCTCCCGTTGGCTGTCGCTGTAGCCTCTTCCCGGCGTCACCCTTTCCCCACGATGCTTTTCGTTCCCCCCGGACACTCGACTGTCGCCAAATCCCGCTAGCGCTGTCACAAGCTAACAGACTTTGGCACAAACAGAAAAGCACAACGTTTTCGTTTTGTGGGGTTTTTTTTTTTTTTTTTTTTTCGCTGGTCCTCCCAATGTTGACCATAGTTTTCGGGACCACTGACGGTAAATATAATCCCGGGAAGCCCAACAAAAGAATCTCATTCGATTGATGGCAAAATGTATGAGAAGCCACATCTTTTGCTGCTGAGGCTGTAGATATTTTCGATTAAAACTTCTCTAGATCAAAAAGCTTACAAGAACACACTTGCAGAAGTTCCATCCTGTGTCCCGCCTCTCTCATTCTCCTTCCAAATGTGCTGCACTTTTACTTGTCAACGTTGATGCGACCTTTGTTTGCTCCTGATAGAAAGTTAGTTTTTAAACAACAACAACAGCAGCAGCAGCAGCAGCAGCAGCAGCAAAAGAATTCGATGTCTGTCAAGCGGCGTGCAAAACATAAAAGCCTCGTTGTGGTGTAAAAAGCCAACAGATGAATGTCAAATTCGAATAACAGCTGCCTCTCGCTTCGGCCGGCCAGCCAGCCAGCAATCAAACGCCGCAGGAAAAAAAAGGGCCAAATAACTTTTTTTAATGATGCCTTACTGAGGACATGAGATGACATGACCTCATCATAACCCTTCGAGGTGAGACGCACCTGTTTTCACGCAATTCAGGTTCGCCTCATCTTGGACTTCCAGGCAGGACCTTTAGAGCGACGTCGCAAATCCAGAGTTGCTTCCTGGTAGATCCGCGCAGGCGCAGTAGACCCGTCTTCTTCTTCTTCTTCGTCGTCGTCTTCGTCGTCGTCTTCTTCTCTTGCGCCCTCTGTGGCAGCGGCGGCAAGGAGGGCGAGGCGGTCGCGACGCCGCTTCCGTTCGTACGCGGAGGCCGGCGACGTTTTTGTAGCCAGTACGCGACAAAAAAATTGATGTTGTCGGAAAAGCCAACAAAGTACAAAATCCAACAGACGAATCCATTTTGTTGTGTGACAGCAGCAGGTGCTGTTAAAAGTACGAAACGTGTTGGATCAAGTGAGAAAAGCACGACAAATAAAAGAGGCAGGAAAAACTTGGAAGTTTCAGTCGAGTCAAACGTTTGGAAGTGTCCACATATAGTCATTGCTTCACCTGTCTTGCGTCCCCCTCTCTGGACCGGATAGAATTTTGCGGAGAGAAAAATCGGATACTTTCAGGAAATGAATTTTCAATTGTATTAAACCTGTTGCAAATTTGCAACCCCTGACGGCACATTCAGATTGCAGCGTGACGTCACTTTTTTTCTTTTTTTTTTTTTTTTGACCCAAACATCAACGTGGTGACATATTGGAGGCACGCGTGTACACCATGCAAGAATATGCGGTGCAGAGTTCATTGCTCTGGTGCGTGCGCATCCGGGAGAGATAAAAGTTCCCGCTGGACGCTTCGCGTGTCTCACACACACACACACACACGCGCGCATAAAAACAAAACCCCAAAAACCATCCGGGATACTTTTGGAAGATTGCAGACCGACTCGCTTTCGGGAGGCTCACGCGCAGACATGAGGCTTTGCGTCCGGACCGCAGGCGGGGGTCCCCTCGCCCTTCTCCTGCCGGCTCTTCTGGTCCACGTTGGAGCCGACCAGCGGGACGCGGCCAGGAAAAGACAGTACCACATCGCTGCCGTGGAGATCCACTGGAACTACGGGGGCAACGACACCCACGGGTAACAAGTGTCTGCGCTCGGTTAAAGCGCCGCGTTTTCCCATTTGAAACAACGACGAGGGGGGCGTCGTGAGAACGACGCAGTCGCGACGCGGGTTCAAGCTCAACGCTGTAGAGCAAAAGAAGTCACCTTCCGACATCGAGGAAGCGAGGATTTCTCTTTAGAAGCTCCCGTTGGACGCTCGCCACTGGCTCAACGCTGCCGATGTCGAGATGCATTTCACATGTTTCAAAAACTTTCCAGATTCAAAAGGGCTGATTTCTTGAAATCTGCAATCAGCGGACTTGTGTTGTGTTGTTTCCGAATCTGAAAGAGAAAAGGTTCCAAATCTTGAAGGAGAGAGCTGGCCCCCGTTCCGACGGTTTGTTTCTGAATTACCCCCAAAGAGCTGGAGTCCACCTCCGAATGGTTATTTGCGAAGCGTTGTGAGGCCTGCTTGCTCATCAAGTCCTGCTTGCAAGCGAGGAAAACAAGACACCGTGTCCTGTTTTTGCGCGATTGCGGCTGATTCCGTTTCCATTATCTCCTGTCGACGCGACCCGGACGGCTTGACTTTTGCCGGGGACTTGAGGGTTCTGGTTTTCTTTCCTCAGGTTGGCCGGCACGTACAAGAAAGTGGTTTTCCGGGAGTACGACAAAGACTTCACACGGCCGAAGGCTCACGACCCCTCGTTAGGTAATAATCACCAACGCGATCGTCCTCAGTGTCACAAAATGGTTTCGCTGGCGAGGCGATCGCCGCGTCTTTTTCAACATCCAATCGGAGACCAGTAAAAAACACGACAAATGGTCTCTTCGGAGCTTCGCAATGGCAACTTTGTCTTCATATTACGGCCCCATTTATTATCATTATCACGTGCCACCAGTTCAGGGTGTACCCCGCCTCTGGCCCGAAGATAGCTCGCGGTGCAGGAAATGGATGGGTAGAAGTAACACTTGGGGGGAAAAAAAAACAAAAGTTGAAAATGGGATGACATTTCATATTATTATATTTATATTATTATATGATGACACCTCCGTGATACACGACAGTGTCAGCACTATGTAACCGACCACAGCATCAATACGTACGATGGAAGATTGTGACATTTTGTCCCGGCACAAACGATACAAAAGAATGGAATGGAAAGATAGGAGACATTTCATATTTCGTGTTGAATTCCACGTGACCCTCGACGCCGAAAGGCTTCAAGCGACAACACCGCTAATCCCGGAGTGCTCGGGATCGACGGCGACGCATTCATTGAGGTTTTCCCGGACCGCAGGTTTGCTGGGCCCCACGCTGAGGGCCGAGCGGGGCGACATCTTGACCGTCACGTTCCGAAACATGGCGTCGGAACCGCACAATCTCCACCCGCACGGAATTGCTTACGGGAAACATTCTGAGGGTGAGTCGACTTCCCGTTGGAGCGAACCAGCGTAGCCTGCGCGGTCACGAGGCCGGCCCAAAGTTGATCGGCGCCACGAGCGACGTTGTTTGTCTTCTTTGAAAAGATTAACCAGCCGGCCGGCGCGGGCAGACGAAGTCCAACGCGAGGCCGACTCGGCAAACACCCCAACTGGGGGCGGAGAAGGCAAATGGAACCCAAAACCTCAATGTGAGGCATTCCGGGATGATGAAAACACTGAAAAGGTTTCAGCCAAAACGAGCAAAGCCGTTCGTTGAAAAAAGGTTGACATTGTGTCACTCTGTCAGTCAGTCAGTCGTCCGGAACTTGTGTAGCATGTCAAATCTCCACAAAATCTTTCGGCTTCTGGCACCCCAAAAGGGAACCGGCCTGGCTAAAGCAAAGCAAAGCAAAGCAAAGCAAAGCAAAGCAAAGCAAAGCAAAGCAAAGCAAAACAAAACAATCATCCGTCATTTGTCCTTCAAAATCAATAGCGCCGTTATTATCTTGCACACTTGATTCAACTTTGACCTCCGGTTCCGCCGAAACCTGCGCGTAGCATGAAAAACAAGTTGTGTTCTTGCGTCTGTGCGGTCTGGAGGCCGCCCCCCTAGGTGGGGATGTCAAGGAAGCACAAATTTAACGTCTTGAACATCGTCCCGCTAAACTTTCCCCGCCACACATCATCCCAAATCAGCACCCAACGTCTGGAGCTACGCAGACTGCACAACCGCGTACGACGACGACGACGACGACAACCACGACCGTGACAATGACAACAACGACAATGACGACGACGACGGCGCCACTATCGACGATGACAACACTGATGTGACGACAACAATAATGATGACAGTGGCGACAATGACAACGGTGACGAATAAGATTACGATGACAATGACAACGCGGATAACGATGAATAATAATGACGACGACGACGACAATGAGGACGGACACAATGACGAAGATGACGACGACAGCGGTAACGATGATGATGGTGAGCAGGCTAACGTCAACAATAATGACGACGACGACGACGACGTCGACACAATGCGAACGGTGACGGCGATGATGATGACGTCGCAGGAGCGCACTACTTTGACAACACGTCGCAGAAAGAGAAGGAGGACGACGTGGTGAAACCGGGCGGCGAGCACGTCTACTCCTGGGAGGTGACGGCCGAAGTTTCGCCCCAACCCGACGACCCCGCTTGCCTGGTCTACTCGTACGTGTCCCACCTGAACCCAGTGGAGGACTTCAACTCGGGTCTCGTGGGCGCGTTGCTCATCTGCAAGAACGGTGAGAACCTTTGACCTTCCAAGGGAAGCCCGACACGCGCGGCGAGCGAGTCCTCTTCGTCTTGGGCGCAGGCAGCTCGGAGGAGCCGGCGGCGCCGGCCGGCGTCAAGCGGGAGTTGGTCCTGCTCTTTGGGGTCTTTGACGAGCGGGAGAGCATCTACAAGCCCAAAGACCGATCCTCAAACCACGTCCACTACACCGTTAACGGCTACAGCGCGGGAACGCTACCCGGTGGGTTTGAGCAGAAACCACTTCCTGTCCTGCTGCAGACCGCTCAGATAGCTTCCCTTGCCTGAGGTCATCGTAACGTCCGGGAAGGTTTCACAGAACCCGATAAACGGGAGGGACACATTGGTGATCGGTGAAAAAGTCACATTGAGGCCCATCTAAATGGCAGTCGTTCTTTTCATGTACATTTGACATTTGATGTTTTTGTTGATTGTTTGCGGGGGTTCGGGAACGGCTGCCATACAGATTGCCGGATACCCTCCAGACACCGGCGGTCGGTTCGAGAACTATCTGCGTCGTCTGGGACCGAGCGGGGGAGGGTGGCTGTCGATTTAATATTTTACCAAACAAGTACTGGTCCCAATTTTTCGGTTCCTTTTTGGGACTGGCTTGAATCAAAGCAAGTAAGAGGCAGTGCACGCTTGCTTTATTTCAGTTTATTTCACCGTTTGCTCATCGGCCGTTCATCCCACATTCGAAAAACCTGCACGCTAGCTTCGGTGTGAAAGGTTTTTTTTTTGTGTGTGTGTGTGTGTGTGTGTGTGCCCTGTGATTGGTTAAGGCCGCGTCCCGTCTCTCACCCAAAGTCAGCGATATCGGCTACAGGTCACCGGTGACTCGAGTGAGGATAAGCGCTACAGCGAACGGATCCTTGGATATTTATGCGTGACTCCCAATTGAAAAGTACGGCTTGATGCTCAAGCAAACCATATTTTCCTTGAAGGGACGTCTGCTAGCATGTACTGTGAAATGGCGTAGACCGGCTGAAAAAAATTGCATCATGAGAAACGCTTTAACGACTACCAAATACGGGCACACGTTGTCTTTTGTTTGTGGGAAAACAAAGCAACGATATTTGTGGGGTTCAGGCAACTGTCTAACTTCTGTGTATAAGTCAAAAATACTTTTAAAAGAAAAGAAATTGCCAGAATTTCCATTTGATTTGCCGTTGAATGGTTAGCATTGCCCCCCTCCTTTCCCCTCACAAACGACAGGATGTGTGATTTGTTTTCCAGGTCTGAGCGTGTGCGCCTATTCCTCGGTCAGCCTCTACCTGCTGGCCATGAGCTCCGAGCCCGAGCTGTTCTCGGTGCACGTCACCGGGCAGGTGCTACGGCACATGCGCCACAGGGTTTCGTCCCTGGGCCTCATCAGCGGCTCCTCCGCCAGCGCCGGCCTGGCGCCGGCCCACTTGGGCCGCTGGATGCTGTCCTCGCACGTGCTCAAGCACATTGAAGGTCGGTGAAGAACGGGGATGCTTTCGAAAAGGAGATTCCACTTTTGCCTTTGGACTGATTTCATAATTCTAGTTACTGCTTCATGGATGGATGGATGGATCTAGCTACCCATCGATCCATCCTTTTGTCCTTCTGACTTTCTGGTTTTTGTATCCCCGTCCCACCGTGCGGCGGTCTTTGGAGCCTTTTTCGGTTCACGGGAGCCTCCAAGCCGGGAGGCGTCTTCGGTCTGCCAACCCGCAGTTCCCGTGTCGTCCGTCTCTCGTCTTTCGTCTATCGGCACCTCTCGGGGTGGACGGCTCCCTCGGGTTGTCTTTCCTAAGATGAAGCTTGGCGTTCGCGGTGTCACGTTTTTGTTTTTTTTGCGACGTCGACTGAACTACGAAACGTGTCGCAGCGGGCATGCATGCCTTCCTGGACGTGAATCAGTGCGAGGGCGTGAAAGCGCCACGCCGGAGGATGACCCTCGATCAAAGACGCCAAAGCAGGGAGTGGAAGTACTACATCGCTGCTGAGGAGGTCATCTGGGACTACGCACCAAATATGCCGGAACACATTGACGAGTAAGACATCGGCGCTAAGTGAAGTGAAAAAGTCAATGTCAAATAAAAACGAAACAAAAGCCAGACTTCAGCGCTCTACGCGGTTTCACTTTAGACTTGGATGTAGAAGAAGGTTCATGTCTTCCAAATGTACGATTGTCTTGCATGGGTGGCACCAGTCATTATTTATCCATCTAATATTTATAGCTACAAATCCTTTACGAGAAAATACAGGAGCCAAAGTTTGATCTGAAGAAACTTTGTTTGTCTCTCTGGCTATTTGTCCGTAGGGGCTACAGGTTCCAGTACCTGCAACAGTCCTCAACCCGCATCGGCAGGAAGTACAAGAAAGCCGTGTACACGCTGTACAACGAGTCCTTCACGGAACGAATAGAGAACAAGCAGCGGAAAAGCGAGCTCGGCGTCTTGGGTCCGGTGATAAGGGCGCAAGTCAGAGACGTCATTAAGGTCAAATCCCGCCCACGTCACGTCGACTTACTTAGCGCTCACTAAGGTGGCCCCTTTGACAGATTGTATTCAAGAACATGGCCTCCAGGCCGTACAGCATCTACCCACACGGGCTGACGATAGAAAAGTCCGAAGAGGGCGTCAACTACCCGGAAGGAGGTAACGCGTCTCCCTTCGCACTTGTTGCCCAATGACTGCAATGCCGACGGGTCGGGCGTTGACCAGGCAACAAGACGCACGCCGTCCAGCCGGGCGAGACCTACACGTACGTTTGGCGAGTGGCCGAGGAGGACGGGCCTCTGAAAGGACACTCCAGGTGTCTGACGCGGATGTACCACAGCGCCGTCGATACGCCTCGCGACATAGCCTCGGGTCTGATCGGACCCCTCCTCATCTGCAAGAGTCACTCGCTCAACGTCAGGAATGTACAGGTAAACCCCCCCCCCCCCCCCCGTCCAGGAAGACAAACCTGTCACTTTACAGGGAAATTTCTCCGTCTAACTTGACGAGCAGACGGCGGAAACCCTGAAACCCTTTGAGACTGACCTTCATCAATGTAACTGAACGGAAATGAGCTTCACTGGACCTTCGGGAGAAACGTTAACTCGAGGAAAGGTCCCCAAAGTCAGGGGTTAAGCGGGTTCCTACAATGACGCAACATTTTGACACCATGTCGCAGAGAAGGGGGCTCAAAACAGCCCGTCCAGATCAGAGACCACAGTATTGACCCCAGTAGTTGACAGAGAGTTAGTTTTGGAAATAGTCGCCCATTTGATTGCAGCGTTTGAGATCTGACGTGGTCTCCCAGAGAGGAGTTGGCACGTTCTCCATTTTCTGTGTGCATTCCGGACAAAAACAGAAGCTTCATTCCCCACCCGGTTCCATTGGCGATTTGCACACAGTGCACCGGTCCCCGTGGCTTTATCCAGTTTAAATGAAAAAGAAAATGCTCAGGATGTTGAGGTACTCTTCAGTTTCGTTTAGAAGCTAACATTTTTACAAACGATTTGTGTGGAACAGGTCAAATCAGACAAGGAGCAGCAGGCCATGTTTGCTGTGTTCGACGAAAACAAGAGCTGGTACCTGGATGACAACATTAGGCAGTTCTGCGATCGGTCCCGGGTCAACAAGGCGGACCCCGACTTCCACAAGTCCAACGTTATGCACAGTACGTCGAACTAATCCGACTGAGTTTTTGCACGCTCGTCGTTGAGCCACGTTTGCGTGCCAACAGCTGTCAACGGCTACGTGTACGAGAGCGGACCGGTCTTGGGCTTCTGCAAAGGCGAAGTGGCAACATGGCACGTGTCCAGCGTGGGCGCACAGGACTACATTCAGACGGCGACAGTCTACGGCCACACGTTTGAACTGAATAACCGCATGGAAGATATCCTCAGCCTCTACCCCATGACTGGCGAGACCATTACGATGAACATGGAAAACATCGGTCTTTGAACAACAACAACTCTTTCATTCTGTGTCAAAATTGAGACTGACTTTATTCCTCCCTTTCTGACCAGGTGTTTGGCTTCTGACGTCACTCCATTCCCATCAAACAAGCAAAGGAATGCACCTGAAGTTCCAGGAT
The DNA here is from genome assembly GCF_019802595.1 of Syngnathoides biaculeatus. Taxonomy (NCBI): domain Eukaryota; kingdom Metazoa; phylum Chordata; class Actinopteri; order Syngnathiformes; family Syngnathidae; genus Syngnathoides; species Syngnathoides biaculeatus. Next base: position 19,415,763 of record NC_084645.1, on the reverse strand, counting down.
GTCGAGTGCTTCCGGGACCACCACTATGAGTACAGCGACTATGATGAGCCTGGAAAAATGGAGTTTAATTTGTGGAACCCCTCTACTCGGAACGAAATTTTGAATAAGAAGGAGGAGGAAATGAAGAAGCCAAAAGAGCCCGCCGCGGCTACAACGGCCATTGATGACTACACAGAGATGTTTGCCAATGAATTGGGCTTAAGGTCACTGACGAATCAAGCTCCAGCGGGCAGCGTGGAGCAGCTGGACTTGTCTTTCCTCGACTACGACGCTGTCGACGTCCGAGACGGAAAAGCTACAATAAGGACAAAAAACCCCACACGCGCTACTCTAAGCGCGTCGCGAGATCAAGGCCCAAAAGCCAGCGGTTGCGGGTTGGCTTCAAGTCTCCGTGATGACGGCGCGTCGAAGATGCACGAAACAGGCGTTCACAACAGAACAGCTTCATCAAGGTTTGGGAACGTGCCAAACCATGCCACCGGTCAGACTGAAACAACAGACGCTGCAAAAGGAAACGCGACCTTAACAAGCGACAATCAGACCTTGATGGCCTTGGAGGGGAAACCCGAAGAAAGACTGACACAAAGGGATGCGTTTCCCGATTTTGACACGGGCAACGTTCGCAACCTGGACAACCACAGCAGGACTGTGCTTGCTACTGCCCGGACAGATAACACAACCAGTCCCCGTGAATACGGGCGTCGGACGGAGTCAACCGAATCCGAGTCGCCAGAGGGAGCCAAATATGTGCTTGAGCAGTCAAAAGGTACACCCCCCGTGAACAAGACTCCAATATCAGATATCTTGAATCCCAGCTCAGAAATTTTCAGTGATTCCAAAAGCAGTGAGGAAGTGTTTATATACCTCAAACAAAACCACACGGAGGTGATTAAATCCACCACCGTGAAGACAGAGGGTCACAACTGGACTTACGACGGAACTCATGAAAAAGTACCAATGGATATTCCAGACAATATGGCGAAATACATGAAGAAGGAAACCCCAGGGGCCAAAAAGATACCCAAGATCAAGAGGGTGAACTTTCGACAGAAGCCTCAGAAGGGCCTGGGCGTGAAAACCAGGAAGAGAAAGGTATACAAGCCGGAGGTCACCAGCGGTTTACCCCTCTCTCCTCGTGGATTCAACCCTCACGTGTCCCCGAGAGGCTCACGGCCCGCTTCGCCGAAAGCCATCTCAGATGAGGAGGAGCTCATTAACATGCCTGTGGTCATCGGTGTGCCCCGGCCCGATTTCAGCGACTACGAGTTTTATGTTCCGGGCGAAGAGCCTGACCATTTATCCTTAGACAGGCAGGATTTGAGGGCAGATGAATACGAGTATGTGAACTACAAAGACCCCTACACCAGTCATCAAGACATCAAGAACTTCAACATCGAGGAGACCAATAAATACTACTTAAAGCACTCAGGGCCCAATTTCAAGATGTACTTCATCGCTGCAGAGGAGGTCGAGTGGGACTACGCGGGCAACGGGCAGAGGTAAGGTCAGAAATTGCCACAAAACCTGCAACGAGAGTGACAAGATGAAAGGTGCAATCTATCGCAACAGAAGGCGGGAAAGGTTACACCAAAGCAGACGTAACACCAAGTTCAAGAAGGTGGTATTCCGCGGTTACACGGATGGGCTCTTCAGAACTCCTGAAATCCGAGGCGAGAAGGAAGAGCATCTCGGTGTCCTTGGGCCCGTCATCAAGGCGGAGCACGGGCAAAGCATCATGGTGAGCGTCGGTGAAGTCCATCTGTTTGCCCTTGCGATGCATCTGCCAAAGCTGCGCTACTCTGTTTCTAGGTGGTGTTCAAGAACAAAGCCAAACGCCCTTTCTCCTTACACCCGAACGGGGTAACCTATACCAAGTGGACAGAAGGCCTGTCCTACGAGGACAGCTCCAAGCCCTGGTACAGAGATGATAACGAGGTTCCACCCAATGGCAACTTCACGTATATCTGGAAGGTCCCCCGAAAGCCTGCACACAGGCCCGACGAGCCTCACTGTCAGACTTGGACCTACTATTCTGGTGTTAATCCCGTGAGTCGCTCACACCGTCGATCTGTCTTGCAGGAACAGGTCGCTGCTTGTGGAGTGGACATGGATTCCCACTCAGTGTTTGTAGCTTTGAATGTGAATCGTCGTCTGTTGTCAACGGCAAAGACGGGCGAACAATCCGAGGTCTTTCGCCTCCACTAAGAGCCGCGTTAGCCGACGGAGAAGTCGGACAAGATGGACGGACGGACGGACGGACGGACGGACGGATGCACGTACATGACGCGGTTGTTTCAACGTACAATATTTCTCTTTAGGAAAAGGACATCCACTCCGGCTTGATCGGACCTCTGCTGGTGTGTCCGGAGGGCACGATTCAGAATGTGACAAACGCAAGAGAGTTCACGTTGCTCTTCATGACCTTTGACGAGTCGCAGAGTTGGTACTACGAGGAGAACCGCGAGCTCATGCAGCAGAAAAGACGAAGAGGAAGTCCGGAGCCTATCCTCAAAGAAAACCTCCTGTTCCATTGTAATCACGAAGTGCACCATAGGATGATCGCTCCATCATTTTTTTTATCTTCAGATTGACGAGAACATTACAAGTAACGGTACGATGTTTTGACAGCTATCAACGGCATCACGTATAACCTTAAGGGGCTGAGGATGTATACCAACCAGCTGGTCCGCTGGCACCTGGTCAACATGGGTTCTCCCAAAGACTTCCAGAGCATCCACTTCCACGGACAGACATTCCTCCACACGACGACCACCAGCAACAGACACGCCGTCTACCCGCTGCTTCCTGGTACGCAACGACACGGTTCTCGCTAAGCCGCACGAGTTGAATGATGACTGCTATGTTCAGGAAGTTTCGCTACCCTGGAGATGTATCCTTCCAAGCCTGGCCTATGGCTGCTGGAGACAGAAGTTGGCTTCAACCAGCAGCGAGGGATGCAGACACTCTTCTTAGTCCTCGATAGCGGTACCAACTACTCAACAAAGCCAACCGTGTACTGAATTCTGTTAGTATAGCGTATCGTGACCTCGGTTCTCGCACGTGTTCTCCAAGACTGCTACCACCCGCTGGGTTTGCAATCGGGCAGCGTGAAAGATGAGCAGATCACAGCCAACAACACTCGAGGTAGTCACAGAGCCAACAGCCGTCTCGGTTAGACGTGCAAAGAATGACGGGGTGGCACATTTGCACTCTTAACTTTGAAGGATACTGGGAGCCACATCTCGCCCGGTTGAACAATCAAGGCAAATACAACGCTTGGAGCACAGATCAGAGCAACAGCTTTATTCAGGTTTGTCCAAACCGGTGTGATCCAGGCAACGCAAAAAAAAAAAAAAAAAAACGTCTGACGTCCGACCTCTCCTCCGCCGGGACGTAGGTGGACTTTCAGCGTCCCGTGGTGATCAGCCAGGTGGCCACGCAAGGAGCCAAACAGCTCTTCCAATCCCAGTTTGTCACAAATTTCTCCATTTCCTACAGCAACGACCGCAGGAGATGGACCCTCTACAAGGGGGACAGCGTCTACCCGATCAAGGTTGGGAGGGTTTGGGACGCGACACTATTGTTCATTGGGCATTTGAACCACGACGTCCGGTACTTCCGGGTGGCAAAAGCCAGAGCGGTGCTCTCTGGTGCCAACGCTTCAAATGTTACTTGACCAAGGAAGAGCGACTGGAAAACTGGGGTACACCACTTCAGTTGAAGGATGATTTGCCGCTTGGCGTTGAACACGGCGGCCATAATTTACATTTCAACGCGTCAACAAATGCCAGCTGTTGTCGTGACCGCTGCTTAAATGTGTGAGCTTTTGCACATCGAAAAACTGAAAAATGTTGAGACAGCCCCCGGCCACAACAAGTCTTTTTCATCGTTTCGGTTCAGGTCGGCAGCAGTCACTCTCTTTAGTGCCACCCGGAAGTACCGCGGTGCCTGTCTGTTGCTTACCCGCGCGAGTACAAAACACTCTGGTCGCAAAATAGCGGCGAGATTGCTGTGTCGGCAGGTGTTTACTGGGAACCGGGAGGCTTACGTGACGAAAACCAACAGCTTTTCCCCGCCGGTGATCGCACGCTTCATTCGGCTCCACCCCGTCCACTGGTACAACGTGGCCACGGTGCGCATGGAGTATTACGGCTGCGAGCTCGACGGTAAGTTTCTGCGACACGTCGGGATTCGAGTGAGGTGACGTTGACATTCGGCTTCCTCTTTGCCAGGCTGCTCGGTGCCCGTCGGGATGGAGAACGGACTGATCGAGGACCATCGCATCACGGCCAGTTCTGTGAACTCCAACTGGTACTTTGGACCCTGGAGTCCCTCCTTCGCTCGCCTCAACAAGCAGGGAGCTGTCAACGCCTGGCAAGCTAAGGTAGGGGACGTGGGAAACTCCGTGACCTGGAACTGAACTGCGAGACCCGATTTGCCTGCGTTCGTGCAGTATCGAGACATGAAGCAGTGGCTTCAGATAGAGCTGGCAGACGTCATGAAGATCACAGGGATTATCACTCAAGGAGCCAAGTCGCTGGGGAAAGAGATGTACGTATCGTCGTACACGCTCAAGTACAGCGACAACGGAATCCACTGGCACGACTACACGGAGGACGACGACCGACCAACTAAGGTACTTCACGCTGGTCTCGGCGGATGAAGACCAGGGACGGGTTTCGCTTGAGGACCCTTGGCTTGGCCTGAGCCCGTGACTTTGAAACGTGATGACATATTTGTGACCTTGAAAAAGACCATTCATTCGGTGGGTGGGCAACCCAAGGTGAGATGAGACTAACCCTCGGTCAGAATTGACATTATTATCATTGTTAAATCTGGCACGTTCAAAGGACCGGGGGTTGAAATCCCAACCCTGCCGGTTCGGAAACCCCCAGGCAATTTAGCACCTCGGGTGATCGGGCCAGGCGAAACCCCTCCGCCACCATCCGTACGGTGACTGACGCCTTCCAGGAGGGGATTTCGGACAAGAAATCAAATGAAGCGATGGGATTCTAACTTGTCGCTTTCTTTGCCCAAATCCACAGATTTTCTTCGGCAACACGGACAACAACGAACACGTCAAGAATTTCATCTACCCGCCCATTTTTTCCCGCTTCGTCCGAGTCGTCCCCAGAACCTGGACGGGTTCCATCACGCTGCGGGTGGAGTTGTTGGGCTGCATCTTTGAGTGACGGCGACCAAGCCTTTGAGCAAATACCCCCCCCCCCCAATCCGCGTCGCTTAATAAAATGAGCCAAATATTAGGAACGACGCAGTCCAGTTTCTATCCTGAATGCAGAATCGGCGAGCGGGCCGATTCTTCCCGCCTCGGACCTCCGTCCGTCCGTCCGTCCGTCCGTCCGTCCAGATATCAACGCTGGCACGTGTGTGATCGCATGCGTAAAGATTCGCGGTATCACGTGATAAACCAGCTTCGCGGCCACCTCCGGGCAATCATTTGGAGTTGCAACGATTGACGCGTGACGTCCCGAAAAGCGAAGACCGATGTTCTGCCCGATAACCCGGGCAGAACGGCCAAAGTGTCGCCTTCTTCCTCCCAGTCTCGCGTTTTTATCGGCGGTGGGGGCGAGAACTTGGGAGCCCGACGACGACAGACGAACGGGACCTCGTCACACACGGTTGCGCGCGCCGACCCCGCCCCGTCGCTTGAAAAGCCGGCGTCGACGCCGCACCTCCGCTCGACGCGGTCGCGGACGTTCCCGGGCGACCATGAAGACACCCGCGACGCGCCAAGGTAAAATCGGGCGTCCTCCTTTTGCACTTTTGCGCGCGTTATCTAAGCCGTCGCTCCCTGGCGCAGCCGACGCGGACGACTTGGACGACGCGCTGTGCGAGTTCGACGCCGTCGTGGAAGACTTCGCGTCCCCGCTGGAGAAGCGCCACTTTCGCTACGACGATCACCTGCGCACCGCCAAGAGGCGCGACGGCGCCCGCGACGGCGAAAGTGAGTTCCAAAAGTTCAAAAAAAAAAAAAAAAAAAAGAAAGAAAGAAAGAAAGAAAGAAAGAAAGAAAGAAAGAAAGAAAGAAAAAGCGAAAGGCAGCCGCACTTCCCTTCCTTTACTCACGGAACCGCATCAACCTCACCAGAATTGATATTATTTTCATAGGCACGGTGGGCGACACTGGTCCCGGGTTCAATCCCGGTCCCGTGCCTGCAAGGGTGGCTTTTCTCATTGCTCGTATAGTCTCGATGTGCCTGGCAACGGGTTCAGGGTGCACCCTGCCTCCTGCCCGTTGACAGCCGGCATAGGCTCCAGCGCTCCCTTGTGAGGATAAGCGGCCAAAAAAACAAAAAAAAAACCCAACCCAAAAGTCGCCTCGCGTTCGGCATCAACGTCGGGCGTCTCGGAGCGGTCTCGTCTCGTCCGCGCTTTAACCCAAACGGGCCATCATTGAAAATATTCAATGTCTGCTCACTTGGGATCTTTTTTTTTTTTTTTGTAAAGCGTTATTAGTATTACATCTGTTGACGTGCATTTTTCACTGCAATATTGTTCATTTTGCCTTGGCTGGATTCTATTATGGTCACATTGTTTTCACACTTCTCTGATATGATGTGATTTCAAATGCTTGACATTGTAACGTTTTTGGTGCGAGGAGACTGAAATGATGCCTTTTGGGGAACGCGACTTAGCTGAATAAACGTGACCGTCAATCATTAGGGTTAGAGCATTCCCGACTTCCGTATTTTTGGGGCTTTTGACATTTGATGACTTTGTGTCGTCTGGGCAAGTCGGGCGTGTTGGGCCGCATCGAATGTTCCGCCGAGCCGTCGATGGCCCGCGAGCCCAAAGCCGCATCTAAGCAGGAGCGCGTTTGTCACGCAGGCGCCGACTGGCCCGACCCGAACAGTCCGGACCCGAGCGCCGAGAGGCTCAGCTCGCCCGCGAGCCCCGCCCCCTGCTCGCCGTCGCCGACGTCTCCGAAAGGTGAGCTCGCATTCGGGTCCGTTTTGGAATTTGGACGTTGTGGGAGTTGAGGATGTTCCCGTCATGTCAAGTTTTAGGGGTGGGGGTGGGTGTGTCAATATATTAGCTCACGAAAAAAAAAAAAACAGGACACGAGTGCTGAGGTCAGCATTTTCCCAAATAGACAAAAAGGTCGCCGGTTGCACGCGATTAAATCGACCGTCGACGACGGACATTTTTGTCTTGAGATAAGATAACTTGCAAATTTTTTTTTTTGGGGGAGGTGAGAGGGAAAAAAAAAAAAAAACCCAGGATGGCCGGAGTTCAGATTCAAACCCAGAACTTCGTGAGGCAGGCGTGCTAATCAGCTAGTTGGATGTCTGAAACTTTCTGCAATGTATGATATTTCATTGTGAAGGAAAAAAAAAAAAAAAAATCCGTTTGTTTCCTGCGCAGCCAAACTGGGCGACACCAAAGAACTGGAGGACCTCATCGCAGACCTGGACAAGACATTGGAGAGTGAGCGCCGACGCCATCTTTGGGAGCACGCTTGAACATTAGCAATGCCTGTTAGCCGCTGGAGTCCCGATCAAGTCCAGTTTGGGTTGGGAAAGCAAAAGCTCAAAATCGTCACTCGTCGCGTGAGCTGATGCCGAAAAAAACTATTGGATGAAATTGGCTCAAACTCATCATAGAACACTGCGTCCATCCATTTTTCGAGCCGCTTATCCTCACGAGGGTGGCAGACCGACAACAGCCGCACTCACAATCGCACCCACGGGGCAATTTAGAGGGTCCCATTCATGAATATTGCATCTTTTTGGGAGGTGGGAGGAAAGCGGAGCGCAAACTCCACACAGGCGGGCCCGGGATTGAACCCGGGACCTAAAAATGTGAGGTCAACGCTCGAACCGGTGCCGCCATCGTAACATAAAAAAAAAAAAAATCCATTCACCCGTCCATTATCTGAGACGCTTATCCCTACAAGGGTCGCGGGAGCGCCGGAGCCTATCCAACTAGACAAAAACTCCACCCTGAACCGGTTCCGTTCCTGGGGGGCTGAAGGCAAATCCCGCTTTTTTGCCGGACTGCGTCAAAAAGACACGAGACGTGCAAATAGTGGTTCTTGCGTTCCGGCTCTTTTGACCTCCGAATTTACGTTTGAGCCGCCGTGGCCGCTTTGGAACGTTTTAACTCGCATGAGGAATGTGGGCGACCAGGGCTCGTCTGTGTTTGCCTTGCTCAAAGGCGCGCTTTCACAGCTGTTGTCGGACACGGGGGGGGGGGGGGGGGGGGGGGTCGCCACGCTTGCACAAACGGCGTCTGTCTCTTGCTCTCAGGCATGTGACGTGGGAGTCTGGCGGCCATCTTGGATCGAAACAGAGACCGAGGAGGAGTCTGCCCCCCCCCCCCCCCCAAAAAAAAAAAAGCGGCACCTGCCCCCTGACCGAACCTGAACCAGGTGCTCGACGCCTCCGGGTCGTCTTGCGGTCCCGCCCGAATTCGCTTTGCACTTGGAACGCCTGCCGCTCATGTCATTGCAAAGTTTACGTTTTTTTTCCCCACACTGGATTATGATTATTATTGGTAATGTTATCATCAAGACTGTTTTTGCTGTCGTATCTCTCATCAGTCCGTCAAAACGAGGCTATTTTTTGGGGAAAATGTGATTTGTAAATTGAAGAGGACTTCATGTTTTAAACTTATGACTCTTTTTTTGTACCATGTAAATATTCCTCCATTGTCTGATTCAGGTGGTGGAAAAAAAAAGTTGAAAATGTATTCCAGTTTATGCTCGTCATGAGACGTTTAAAAAAATGTTTGGTTTTTTTTTTTTTGTCTTTATTAAAGAAAACACAAATTCACATTTACGCTACGAAATGGAAGAATTTGGAAGTTCATGCTAACGTCTGGACGAGCGAGCAAGATGTTGATGAGGCTCTTCTTCTTTCTTTGCTTGAACCTTGGAAAAGCGCTTTGGAATCCAAATGGAAATATTAAATGTTCTGTTTTTACCAGGAAGGTTCCTTCGTCTTCACAAGTGGACAAATATTTGAACAGACACGAAAGCGGTCTAAGCGACCCCGATAACACTTTCCAATTTCCGGCTTTTGCAGTCAAGGACTTTGATTGGCTTCCTGATAATATTGCTAAATTGGAGCATAAATGGTTGACTTTTAGACACAAACATTGGCGAGTGCGTCCTCACCAAGCTGTCCCAGACCGTCGCACGTGCAGTCACCAACCCTTGAATTCTCGACGGTCGTAGGACGGGCTAATCGCTCTCGTGGGCATTGGAAGCGCTCTAAATGCGAGAAGACGGCGTCGAGTCGCCAGGCTAAGCGGCGACCATTGATCCCGAGAAAAAAAGCCGGCGCGAGCGTCGTTTCCTGTTTTTTTTTCAACAAAGAACCCCCCCCTCCCCCCCCCCCCCCTTGGTCCAAATTCACAATCAAACGACAGAAAAAAAGTCAAATGTCAGCGGAACGACTTGAAAACGGAACTTTTCAAGCCGCAACCTCGTTTAAAGCCAAATGACGTCGCTCGACCTTTTGGCAACCGTTTTCCACCAGGTTTACGGGACGGCGGGCCCGTCCTTCCACGAGCACGCCGGCGAGGCTCCGCTCCGAAGCGGGCCAAAACGTTCCGTTCCTGTCGGCTCGCTTTGTGCGGGCGTGTCGGAACGGGGAGCCCTCAAACGCTTTGACCTTCGACTGGAGCTCAGGGGCGAATATTCGGGATATTTTCAGCAGTGCGGGAGCAGTCTGGAGACGGCCCCTTTCCCGTTCCAACACGTCCGCGCATCAGTACGCAAAGCAAAGCGCTCATAAAGCCACGCGTGATGCGGGCCAACTCGGCCGGCCTACGCGGTCCTGACCTCGACGTCCCTGTTTTGTGTCACGCGGGCGACGTCATCCCGCCGCAAGTCGGATTTCCACAGCTGGCAAGTTGCGATTTCCCGCACTGTGCAGCGTCAAATTTTGGTCACTTTGTGGTGCTATCGGTGAAAAACGTTCGGCGAGGTCAACTCAACGCACCGCTCGCGCCGCTCAAGCCGACGGTACAGCTCGGCTAAGTTCGCCGATTGCGCCTCCGGGCCAGTGCGCTGGGCTCAGCGAGTCAAGTTCAAGTTCAAGTTCGCGCGCGTCAACAAAGGTTCAGGTTTTGTCTGACTTCCGGTTCCTGTCCGTTCTCTGTCCCGGACGCTCGCTCAAGTGTTGTAATTCATTCAGAGCTGTTGACACGTGAAGGGCACCTTTTACTGGTCTTTCGGTGAGCACGTCCGCCCCACTGTGCTCAGGTTGGCGTTTGAATCCAAACCGTCAGAAGGCACGAAAGCGCCAGCCAACGGTCGCTCACGCAATTGACCGGCGACCGGTCCAGGGCGCACCGCGAGTCGTCCGGTTAGGACGAGCGCCTCAGAGAATGGTGGAAGGGCTCGTTGACAAATTCTGCCCAGCAACAAGTGATGCAATCAGAAAAACTACTTTTAATGAATACGCTGCTACGTGGTGTGATTTTTTTTTTTTTTTTTGGGGGGGGGGGGGGGATGTGTGCCAAAGGCTTCTTCCGTAAATGCGGATCTCCGGTTCCTCTCGGGGCCGTCCTCGCTCATTCCCGCTCAACAAAAACAGTCGGCGGCAAAGCGCGGAAAGCGCGTGTGTCGCGGAGGCGCCGTCACAACCCGAGCAGCACGCTGGACGTGAAGATCTGCTGCAGAATTTGGGGGATCCGCTCGGTATCCATAGCGACGAAGGACCTCCCGGCCGGAAGGCTCTTCTGGAGTCTGAGGCACAAGACGGAAAGCGACTTTACCGCTCAACGGATGAAGACGGCACGAAACTTTCAGGCTTAGCCCTCCTTTCAAATCACACCCGAGCTCCAAACTCCCAACTTGAACTTCGCCGCCACAGGTACGTCAAGCGACTTTGAATCTGCCATCCCCGCAATTTGAAACCGTAGCTGTGACTCGACGGCCTTCACCAAAACGAAGCTGAGCCGGAGTGCGCCAAGTTCAATGCCGAACTCGGGCTTGAGAGCTGTCGTTTGAGAGACTCTAACCTGGGCGAGCCAATCCAGGGCTAGAAACCCTACCCGGGGTGCCCCCTTCCCCCCCTCGACCTAGCTTGTAAAACTTTCAGGCGCCGTTGAACTTTGACAAGATCCTGTCCACGCTTTCTCGAGGAAAAGGAACGATCGACAATGGAAGCGACCCCGGCCTCACCTTTCGGCCTGATCGCCCAGAGAGCCGATGAAAACGGCAAAGGCGTTGACCCGGGGGTCCGAGATCAGGACCCGGGCGAAGCGCTCGGGCCCAATGCCGTAGCGCTCCAGGTTGGCGTCGCTCAGGACCACCACGAAGCGCTCGTCGGCCTCCTCCCGCGCCAGCTCCCGGACGCTGGCCGACGCGCCCTCCAGCGTGTGATCGCCGCTCATGCAGAACTGAGAGTGGGCGTGCATGGTCTGCGGCGGACAAAAAACAAAAGACGCCAGAGATGACTAGAAATAGGATGCCAGGACTTAGCGCTCGGCGGAGCACCTTCGGGGCAAAATTTGGACGAGGTGCGGCCGCGGTTGATTGTACGTAGAGCGGAGAGGGAGAGAGAGAGAGAGAGGCGGCATCACAGCTGCCGACAAGTACAAAAATGAACACTTTTGTTCAGCTGTTCACCTTTGGCAACGGATTTGGAACAAGGAAACGTCACCACGGCCAAGGATAAAAAGTCAACATTTTCAAGCTTTTTTTGCGGCTGATTTTTCAATCACAGTACGTGCAAACGGCCTCATGAATAAATAGAAGGACAGGAAGATTGGAAGACCTCAGGCCACGATTGGTCTGTTCCGTTGTACGTCTTTGGTGCTTTTCACCACTTGTCGACACGACGCTGGCAAAAAAAAAAAAATATGTGGAAACGCCGGAAGCGCAAATGGACCTTCAGTACACTTTGATGAATATATTGAATATTCCAGGAGAACGCTACAAAGGCCGCACAGATGCATCTCGGGCCACACAAGACACCCTTTCATCATTCGGTTGCAGCAACAACAACAAAAAAAGACCCCAAATTCACCATTTGGGGATGTAGAAAGCAAGCAGCAAGTGTTTCGTAAACGTATAAGACGGACTTTTCGGTCATAGCCTCGTCCCCTGTTAACATTTTTGGTCCAAGTGGATCAACAGCAGCAGCGGCGGCGCCGACATTCCGTTCACACTCCCGAAAGAAGTCTACCTTGAGAACTTTCAGCCTCTGCTTGTTGTTTTTGGGGACTTTGTCCACTCGCACCAGTTCGATGTCGCAGCCGTCGCCCGAGTGGCCCACGATGTCGTACTGCGGCCAAGAAAAGAACAACCCGTCACATTGAGCAACGGTGGAGGTCAAATTGCTGCCGTTCCCGCCTGGACTGTAAACATGGGCAAACTACTTTCTATTTGGCTCCAATTTGTGGGAGAAAGAAAAATGTCAAAGTCAATAAAACACGTGCGAGGTCGGGGAAGCATTTTTTCCACACGAGAACGGGCCGTCTCCGTCCTACGCTTGAGGTTGGACTTGAAAGAGCGGGAAAAGCAGCGGTTCCGGATGGCTTCCCTGCGGAACGCTCAAATGCAAACAGGATGTTTGGGTGTGACCGGCCGCACCTTGAACTTGTGCTCGTAGCTTTCCAGGGCCTCCATGACCATACACACGGCCTCCATGGAGCGCTCCAGGCGGCCGTCCACGCCGTTGAAGCGGTACATGCTCCCCGACACGTCCACCAGCACGCGGAGACGTTTGGGTTTTTGCTGCGGCGTGCCGGGCTGTCGACGCACCACACAAAGGCCGCAAAAGAACCTCATTTTTTGCTTTCGGCTGACACACGAGGAAAATTATTCACTGGTGGAGAAGATCTATGCGCGCTTCGCAGGGAATTGAGGCAGCACACTCGTCGATTACTTAGCACAGAAATGAGGCATTATACCGCTGGAACGTACCATCCGACAGAAACAGCTCAACTGGGAAGATTTGTACCTCGGGGTCCAGTTCTCCCCTCCGCTTATAGATGGCCCTTTCGCCGGTGAGGCCGTCGATGATTTTGCCGTCGTCCAATTCTCCCAGGGCTTGGTTCTTCAGCCACTGGCGCTCCTTGGCTTTGGCCTGGAGGCGCGCACGCACAAAAACGCCAGTCATCAAATCGCAAATGGTTTTTACACGCCGGTTTTTTTTTTTTTTTTGGACTCGATGCGCCTGACTGGAGTTTTACTTTGTACGTAGCCTGTATGAGTAACCCTAACCCCAAGCCTTGCTTTACGCAGTCGAATTTGCCGAAATTTGGTGCCGTCGCCGGTTTGCCGACTCTGCAGCAATTAAGTCTCGCGCCCGTGATGGTGAGGATTGTCATGTTCCGCCAAGGTTTTCCCCGCGTACATTCACGTGAGCTGCAAACCTGCAAAGCGTCCAGGATGACGCGCAGGGACTGAACTTGTCTCCGGACGGCGCTGGAGAATCGCTCGTAGGCGGCGGCGTCGTACTCGCTCATGTCGATCTCCTTCAGCCTGAGAGGACGCACAAACGCTTTCACAATCATTCAACGGGGACTAGTTTGGCTGGCACCTGAGCAGCTAACAAATCTACGGATATGTGCGGCACATTTGGGGACAACTGGAATGACTTTTAAGTGGGGGGGTCAAATTCTTCGCACACAACAACAACAACACGGAAGTGCTAAACTAGCAAGAAAAAAGTCAATCATGACAATCATACGTAGCAGGAAAAAATGAAAGGTACCAAAAGAGAAACGAAATTCAAACATTTCATTTATGACAAAAAAAAATCTATACATTTCCGAGTTGCTATTTCAAAAGGCAAAAAAAAAGACAACAAGAATATAGTGAATAGAAATACACGCGTGCAGTCCATCCATCCGTCTCCAAATTATTCACCACAATACGCTTCTTGAGACACGTCTGCACTTTTCTTTTCAAAGCCTGTTGCTGGCTCTCCTCCTCGCACACTTTCGGCGTGTGTCTTTAAAAGGCAAAAGATACGCAAGGCAGATAGCGCAGGAAGAGGCTGTAACCAAATTCCAGTCACAGCTTGCCACTGTACGCACGCAATTCCTTGCACCAGTGCAGACAGACACAACAATTGTGCGCCTCAGACAAGCAAGCGCAAGCATTCCAAGCAGGAAATGCCCCCCCTCCCCGACACGTGACCGCCGAAACTGAAACCGGGGTTCCGCTTCCGACAACTGTTTAGCACGTCCGCCTCGCAGTTGAGAGGACCGGGGTTCAAATCTGTGTGGAGTCTCCGACCACCTCCTTAAAAAAAAAAAAAAAAAAAAAAGGCAGGTGCGAATGTGATGGCGAGCGGTTCAGGGAGCGCCGCCATTGAACCCCAGACGCGAGCCGCGTACGTCCGCGGCCTCGACGGAGCTCGCACACCTTCCCCTCCCTCCCCCAGGAGCGGCCGGCGTCGTCCGGCCACATCCCGTCGCGCTTCCTCCTCGCATTCCGCATTTTCTTCCACATTCCTCGTCTTAAAATTAACCCGGTAAAGAAAGAGAGCACACGGCGAGCGGAGACGCTCGGGAAAAAAAAAAACAAAACGAGGTGGAGCCGCTGACACTAAACGGAGGGCCCAAACGATTTTTCCTCCACGACTTTGTGGAACTCTGCGTTTATTCAAAGTGGACCCGATCAAGTCAGCGTTCAGTTCAAATGTTGACTGTTTTACTTTCAATACGGTTGCAACGTTCTTGGAAAATGTGGATGAATAAACTGGTCTCATTGATATAAAAGACTGACTTCACTGACATTGAGCCCTGTCATTTGGTCTCATAGGTGGAGCTCACCTACGAGACAAAAGGAAAAATTAAATCAATGGAGAAAAATGACGTTGCTCGATTGGTCAGAACTTTGTGAGCAACTTTTGGTCCAGAACCTTGCGGTTGGAGTGACAGAGGTCAAAAGGTTTTCACACGCACACACTTGTTGCTGGTACTTGGGCTCTCCTCCCTCCTCACGTTTTGGGCCGGTCGGACTTTCGACTCCCTCCCAAGATCTTCTACCAGGCTGAGATCTGGAGGCCGGCTACGTAGGCCACTCCAGGACCTCGAAACGCCCCTCACGAAGCCACCGCTCGGTGCTGAAAGAGCCGAACGTGGTTCATCTTCAACGCCTTTGCTGAGGGAAGGCGGTTTTCACGGATGTTTCCACCTCGTGATGGCGTTCTTTGGATGACAACAACCCAAACGTTTGATTTTGGTTTCAGCGCATGCCATTCGTGGCATTCTCACAGTCCTCTTAAGACAGGTCTGGACACGTTCTGGCTCACGCAGGATCCGAGTCCGCGGCGGCGTCGTATCCTTTGTTACTTTGGTCCCGGCTCGATGCGGCCCATTCGCGAGCCCCACCGTGTCTTGCTCACCGTTCTCGTGATCATTTGGTCCATACGGGGTGGAGCTGCGGATCCTCAGTGGTCTTCCTTGCATGGCTTCCACGAGCTGCTTAACGATTGCAGATTGGGCCTTCCCAGCCTGGTGCGGGTCTACATTTTTGTGGGGAGCTTGTGGTTCAAACAGGTGCTTTCAGAAGCCGTGGCCAGTACCCGATACCTCGAAATCAGGCCGATGGCGGCTATTTGGACATTTTGCCCTGTGTGCAAAGATTGAAAAATGCAGGTTGTTGTCACGTAAGCTTTTGTTTATCCAAATGAGCCAACGTCGTCTGCTGGTGTGAACTTCGAACCCGGAAAGGCGACGCCGCTCGCCGCTCGGCAGCCAGGTCAGTCAGGTTCCGTCAGTCCGAGCGAGGCCCGGTTTTTTTTCCCGAGATCATTCGCTCGATCCGCCCCGGACGAAAAATGACATTTGACAGCCGACCACAAGCGTCGCCGCCTTGTGCTGGGGAGAAATATTCCCACAGGATTTTTCCAGAAAGATGGAAAGGAAGTGGGGAAAAACACAAGAGGTGAGTCACACAAGGAGAGGCTTTGCGTGAAAGGGTGAAGGCGGTCTTTGTGTCCCCGCCGTTGAGGAAGCAGAAGTGACAGCCGTCAAAGGTCAGAGAACAGAGAAAGCCTTCATGGCGTCCTCCCGGCGGCACGACGGACGGGAGTTCACCCGTTTAATCCCAAAAGATCCACTCGTCGTTCCACGCTCAGAGTCTGCGTCCACGCCACGTCAGACGCCTTTGAGCAAGGCGAGCGATCGATCAAGCGCGCGGCGCGACGGGCCAATTGAGTTTCGAGCAGCTTTGCCAGGCCAGGAAGTCGAGGTGAGCGTGAGGCGGCCGAGCGCTGAGAAGAGAGACTTTCTGACTCCGCCGAGACCAATCAAATTCCCGGCAACTTTACGAGCGACGGCGAAAGCGCCTTCTGACCCTCAACCGATTCAGGTCAGAACCTTCCCAACCAGCGACGGCGGCCGGACGAAGAAACCTCATCCGTCGGGCGATTGCCTTTCTACTAATCGCTTTCGGTGAGCGGCGCGTGCAGTCGTGCGGGCTGAGGCTCCTCCCACGTGACGTGCGTCAGCCAATGAAATTGAGAGTCGTTTTGAGAGCGGCCACAAACTGAAAAGTTGCGTCGGCCTCGGGCCGGCGTTCGTCCTCAGTCCCGATTCGCAAGACGCGTCGACGGTAATCGGACGACTTCCAGATAATAAACACAAGCGGAAAAGGCAATTGTGAAACTTTTCAAACAATTTGGAGCGACAATAACTTTGTACACGAATGTTGTGCTGTACAAGCAATAATATGGCTCCATCGAAACAACGCGTTTTCCACGTAGCGTACGATGCACCTGGAAAAACTAATTGCGGTGCCACCCACCTGTCTCGGAAGGCTTTTTCCGCCATTTCTCGCGCAGCTCTGCGGACGTGGTCTGGCACGGCGTCCTTCTCCGCCTGGGAAAGCTGGAAGACTTTGTGTCCCGCGTCCAAGCGGTACGGGCCCCCTTTCCCGCCCAGACCGGCGGTGTCTCGACCTCCTGCGGGGAAACGTCACCCGAGAGCGTCGAGGAAAGACTTTTTGCTACTTTGAGATGCCGCTCGCCACGATTGAGCGCCCGCAATCCCGTGACATTCCCTTGCCGAACAGCGAGCGGCACCTGAGAGGCTGTGGGATCCAATCTCAGCGCAGGTCACCCTTGTGAAGGTTGCGTGTTTTGGAGGCGCTCGCGCGGACGGCGTCTGGGTCATCGGGCTCACTCCCGCACTTTTCCTAACCCGACCGTGCGGGCCTGTCGGACTCTTTTGCGACGAAGGCCGTTACGTACGCCAGCAAGTCAATTTTGAATGCGAGTCTGCGCGCACCTGAGGCAGTCCCGGGCGCAGCCCGGCTTATCGGGCCGAGCGCTACAGAAAACGCTCGTGATGGAGTAACCCATTACTTTGAATAAGAATTTGTACACATCATCATGTCCAAAGTTGCGGTCGCGTGTGTTTGGTGCTAAGACTTGACCGGCGCGTCAGCTCTTTCTCACCTGTGCCGCCCGCCCACTGGTTTCCGCCCACGTGGGGCGCATTCCTAGCGTCCACCTTGCCGTGTTTCGGAGCAGAGACGTCCAAGTTGTTGTCCCTCTGGACGGTAATCTGAAAGGAAAAAGTCATGAATGGCAAATACGTCAGCATGTCGTGGATCTTAAGTCGAATTGTCGCGCCGGCATTCGGCAGTCCGGTCCATCCCCCCCCCCCCCCCCCCCCATTTCAATCGAAAAGAGACCAATTTAAAACTTCATCAAGTGATTGTCATATCGCTGTGGACGCTTGGAAGTCCCTGCAAATTTTTTAAAAACAAAATGTGTCTCTTGGCGAGGTTGCAAATCTGAAAAATAGTTCAGTTTGCAAAAATGTCTCATTCAAGAGAATTTATATATGTTGATAATGTGGCGTTATGGGCTAACTGATTGCAGAATAATGTCCTTCAGGATTTCCTGTTCAAGAGCAAAATTTGTCCAGGTCCTGAAGTAGCAAAGCAGCCCAAGAGCGTCACCGTTTTTAACTCTCGCTACGATGTTTGTTCTTTTCCTGAAATGCCCGACGTAACGACGCACACGCCTTCCAAAAGTGTAACTTTCATCTCCACGGACCATCAAATATTCTCACCAAATTCTTTGGGAATCATTCAGATTTTTTCTTTTGGGTCACGACGGTTCACCGAAGTTTTACAAACGTAACACTTTGCAGATGCCGATGACTTTATTGCTCACGTGTTTTTTTTTTGGATTTTGTTGCAGCTTTTTCAGATCTTTCTGCCCATTCCATTTTGTCAGGGAGGTTCCATTTACCGGAAAATCAATTCTCAATTGAACGGGTCGGGTCGGGTCGGGGTGTGGGGGCGGCATTACATTTTCCACATCGGGCAAGTTTGAGATTTCCCTTTAATAATGAAATCATTAGAAGAGACCATTTGAAGAGCTCTCGGGTTATACTTACGGGTGTGATGACGTTACAGCAAGGAAACGAACATTTTTTGACAGCGCAGCACCGATTCAAAGGCTTTGCACTCTTGTCTGAGAGTGTCAAGCACTTCTCTAAAAATGGGCCAACAAGATCGTCTGCTCTGGAGGTGAGCGGCGAAATGGAAACGGCGACGTGAGAAGTAGACGTAGAGTCCGAGTACGATCACGTCGGGCGCAGTCAAAGGTTGTTTGCGCAAAGCCGACGGCGAGCCCGGCGGCCATCTCGTGCCGAGCGACTGCTGAGGAATCGGCGAGCGGTTGGATGATATTTCCCCGACAAAATTTGTTACTGTCCTATCAACTGACGACTGAATAAGAAGCAAGCCTTTCTTTTGTCCACGAGTTTGAAAACGCCATCTGTTTTCCCTAGCGCTTATCCTCACAAGGGTCACGGGCGTGCCGAGACCCATCCCGGCTATTTTGGGGCGGGAGGTGGGATACGTCCTGAACTGGTCGCCAGCCAAGACATTCAACTTTGCTACTCTTGAGGGACTTGACTTGACTTTTTACTTTCTGCAGCGGCATCAAGCACCCAACAGGGACTTTTTTGTTGTTGTTTTTTTTTCACCCCCTCACAAACGTCCCATTTTAATTCGTACAGAAGCAACCCGTTGAGGAACTTTGCTTTGTTCTATTCTGATTTCTACGGCAGCCCGTAAAACCCCAAAAAGTGATCGCCCCTTCTTGGCCAATGTGACCATTTTGTCTCCTGCGCAACGCCAATAAAGTTCATCACTAAACGTAAACCGCTGCACTGCGGCACCAAAACGTTGCGTGGGTGTGAAGGTCGAAGGGCGTTTGCGAGATGCCGCCTCAATCTGCAGATCAAAGGCCTTGCATCCTTTCATTTAAGATGGCTTTCCTGAGAAACAATCCAAAAAATTCAGATTGGGAGCTAAATTGAGCGTGCTTAAGTAGCACCGCCACCCGGTGGTGGCCAGCGACATTACGGGGGGGGCCGCATTGCGCAATGCACGGAAGTGCACTCAACTGGGGGGGGGGGGGTGTACGCTGTCAACTGGTCGCCAGCAGTATGGAAAATGGTGGCGGGACGGATGCTGATATATATATTTGAATATTTTGACCCATGTGTGAACTGCAAGACCGTTTAGCTCTGACCAACCAATGAACCAATGAGCTCATTAGAGGGACAGCCAAAGCTGGATGTTTTGGAGACAAGATTCGAGAGAGCAGACTTGGATGGTTTGGACATGTTCAGAGGCGAGAGAGTCTGAGGATGTCGGTGGAAGGGTGCTGAGGATGGAGCTGCCAGGCCAAAAGAGCGACAGAGAGGAAGACCAAAGAGAAGGTTGATGGATGTGGTGAGGGAAGACGTGAGGGCAGTTGGGGTGTTAAGAGAGGAAGATGCGGGAGATAAGACCAAGATGGCAAAAGATGACACGCTGTGGCGACCACCTAACGGGACAAGCCGAAAGGAAAAGAAGAAGAAGAAGAACCAATGAACCAATCAGAGGACGAGACAATGCCGACATCCATCCTGAAAAAAACCCACAACAAAACAAAGCCAGTGCTAACCATGTGTAGAGTGCGTGTCACGGGTCAGCACTCCAGAACTTCAGATCCGATTACAAGGACGCGACAACAACCCACGGCGGTTGACAAAAAAAGTCAAATACAATTTAAAAAAAAATAAGCCAACACGGATACCGCACGAAGACGCACGCTTGCGAAATGAGGACAAGACTGCCGGAAAGAAATGTCCACTTTCCAAGCCGCTTCTCCTCACAAGGGTCACGCGAGGGCCGGAGCCCACCCCAGCTAACTTTGGGCAAACTTGTGGGCGGACCACACCCCGAACTGGTCGCATTTCACGCCATGCTGGCCCTGACTTGCCAACATGCACAAAATGGAACAAAAAAAGCTGCAGCTCGCGGTCGGTCGGTCGGTCGGTCGGTTGTACCTCGACTTACGGGCCGGAGCCGTCACACGGCCGAGCTCCTAACTCAATTCCCGGGTGTGAATCAAATCCATTCTCCATCCAACAGTAGCCGAGCAAAGGAATTGGAAAATTGAACCGTGACAGCATTGAGAGTGGCTTCAAAAGGTCAATGAAGTTGGCGTTGGCGTGGCCCGGCGGGCGGGTCAGCGGGCGCCTGGCGCTTCTTTCCATTTGATTGAAAGTAACTGCCGACGCACGAAGCGCAAATTTGGTCTTTACCTGAACGGGGCGGCCGTCCTCGGAGCCGATCATCTTCCTCCAGTCCGTCAGCGATCGCCGCAGGGCCTCGGTCCCGGTCTCCCAGAGCCGCGCCCGACCGCCCGCGTCCACCGTGATGACGCCGCCCGAGGCCAGCGGTGCCATCAGCACGCCCGTCTCGGACACCTCGGACAGCCACTTGGTGTAGGGCGACGTCGACTCCGACCTGGCGTTTGGGCGGACATCGGGTCGACCGTACTCGGCAAATGCGTGAAGCGCCGTTTTGGCGAGTACTCGATACCGAGTTCTGATGTACGATGTCATGACGTCGCGCAACGGTGATGAAAGTGTTTGATTTGAATGAAACCGAAGCTCATCAGAGAAGACCTGGCTTGACACGGCTTGACTCGGACCAGATGAGAAAGACCCATATCGGATGCTCCACTGATAAGTGAGGGCGACGCGCGGGCCCGCAATCCGGCGGCGGCGTCTTCCTTACCTGGGGACTGGAATATATTTGACTTTTTTCGAGGTGAGATCCGTCACTTCCAGGTAGGCCGCCGCCGGCGGAGGGCTGCCACCTGCGGGCCAGACGGAAGCGCGTCACACGGTGCGCGTCGATCGCGCTCGGGCAGGAAGCCGGCGGGTCAACCGGAGACCTTCGGGGTAGAGCTCCTGCAGGGGGACCTCGCTCGGCGGGAGGGCCCGGACCACCTGATTGGCCGACAGCAGGCTCGCACAGTTGCTTTGTTTGGTCGCGGAAGTCCGCAGGGCGCCTCGCGGGAAGGCGCCGCCGGCCTCCGTCTCTGAGGGTTCCGCCGTCCTCTGGAAGCTGTAGACCTCGTTGGGAGACTGAAGAACACGTTAAAGCTCGCGAGAAAAGGTGCCGGGCGATCCCGCTTCCCATATTTGCAATAGTCTTTTATGTTCACCGTGAGGTCCGGGAAGCCCACAATGACTCGCGCAAAGGCGCCGGCGTCGGCCATGACGCGATTCGGGGAGACGATCTTTTGGCCCAGGGCGGAGCTGAGATTCTCGTCGGGAAGCTGATCGCACGACAGCATCTGAGGCGCGCGGCTGTGGGCTGGAAAAAAAAAAACACAAGCTGGCCATTGTGAGGCGGGAGACGCTCGGTTTGCGCGGCGTTCACGGACGTCTGGCGCCCGTCGACTTCTATTCCAGTCCGGGGGAACAAAAAACAGACGTTTTGATTGAGCAATGTCTGCACATTTCGTCGAGAGCCTTCCGTAGACTACTGACCTGTGGAAAAAAACGGTGACTTTAGGAAAGGTTTAACATAGACGCGGACACGCCCGCACCAGAATTGGGAATCCGGCTCAGTTTGGCTCACAGAATCTGTTCTGTCACGGAAATGATCAAAATACTACCAACTCGTCACCATTTGTGATTGCGACACTTGCGCTTTTGAACCCGTCGGGGCCTTGACAGGCGCTCGCTCGTGCACCGCCGTCGCCAGCTAAAAGGAGAGCCTGAAACGGAGATTCTGGTTCGAAACGAGTCGTGGTGACCGTGGGAAAAGGATACCGCGACCCAAACGGCGAGCGAAAAGCCTCTTCTTGGGTTACGTCATCACGAAGCAGATGCGGCGAATAGGTACCGTGGCCCGAGCCGACGCCGTCCTCGCCGACGCTGTGCAGCTGACACACGCCAGAGTCCTCGGCCGCCGCGTGCGTGGGCTTGGTCAGCAGGAACTTCCTGTTGAAGGACCGAGAAGAGTCTCAGCTAGGAGGTTTGTCGAGGCAGGAGCCCAAAAGTTGAAATCAAGGAAAAACGGCGCAATGACGTGCAATTGGATCCAAACGCAGAGCTGATATCGAGCGGCATAGCCTCCTTTGCACAATGTTTGGGGAATCCGCTGCTGCGATTCGTCCCGACAAGCATATTTTTGCGACAATGCCTTCAAGTGAGTCGATTGGCCCTTTGCAATTCTCGCGTCGGTTCAAAGAGATGCGCGGCAAAACTTGGAGTACAAGGAAAAGAAGTGGGTGGCATACTTGTTGGTCTTGCTCTCCACAAGGAGCCAGCGGTCCTCCGCCACCAGGAAGACCGACTTGAGGTTGACGGGCAGGGAGATGGTGTGGACCTGGCCCTCCAGCACGTCCAGCACCTCCAGCCGGTTGCTGTCGCCGCAAAGGGGGGGACACACACACACACAAAAAAAAAAAAAAAAAAAGTCCCTCACTCGGCGTCTACAGCCCGCCGATCCGTGGGAACGGGTCTCACCCGTCTTCCTCGTAGAAGAGGAGCCAGTTCTTGTGGGCGAAGTCGCGGCACATTTTACGCTCTCCCTACGACACATTTGAAAAAGCATCGGAGACGGCCCGGGCCAAAGGCGGCGTTGCCGGCGGACGCTGACCTGCGCTTCTCCAGCGCTCCACCAGCGAGAGGCTCTGCCGGGGCTCCGCTCTACGTCCGGCGACACCACGAGCCGGCGCACGGCGCCCTCGTCCAAGTCCACGTGGAGGACCGCGTTGCTCTGATGGCGGAGACGAGACGGAAAGGACGTTCGCAAATGGCAGCGGACTAACAGCGGTCTTCATTGGACATTTCAAATGCAAATCCACGCTTCCTAAAATAATCGATCCCTTCTAGCGAGACCGAGGTCGATATCTTTGCATGCCTGACATCTGGAAAACACGGCAACATCAATAAACGTGCCGATCAGGAGGGCTCATCTGGAAAACATCAGAATGCCCAAGGTAGTGGGAGCCCTTCTCCTACGACAATACGCTGCCATCTTGACCAAAAAAAATACTTTTAGGACAGAAAATGCACACCACCGAGTGTCCCCGAGCAACGGAAGGTCGTGCCAATGATGGGAAATTGACATATTCTATCATACGATCCTTTCATTTTGGAGTTTCTGATCATTTTCCCTGCAAATCACTCGCCGTGATATGAATCCCTCCCTCAATATAAAAAAAAAAAAAAAAAAAAAAAACTCAAATATTTGCATTTTTTACAGTTCACTTTCTGACGGGCATTTGATCTGCGCTAGTTGTCCACTTGTTAAACCTGCAGAGGGCGCTACAGGCAAAAGTTAACTTTTCGACGGCGTGATCAGCGAGCCACCAGGCAGGCTCGGTGTTCATCTTCAACTGCTTGGACGAGAAGTCGTCGCCGCGGGGAACCAAGCATCACCCTTGTTGCCGTGACATTCCCGACTCGCAGCCTGCAACTCTTGGGGCGAGGGGATCCCCACACATTTGCGGTGTAGCGCAAAATGGGCCAAATCCAGAGGCCCACCATGGCATTATGTGTCGGCCACTTGACAAAAACTGACAACTTTTGGCAACTGACACGAGGCCCGGGGAGCACTTGTGGAGCCTGCATTTTGCGTAACAGAAAAAGTCTTTGCGCATGCGTTTCCCGTCCCAGGGGTCGCGACCCGCGCATGAACTTTACTTTGTCCGGGCAGATTTACGACCATTCACCACAAGAGTATTTTTAGAATCCCCGCCGAGCCCGACAGCTGTAGAAAGGCCAACGCACGCGATCCGTTTGTCCGACACGGAGGGACGTCATCGCCCACAGCGTCCGGCTGGCTTTTTCGAGACGCTCGTCTAGTACGTGGTTTTCCTCACAGAAGGCTTCATCCTGGTCAGAGCTCGGCCGGCGTGCCGAACGACCCGCTCAACGGAATGCGCGATAGCCTTGACCTCAAATTCGGGACAGCTGAAATCCGCGCCAAGACCGAGACTTTATCTGCGGCCTCGTCGCCAAAATTCAAATACTAATAACAAGGCATTTGACACAGTACATCAATACGAGTACAAATACAGCGCGGCGTACGTCGAGTTTGCTTTCGAGGTCAGCGACTCCGGCGTAGAGGACTGGAGACCCCGATAAGAGGTCTCCAGGTCGCCAGCCGAGACTACCGAGCGCGAAGGCCGCGTTTTGAGTGCCGACCTGCGTCTCGTGGAGCACCACCTGCCCGTCCAACGGACCCCCCAGCGAGGCCACGGTGACGAACGGCTGCCGCGCGCCACGGATGCTCCGGGGGAAGACGTCGTGAAGCTCCACGCACCGAATGGTTTCTGCGCCCTCCTTCATGGAGTAAAGCGTCACCGGGTTACACGTGGCCACGTGCACAGTGTCTGCAAAGCAAACCCGACGCGTCAAAGCGAGGGCTTCCTGTCCAGCGCCCCGATTTCGGCGTCCCAGCGAGGCGGGAGTCCAGCAACAAAATCGACATTCGTTACAGATAGCAGGGTTGGAAATATTTTGGAGAATAACGCTGAAATTAAATCATTATCCCCATCGTCTGGACGAGGCCAAGGAGTGACATTTTGTGTGTGTGCGCGCGTGTGTGAGATTTGTTTTTCCATTTCCTCCTTGATTTAGGCCTGAATTCATAGCCACCCCATGAAAGATGGACTCTTTACCGGCGGCGGCGGCGGCGGCGACGTCGCAGACGATGTTGACCGGGCCGATGGGGATCTGCCAGCGGGCTTTTTCCTCGCTGAAACTCGTCGCCCGGCTTTCCTGCCTGCGCCAAGGATGAGTCTGAACTCGCAGGTAGGCGGGGCCCTGCAAAGGCGACAAACGCAGCTCACGAGTCATCCCATTCTTCCTTCAAGGGAGCGCATGACGGAAAAATGACTTTTTATCAGAAAACAAACAAACAATTTCTGCGAGCTTGTTGTGGGCCGGATTTACATAACGAGCCCCCCAGCGGTGCTTCTCTGAGCAGCACCGGCGGGGAGGGGGGCGCACATCCGTCCGGCTTTGGGTCAGGCGTCCACGCTCACATCTGAGATGAAAATGATGGAATTGCATCAGG
Source organism: Syngnathoides biaculeatus (assembly GCF_019802595.1). Lineage (NCBI taxonomy): Eukaryota > Metazoa > Chordata > Actinopteri > Syngnathiformes > Syngnathidae > Syngnathoides > Syngnathoides biaculeatus. The sequence continues at coordinate 19,390,433 of NC_084645.1, read as the reverse complement.
CCACCATTCAGTTGCTGGATGTTGACGTTGACCACAGGAAGGAAACTAGAATGGGGCCGGCCGTTTTTTTTTTTTTTTTTTTTTTTTTGGGGGGGGGGGGGGGGGGGAGGGGGCACCCAGATGAAGCTGAGGAGGTCAGGAGAAGGATTTGTGGCTGTCAGAAGGTCAGTATCGACTTTTTGGGCTGCTGGGACTCACCATAAGAAGGAAAACGGAATGAGGTGACCCACTGTGACCCCCGTATGATGAGCTCCAGGGGCTGGGCTGGGCTGGGCTGCCCCCCCCCCCCGGAGATAAAAAGCCTCCTTTTGGGCATTACTCACCTTGACGTCAATGCGGTGCGTCTCAGAGGGACACAGCAGTTTGCGCCGGGCGTTGCCCGTTTGGTTGACGGTCCAAAATCCGGTCAACTTGGCTTCTGGCAGAGGCAACCTGGGATAACAGTTCAAAGTCAACACGTCGCCACGTCGCCAGGCAAAGCGCAAGTCGCGATGAACACAAACAACTTTCCGCCATGCTCCCGACCTTTATAGGAAAACGAGACCAAATTTTGATTCGTACTTGAATTGATTGAATGCCAATCATTGCAAAAGCGCACACCCCCGCCTATCACTGCGGCCACATTCCAAACTTTTCCGCAAAAGGCTGCGAAGAAAACGTTTTAGCCCTTCCCCTGCGCGCCTCGAAAACACACGTCGTGAAAAAACATTCCGTCAGCTTGTGAAAGTCTGGGCGCGATCTGTGGCTGACAGCAGGTCCCGCCCGCACCAGTGCACTCGTTCAGTTTTTACCATTGAGTGCTCTGCCCTCCTTGAACGAACGCCTTCCAAGTGTTTCACATCTCTTTTTGTTTGGCCAGCAGATGGACTACGTCGACAAATGATTACTTATACGGTGTCCCGTTTCCAAGCCGCTTATCCTCGCAAGGGTCACGGGAGCGGCGGACGGAGCCCGTCCCAGGTAACGTCGGGCAAAAGGCGGACGACACCCTGAACCGGTCGCCGGTCAGTCGCAGGGCACATAACGGCGCCGCCGCTGTGGGCCGTGTGTGCTGCGACACCTCGGGTGAGCCTGGTGGAAGTATATGCGCACTGTCATGATTGAAAAATGAAATCCACAATCTGACATGCGACTACTACTACGACACGAACTCGTAGGACAGGTTCAGGCCTGTTGCAAGCTCCTCTCCGACTGATCCATCCCATACGCCCGCAAACCTTTTTGTCTTTTTCTGTTTTATTTTTGCAAACGCGCACGCAACCACACGGCGATCTTTCCACGCCGTTGACTTTTGAACGGCGGCTCGGCCAACCGCCAAAACCTCACGCCGTGAGCCTGCGGTTCTGCGTTGTTTGGACTGCATTGCTAAAATGATCGAGTGGAATTGGGTATTAATACTTGAACGGTACATCATGTCGTCGATGGAGGAAAATACTTGTTTCTGCCCCGTTCGGTTCTGATCGGTTCAAAATAAAACCACAGGACACCGAAGAAACAAATAACCCTAACCCTTTATTTAAAAGTGGAAATCCTCCATTTGTCCACAGTCTATTGCAAATAATAACTTCCTTCATTGAGGGTTCGACGGTGGATTTGAGAGTTTGCTGCCATGTGACAATGGCAAAAATCGATAAGGGGGTCTGCGTCGCGAACGCACACGTCGTCAAAAAGGTTATCCGTTTCTACGGTCGGGGTCAGTCAGTCCGAGTTTCTGTTTTGGGAAGGCAATTGACGGCCAACGAATGACGAGTCGACTTCGCGACCCCGCAGCCACATTTAGGCCGTCGCATTCCCCGAGTGGCAAATCAGCTTTTCGGCGTTTGCGTGCTGAACGGAATCAGCCCGTCGCACTAATGGATGTCATTTGTCTTCGACTTGCGGATGCAAAGCGAGCTGAGCTCCAGCGGGGCTTTCGAGCACTTTTAACAAAGCGGAATTTTTCCAGGGCCCACCAAGTCCGTGATGATTGGCTTCCACCCACCCACCCATCCATCCATCCATCCATCCACTTACTATCCCGCTTATTCTCACCATCTTCCGCTCTTCTCCTTGATACTCACTACAAGTCCTGACGCGTCGGCGTGAAGCACATTCAAAGGACTTTTTCCCCGCCGTGACCCACGTCGGATGCAGGCTCGCGCTTGTGTCGATTCTAGCGAGTACGACCGGACCGTCGATTATTAGAAAGCGCAAAGTCCTCCTGCGATGCGAAAACAGGAGACACGTCGCCGCCGACTTGGGAGTACGCTGAAGCCGTGCAATCCCTGACAGATGACAATCATTGCAATTCACTCGACCGCGAAGTATGGAACGCAACATGAGCAAGTCGTATCGATTTGAGGCCTCGGAAACGGACTTGCCGAACACAACATGATGTACACTGGCGTCGCCACGAGAAAAACAAAAATGTGCGGCGCTTTGAAATGGCACCACGTGTACGTGTCCCCTGCTGGGATGGGCCCAACGCGGCGGCCGTCTTACTCCTTGGCCAGCCGGACCGAGTCGGGCTCGGCTCCGACGGGGATGCCGTGCTTGTGCAGCGCCTCCGTCAGGACGTCGCGCGTCTCTTTGTTGTACGAATCGAAGTCGAAGACGTTGCGCAGCACGTTGGCCAGACCCTCGTTGGGGAATTTCTGTCGGGATGGTACGAGAAGACACGACAACCACGTACGTAAGGCTGCCTTTACAAAGATGGCCACTTGCACTCTACGCAGCGAGAGGAGTTCTTAATCATTTTGGGTTTTTTTTATGTGCAGCAAAACACAGAAGCAAAGCCGTGCAAAATATTTCCTCAAATTAAAGGCCCGCCGCACAAAGTGACGTGGCCAAAAGCATCCCGCACGCAACTCGGCGTCATTTCTCATACAAAACCCTCAAGCTAACCTATAGTGTGGGTCAGAGGTCACCAACCTTTTGGAGGTTCAATCGCATGAAGGGCGACATGATTTGCTTGCGGCAAACTTCAGAGTTAAAATACATTTCTACGACATTATTTTAGCATTTTCATTCATGTCAGCAAGTCAGATTCAACATGTAAAGCACAATAATAATCATAACAATTTGTGACCTGTGCTGACTGGCGTTGGCGACCGCTGGTGTGGATTATACGCGGGCAACGGTGGAAATGAAAACTTTCACCTCTTATCAATGTATGAGGTGAAGAAAAAGCTGCATACTTTCATTCCAATATGGTCCCACCACCGAGAGGTTGACAATTTCATTCTAATAAGTCAGGGCCACGTAGAACTGCATACAGTGGGGAAGGAACACATTCCGACCGCCTTACATTTAGGTGCATTCTTCCCCTCATTAATGTGCACGCTGCATGCCATATCGAAAGAAAGAAAGAAAGAAAGAAAAAAAAAATGTATTATTGAAGAACTGGAGATATCACACGGCCAGAAGTATTGGGACCCTTTTCTGTGACACTCATATTTAACTGAGGTTCTGTTCATTTCTTCTGTACCCCCCTTCATTGTCAGATCCCGCACCGCAACCTCCTCCAGAGCGCTAGGGACCTCAGACCGGACCGAAGGTTCCCCTCCCAACAAGACGACGACCCCAAGCGCGCAGCTCAAACAACTACTGGAGTCGCTTCTTCCAGCAAAAGCGATTGTTGGGAATCGTCACCCTACCTGGAGATGCTTGACAATGTTGACCACCTCACGGGTGGAGTACGGGTAGGCTATGGCGCCCCGGTCGGCCATCGAGCGGAGCTCTCCGAAGGCGGCAACCAGCTTCTCCAGAGTAGCGTCGGGAACCCCGGGGCCGTAGCGCTTCAGCATGGCGAGCTCCGCACGAGGCTCGGGGTTGTCCACGGCGTGGCAGCTGAAGATGTCTCCTGGGAAGACGGGAAGCCGTCTTATATGCGTTGTTGGGACTGGCACACCCGTCTGAATGCCCGCTGACTAACTCGGGCCAATGTACCCAAACACGAGGAGGACAAATATCAACTCGCCTTTGGTTGTACGAAGGAATTATCACATGGGTTATAACTTCTGGCAAAGGCGTGGATAGAGGAACAACGCCAGACGGTATACGGTGGGGGGTGGGGGGGGGGGGAAAATCCATCATTCTAGTGTATGCGAATGATTTTGCACGCAGACAGTCTACCTAGAGCCCCGAAGAAGTCGTTGCCCAGGAAGGGGAAGCCCGGCCGGTTGGCCAGCACAATCATCCTGAAGTCTTGGTGCATGACGATGGCGTTGGGCCTCTCCTGGGCGTCCGCGACATCTAAAGACAAAGCAGTGATTCAGAAGCCGCAACTTGCACATCTGCGGAGAATCGGATTCCGAGCATTCGGTTACGGCCGACACGCGAGGCGCGTTCGGCGCACCCGAGATAATCCTGCGTCCGTCGGACAGAATCATCTCTCCGCTCTCCACCAGCGCTTTGAGGATGCAGGTGACGTTGGTGGGAGCTTTGTCGGCCTCGTCGATCACCAAAATGTGTCCCGACTTCACGGCTTTGACCTGCACGCGCACATCACGGCCACACACACATAGTCCTCAAGTCACACTTGGCCCACATCAGCCTGGAAAAATGAGGGGGCGTTAACAACGGACCAGCGGCGAGTCTTCGTACGTGATGACGCCGTCTCGGACCGAAGGCTGCAGGGTCAGCGTCTGCACGGTCGTGTCCCTGCGGGGAGCGCGTGGCGTTACGCGATACAGACAAGAAAATACTTTGCGCCCTTGGGTTTGCTACGACACGGATCTTATTTCATCCTTGCGCTATTGCGGAACCATCCCTCGGGTCACGCAAGGCAAATCTTGCGGTACTTGCCGGGTCCCGGTGTAGAAAGTTTGTGTGTTGGACGCAGTCCTGAAGTTCAGTGAGTGCAGTCTGAGCGGGTGAAGGTGGTCCGACTCCCCAAGGTGAGGGAGGGTTTCTGGTTCTGTAGCCGTGCTTCATGTGGTCGAAAGCGGCAAAAGATTCTTTGGGATCAGAAAAATCCGTCTCCCGCTCACTCCGTTTGTAGATCCTAAAGATGGCCGCCAGCCCCCACCGCCTTTGTGTCCGGCGCATCCGGAAACTAAAAATATTTGATCATCTTCCCATCCCAGGCACTTTGCCTCCCAGCGGACAATCAAACGGTTGACCCGTGCTCTTCTACTTGACCCGGAAGCCGTCCTACTTTCCTTCCTGGGTGGTTTTTGCTTTTCTGAGCCACATCTCTGAAGACTTGCCATCTCCCAGAAGAACACGCGCACGTCCTCCTGCCGCCGCCGCCGCGCTCTAAAATTAGCGAGCCGAGCTAACAGGGTTATCGCGCGGGAGTTTGAGCTCATTTTCTTTTATCCCTTTGCCAAAACCTCAAACTTTAGTCAGTTAGCAGGCTCGTATTAGCCCGCCGTCAGTCAATACGAGGCCCTGGATTGAAGCGGTCGTCTTGTGGGAAACCCACACACGGATAGCGAACAGCTGCAACCGCTTTAGATTCTTCGCCGACGTGTGCACGCAAAGGTTGGGAGTGACGGCAAAGACGACGAGATAAAGGACTTTGACGGAACGGACACGTGCCTCGGTGCGACGGAGTGAATACACGTCACAATCTTTGGAAATATTTCATCAGCCAAGGATATTCTTAGATAGTCGCTGCTTGTTCAATGATCAGAAAACGAATGGATGGATACTTGATCTGCACATACAAATATAAATGTTGACAGTAGATAGAGCTTTGGAACACCGCTTGAATATTCAACCTGAAATGAGCTTCTTTCAGAAAGAGCAAGAACTGTAAAGACCGCACCACATTATGTCTTGTTGCTACAGACCTGTGGAGTTGGAGGTACTCTCTGGGCCGGTTCAGAAGATGCAGGAAGCGGTCCACTATTTTGTTCTTCCCCACACCCTACGGAAGAAAATAGGACAGTAGCAAGGCTCTATAGAAGGAGACGCCGGGAGTCCTTGTCCACGCCACACGAGCCACGCCCAAGCGCCTCTGACTTTTGATGGAAACGGCTCTCCTCTACGGCAGCCGCCAACGTCTGAGCTGGGGACGCATTCACCCGCTCGCCGCCAGCGCCGTTTTTGCAATCACACGGGCCGCCACGTCCGCCGCTTCTTTAAAACGCGTTCTGTCCGTGCCAAACTGAGTCTTAAGGCATAACTGACAAACAAGAATAAACAAGTAGTCTCTGATTGGCGACCCGGTATCGAACATTCGGATCATAAACATCGGAAAGCTCTTTTGGCAGCGGTCTCCAACTCCGATATCTTGTGCCCCGTACTTGCGGCCCGTGCGCTTTTTCAAAACGTTTGATCACTTCGAAGCTGCCGGAGCTCAGGCTCATGACGGCTTCTGGCAGAGTTTGCTGACAAGTTAGCCAAAGCCAATTAGCAACGGGAGTCACACGGTTGGAACTTAATTGTGGAGTGACGCCGAGCGGAAGGAACAAATACTGTAGCGCGTCACCCCGTCTGAAAACCTGTCGTGACGAGAAAGTTTGCCGACGAGCACAGCCAATTTCAGGACAAGCGGAAGACGGAATGAATGCTTCGTGTTGAGCGCAGGCGCGTCCCCGGGCGGTTTTTGTTTTGGTTTTTTTTAGATGCACTGAGCAAGTTGCGGCGCTCAAGAAATCCGGCCATCGTTATTGAAGTAAACACGGCGGGGAGTCTGCCAAAGAGCAGGCGGACGGACGGACGGCCAGCCGAGAGCCTTTAACGCGGCCCAGACTTTTTCTCCACTGGTCCGAAGATGCGTCGGCCTTTGAGAGCGCTGCTCTATGGGCGACAGTTGACCGAGTCGTTTGCTTTGTGATTTATTCTGCGGCAAAACCTCCTGCAAAGATGGACTGTGCGCTGGTTCTATGTCGTGTGCTGTCAGATCAAATAAAAGTTGGAATTCTCTCCCCCAACAGACACAATTGAGGACCAAGAGCATTCAAGCCATCTACTGGACATAAGCCGGCCTTTGAAGCCATGCTAAAGTCATCTCAAGGACGTGCCTACATGTCAGCAAGCAGCCGGGGCCTAACCCCCCCCCCATCCCCCTAAATCGAAAGACTCGTGTGGGACCATCGCAGTTGAAGAAAATACTTTGAAAATGAAACCAAATCCTAATTGTTTTCAACCGCTTACCTGGTTGCCGACCAAGAGGAGGTGTTCTCCCAAAAGAAAGTCTTTCAACATGTCCTCCATCACTGTTATGTGCTGCAGAGAAACAGATCACAGACACGCGATGTTTCCCAAAGCAACGGAAGCAGGTCACGGCAAAGCCCAGGACATGTTCTCGTGGACCTCACAAACCGTGTCGGCGTCATCCACTCTCCATTCCGTTTGAAACAAGGGATGTGGATGGAGGTAAAGAGAGACTGAACAAGAGAGGAATCTGGCCCACAGGAACAACTTTCACACGCCGGTCAAAACGGAAAATCAGCCAGGCGGGAAGGCGACTCAGGAATTACCTGGGGATTATCGTAGAAGAGCACATCTGGAACTTTCATCTTGTCATCGGGGTCGCAGACGGGAGCCGACACTCTGCCGATAGTCAGCACACCCTCTTTGACTGTGCCTGAAGAAACACCAGACCCGTCCATCAATCAATCAATCAATCAGTCAGTCAGTCAGTCAATCAATCAAATCGCATTACAACAGCAAAATGAGCGCGACGGCCGGACATGGCGAGTGTCTGAAAAGTGGAACACACTCATGTCCAGACGCGTGCAGGCCTCTGAAGTCAAATGCTGGACAATGTGGACTTTGGCCACAAATGTCCAAAAACACACACCACAATCCTGCCTCATCTCGTTCGCTCAAGATTTTACGTCGGAGATTTGGGGAGAAACTCCGTTTGGTTTCTTCTAATGGCGTCTTCTTGTGTAGTATATAAGCGAGCGCGACCCACAAGTCAAGTGCCGTGTGTGTTCGGCGCCCGCAGTCTTTTCTTGTATGTCGCAGTTGGCGAGATTTTTCTGGAGCGAGCTGCGGGCCAAGCTGGGAAGAAACCTAGAAAAACACACATAGGTACACATTTCATACTAACATACAGTTGAAGCCGGCAGTTTACAGACGTTGTGCAAAAACACACGTTTCACTTCTTGTCTCACTGTCTGAAGAGAAATCAGACGAAGACCTCTCCTGTTTCAGGTCAGTCAGGATCACCAAAATTAGTGACGCTTGTTCAATGCCACAATAACGTTTGAAGAGATCAACGTGGCCTTTTCAAGCATCCGGAAATCGCACCCAAGGAGATGAGCCCGACTTGTGTCGTGGAGCTCCACCATCTCTGATCTCTGATCTCCGATCTGCCGGCTGATTTCTTTGGATTTTCCCATGATTTGAAACAAGGACGCAGAGTGTTTGAGGTGTGGCCTTAAACACATCCCCAGATGTGCTGTCAATTGTCACTTAGAGGAGATTCCAAAGTCGTGACCTTTCTGGCCTTCCCCATGCTCTTCTTTCAGGACTGAGTACTTTTTGTGCACTTTTGACCTTCAAAAAAATGGGATAAAATTCTCAAAGACATTCTGTCATTATTCTGCAATGAAACAAAATGAAATAATTGCAGAGACCCTGACTGACCTAAAACAGGAGTGTGTGTGTGTGTGTGTGTGGACGAGAGCGATGAAGGGCATCGTCTGGAACACGCCCCCTTTTGACAATTGAGTAAAAGGGCACCCGAGCAGAGCTGACCTGGAGAGGCAGGCCTTGTTGACAGCGTGGGCAACGCTCTCCTCGGGGTAGCGAGAGAGCCGGCGACAGATCCGCAGCAGCTGTCTGCTGGAGAGGGAGGAGGCCAGAGACTGGGCCTGGAAAGGGGGCGCAAATAAAGCACCTGAATCAGATTGGCGGGGGGGCGGGGGGACGCACAAACGCTTACCGTGGGGTCGTTTGTCTGTCGCAGCGCGCTCGCCAGGCGCAGCAGTTGTTCGGCAGCTTCCTTTGGAACATTAGGAGACTGCAAAGTGACATGAAAACAACAAGTACGTACGGGAGCAAAAAAAAAAAAGGAGAACGCGGGCCCAAAAGAATCTCACCAGGCCTCGCAGAAGGTCCAGCTCCTCGGCTCGACCCAGCGGACCGACAGTGTGGTACAGGAACATGGGGAGCAATTCGGGACTCAACCACTGTTGTCCTTTGCCGCCCCCGCCCGCTAGCGGCGGCTCAGCAAGGGCGAGCACGCGGAACGACGGGTGGATGGCAAAAACCGACCTGAAAGGAGAAACAGCGCTGACACACAAGCCGCTGTGTCGCAGCCAATCGTTGTCACAAAGAAGCGGATGGCTTTTGACAGGCGGCCGCGGCCGCCTCCGATTGAAGAGGACAGCGCCGACCATTTACGCCGGTGGGGGACATCAGATGAGTCTGAAGCTCGCAGTTATTATTGGTCTTCAACCCGCGCCGCATCCCCAAATGTGGCCAGCGGGCCAAATTCTCCGATTGTCCGATTTCGACGCGAGAAAACAACGCTCGATAGGAGCCGACGCGAGGAGGAGTCCTTGTCCAATCCGCATCACGCTGCGGAACGAAAGCAGCTTGCGACAGGGCTCCTCTCCTCTCTGGGACTTCCAACGGCTTCCCGGAGTCACAAGCGGACCATTTAGCGTGCTTGCTCTCGGTCAGTCACCATAAAGCGTCTCCCTGCACTTCCAAAAAAAAAACAAAACTCCTTACTACCTAAAAATAGCCACAACGGAGGTTACACAGTTTCACGCTCGAGTTTGTGTAAAAGTCTGCGATGTGAGGCTAAAGCGTGACGTCACAGTCTTTGTATTATATCCAGGAGCGGAAACTGAACGCAAGACAAGATCAAAGTATATTTCTTTGCCCCTGGTAAAAATTGTGATCCTTACTGGGTTGTGTATAATTGTCAGGGGTGGCGTGGTACATGTATTTGACTGTATTTTCATAGGCCACAGAGGGGTGCAGAGTGGCCACGTGGAAAATGTTTGGCATGTCTGGCAACGGTAAAAGGTGGACTCGCTTTGCACTCGAGCTCAGTCAGAAGTCAAACCGGGACGGCGCACCCGCCCTACGGAATTGTGGCTTAAAATCCAGTGGAGATTGAAACGAGATATCCACCTGGAAAACTAAACTTGCCCGTCACATTCAGGATGATCAACATCAACAAGCGAGCTAGCTCGCCCCCCCCCCCCCGCGTACGCGCACGCGCACAATTTGGTTTACTTTTACTTTCCAGGATGGCCAATACCTCTCTTGAAGTTGCTGCTCAGTCAAGTTGTGTTCCTCCTTCAGTGCCTGGTACCTGTCCCACCTGAGCAGCCTGGCGCCGTCGTACAGATCCAACTCCCGGTCATGAAGCAACCTGCAGCACGCGGCGCCGGTTGAAGCTCGCGCTTCTCCCAAACCCTCCCCGACGGCGCGCGAGGTCGTCGGCCTTGCCTCGAAAGGACGGCCAGCGTTCCCGGGTTGACCCTGTGTACACCGTCCAGAAGCAGCAGCTTGCCGTCCACGGCGGCGGTGACCACCGGCGACGGCCGCCACGCCGTGTCGCCGTTGGGGAGGGTGAACCTCTGCTGGAGGAGGTCCCTGGCTGTCATGTCCTGGCACAGACAATCGAGCGTGTCAAGGAACATCGAGTGACTGCTGCGGGCCAAACTTCATCACCAATTCCTGCATTTTACGCAGCGTTGTCGTCAGACTGACTTTGGACTACCGGCGAGGTTCAACAACGGTTCACACTCACATTCCCACATTTGAGACTCTTCATTTAGTCGAAGATGAAAAGCGCTAACAAGTTTTCGAAAGGCGGGTGCGTGCTGGAGTACTCAGAACGGTCCTCGCAAGTGCAAAGTCCAAACAGGGAGGCCCAAGATGAGCTCCCAACAACGAGGCCAATGTGCTTGCATGTCGCACGTCGACTACAACTTGGAATCGAAATCTTTCCGTCAAGATTCAAGATCCCGAGGCCGTTGGTGCGGCCCAGGTTCCTCCGGCGCATACCCTGAAAAAGGTCGATAAAGCATCGCCTTCAATGACGGCGTGCGCCATTCAAGTGGCATTTCTTTATTGGCTCGAGAGTCCGCATCGGCGGGGACGTACTATGAGATTGTAGCGTTCACTAAGCAGAGTCTTGGAGCAGAACTTTTGGAAAAGAACTTTTTTCCCCCCTCACCCGCCCATTCAACATTTAGCATAGCATTAGATGAAAAATAGCTTTCCCCAGAGTTGCAGGCGGTGAGCGCAAGAAGCCAGGCAATACGTACGCGTGGCATCCCGGGACACGCCACACCTCCCACTTTGGATACGTCCACTGACGCCACTGACGTACTGCCAGGCTTTGTTGCGTTCACCCTTTTTTTACAGGGGCCGACAGCCCCGCAGTTGTCAAATTTTCTGGGAGTCGGCTTTTGCGTAGTCTGAAAATCGGAATCCGCTTTAATGGCCAAGTGTATAAAAACACACAAGGAAGTTTTCTCCGGCCGTCAGTACGACATTCAAAACAAAGAACAAGGAACAACGTAGCAGGAAGAACAAGGAACAAGAGCCGTTTGCGTTTCCAGGAACTGTCCCTTATAAGATGTCCAACCTTCTTCATTTAGAACAGGCACGAGGTAACGTCCCACCTTGCGTTAAGCTTGTACAGAGTTGGAAGTGAGTTGTGTGTACCTGGTAGAGCATGACGGGCTCTAACGTGTACCCCAACGCCTCAGCAAACTCTTTGGCCACCGCTGACTTGCCGCAACCCTGAAAGCCACACCGGCAAAGAATGTTTCTGCTTTGTGTCCCGTGAGGCCTTTCCGAGTTGTCGGCGTGCGCTACCTTGCTTCCCACGAGGCACACGTCCTTCGCCATGTGCGATTGCATCATGTCAGCAATCAGCTGCGAGTGGCTGGGGGTGCCGACGAAGGCGCCCCCGCTGCCGGGTGCCCGCGGCTCCTTGGCGCCCGCGGGGACCTGATTTTGCAGAAAGCAAAGGTGGAATCGCACTTTTCTCACATTTCCCGCCAGGATATTTGACTTCAGAAGCCGCCGACGATGACGATGATGCATTTCGTAGGGTTTTACCACAGTGGCATTATTTTCATAGAGAAACTCCATAATTCCACTTCAAATACGCTCGCGGCGGGCGGGAAATGCTTTCCACAGCCACCCACAAAATCTGCAATGTGGTGGCCAGGCACAAACATTTTGGATGTACTTTGACCATAAGGAGACTATTTCAAGGACATACCTGAACGCAGAAAAAAAAAAAAAAAAAAAAAAAAAAAAATGGATTGTATTTGTCTGTGCCTTTTAAAAGGGAGGCTCGCATGCAACACGGGACTCGGACCGACGCTTTTTACGGCTCTCGCATCGGTGATGGAGGCTCTCTTTTCCCCACGTCTGAGGACCTCACACTAACAAATGTTCGGCAAAAGCCGACGAAAAACGATCCCGGACCGACGCGAAGGCGTAATCATTGAAGCGGGATATCGCAAAAGCGCATTGGAAATGAAATGTGAGTGCGTTTCGTACGCCAAAAGTGTCTACCTGAAACGTCACGTCTTTCTCTGCAAAACGCAGGGTGACGTCCGCACGGGCCTCCACACCGCCGCTTCTGGACACGTTGACGACGACGGCGCCGCTCGATGCGTCGTCACGGCCGTCCGCAAGCTCAAATTTCTGTGCAAGCGTCACAACACTTGAACATCCGCATTCATCGTTTGGCCCACAACGAGGCGCAAACGGGCCGACGCCCAAAGCCGTCTCACACTGAGGACGGTCTCCACAGCGCCGCGCCCGTCCTTGCCCAACATACTACGGTAGGGGTAAAGTCTCTGGACCAGCTGCTGCGACGACATCATGGGGAAGACGTTCTGTGCCGACACAACGCGGAGATCATCTCGAGCTTCGGCTACTCTTAAGAGACGGAGCGTAGACATTTAAAGGAGTCCTCACCAGAACCTTCAAGGCAGGAAGGAGGTTGTCCACAGGGAAGTCAGGAAGGCTCAGGTTGGCTGATTCCTGGGAGCACAGCGTGGTACCAAGTGACAGCAGTTGGGACACCCTGACACACACACACACACGTACACAAAGTACACGCGCTTCAATTCATATGCAAATAGAGACGCACGCGGCGGACCCCCCGCTCCACAAGAGCCGCAAATCGCGGACTGCCAGAATTTGAGGGTTTTTGTTTTGTTTGAATACCCCCGAATTCTCAAATAAGCGGGGATATACGTACAGGCTTTGGAGAAGCATATGCTGCCATCCAAGCAACGTCTTTTCACGGACGCCGCTGCTTATTTCAGCAAGACCAGGCCTGACCACATTTTGCAGTTGTACAACCGTGTGTTTCTGTAGTAAACCAGTGCAGGTACCAAGCTGGCCCGCCTGCAGTCCAGACCAGCCTCTCGTTGAAAATATACACAGGCGCATTGTGAAGTGGTGTAAAATATGACAACGGAGAGCCCGGACGGTTGAACAACCGGAGCTGTCCATCACGCAAAAAGAAGAAAAAGAATTCCACCGACAAAGCTTCACTAATTAGTGTACTCAGTTGCCAAACGTTTATTTAACGTTGTCAAAAGAAAAGGTAACGTAACACAGTCGAAAATGTGACCCCCGTCCCATCTTTTTTGGAATGTGCTGCAGCCATAACATTCTACGTTCATGATTACTTGCTCAAGTAAGTTTACTGGTTTGTCTTCGTAGTGTATTCAATTAAATATAGATTGAACATGATTTGCAAATCATTAAATGACGTTTTTACGGATGCTGAACACAAGGTCCCAACGTCATCGGCCTTCGTCGGCCGAGTTTGTACAAAGGACTCTTTCATGGTTGTTTGGTTTCACGGATTTGTATATATATATATATTTATTTTTTTTTCCTTCTGGCCTTCTGAAAGCATTTTTTTTGGCCCACTAATTATGTATTTATTTAATTATAAAGACTTGAAATGTGTTAACATAACGCGGGTGTGAATGGTTGCGCCCTGCGTCCAGTGACGAAAGCCGGGACAGGTTCGGGCGGGTGAGGAGAAGCGTTCACCTGTGTGCCGCTACGTTGGGTGCTGCCGCGTACAACAGCTCCAACTGGTCCTGAAGACAAATATCAGGGACTGTTAGGGATGCCGTCTGCTTTCTTTTGCTAAACGGAAACCTACCTTAAACGGGAGGCAATAGACGTCTCTGGCCTGGAAGCGAGAGCGGAGGGGAGGATCCAGCGGGTTGCCTCTGTACTTGGGCACAGGAAGTCCGAGGGCGATGACCCGAAAGTCCTCGCTTACGCGGACGATCTTCCAGTCGTCCAGCTCCTCTTTCGTGTGCTCCTACGGGTTGGAAAAGAGTCAAACAGCAGGGCGGGTGACACGGCGCCTTCTCTTGCAATTCCAATCGCTGCCAAATGAAAATGCTCCATTGGAAGGCCTCAACCGGAATACACAAACATTCAATTTGGGCCGACAAAAACTCCGTCTGCCCACACGGCCAGATTACTGACGGGAACCTCGATGAGCTCGCTAAAAGCGGCAAGCCATCGTTTGTCTTCTCCGAGCGGACCACGGCAGCTGCTGGAATGTCAGACTGAAGGATCTTCCCCGTAATCTGAGAAAGTGTGCGTATGAGGCCAGACGGCCATCGATAAAACGCCGCGACGGTTGTACAAGATGGCAACCGAGTTGTTCTCATCAGGCGCTTTTTCAGATAAGCACATCAAAGCGCACGACGGATCTCCATTTCGACAAACGGCGTGACGCTCTCGACGGAGCGGGCGCCCGTCACGCGGCTTTTCCGATTCAATGTGGAGCGCGTCGTCGGACGAGATCGGGTCACGTGGAAACGCTTGAAGTAAAACTGGCTGCCGGAAAGACGCCGATACGTCGCTAAGAAAGGGAAGAAGTTCCAGCGGTTGCTCCACGAGGGAGCTCTCGAAGTTAAAAGGACACAATTTCAGGGGCGAGGGACCAAAGTTTCCGAGGTTAAAAGGTCAACCTTCGGCCTGAAACCTCAAGAAAATGAAGGAATAACACGTCTACATCGTGACGAAAAGAGAGACAGTCCGTTTTTGGACAAAACAAAGTCCTAAAGAGATTCCTTTGTAGAATGGAAACGTTCAGAAAAAAGGCAAGCCCATTTGAAAAGTAAACAGTAAATATGAAGATGCACTCGTACAATGAAGTCAAAGTTGCTAGCACATTCGTTTTAATCCCACAGAGGTCAAAGTGCCTCGAAAACACGACCTTGATTTGAGGGCTCTCAAAGTCAATTGACCTCGGGGCCGCCGGAGGCAGCGTCCGGCTGAGGCCGGGCCGCAGTGTCGGGGCCAATTTCCATGACAATTCAATCTTCTCAAAGGGGAAAAAAAAAAAACCATTCAACGCATGAAGATAAACTAGGAGGCAGCACAGTGGTGCAACCGCTTGGACCGTTGCCCTCACACCTCTGAGGTTCGGGATTCAAATCCCGGCCCCGCCTGCGTGGAGGTTGCTCGTCCTCCCCGTGCCCGTGCGGCTTTTCTCCGGGTGGGCACTGCGGTTTTCCCCCCCCCACATCCCCACAAACTCACAACATTAATTAATTGGACTGATTGTACGACTGGATTGAAAATATTTCTCTGCTCGCAGGTGGCCGAGAGCCACATACGCCATCGTGATTGGTTGGCTTTGCACACAACACTGCAAAAGTCCCATTCATGTAAAACTCCAGGGCTGCACTAACATTAAACTTTCATATCAGGGCGGGGGCCACAAAATCTTATCTTGCGGTTTGCATCGAAGGAATAAAATCATCATAGAAAAAGAACATCTCCTGTATCAAGATGATATGAGTTGAAAAGCCAAAGGGAAAAACCAACCTGCAGCAGCTTGTCGTAGCGCTCGGCCGCCATGAGGAAGCGGCCGTCCTCCAGCTGCATCTCTCGGTTCTCCAGCAGGTTGTTGAGCACGGGCAGAACGTTCCTCTCCGCCTTCTCCAGACCCTCCAGAACCAGAACGCGCCCCCGAGTGGCGGCCCGGACGGCGCACTGAGCGAGAAACCAACGACATCGACCAATCAATGTTTGCCGTTCTATTTTTAGAAGGCAGGCGCTTCCGTGCGGGACGCGGGGCGACTCTTTTGGGCAAAAAGCCGTTGAGCGGTCGGAGCCGGCCCGCGTCCAGCTAGAAAAACAAACACGGCGAGGGAGGCCGACGTGTTCCAAACTGTTCTCGTCGAATGGTGGCAAAGCGACGCGGCTTTGGAACCACCGCTGATTTTGCTTTTTCCATCCGTGAGCGATAATCCCTAAAAACAATTCAAGTCAAGTCCTCGCGAGGCCGGTCAGGGCCTTTGGGGGGAAACCGCATTGAGGGGTTCTCGGGGACTCCAAAGACGCTCGGCTCCTTTATTTTCATTTGCCTTCTATCGGAACAAACCCGCGAGCTCGGCGAGTCCCGTTCAAAGGGTCCGAGGGTACGATGAGCTTCTTGAAGTGGCTTCATACGTTTTCACAACCTAATTGCACGTCACCGAATGACGACTCGAGATCCCGTTTAAACCGCCCGAGATTGTGGCAGAAATGCCCGAATCATACCAAAATTATGCCTCCAGTGATTGGACCTTGTCATAAATGCTAAATTGTGCCGTAATGGCCACTGGATCTTGCGGGGCGGTAGGTCCTGTCATGCCCTGATTTGACTTTGGCCCTTCTGTTTCTACTCTGCTTCAACTCTAAACCGTAAAGAAAACGTGTATGTTAATAACGCACGCGATGAGCTGCTGCTGGTCCAAAACCCGCGTCAAGAAAGGTTGTCCTTTTATTTGTGGACTCCTCCTCGTATGCTCAGTCAGAGTCACTTGATGCAGGGTCAGCTCGGAGCGCCGGGTTGCGTGTTCCGCCAGCAACAGTGAAGCTTGTCTAATAAATGGATAATAAACACCCGGCTTGCCGTTAGCAGCCAGACTCAAGCCTCACTTGACTTCCGACGGAGCCGGTGCGGAAATGGCGAACTGAGTCAGGGATGGATGCCCGACAAAAGTGACTGCTAAGTGGCGAGGCCAAAAAGAAAAAAAAAAAAAACACGACGCCATGGCGGAAGTGTGCCGGCGTTCGCGCGGGAATTGACCCGTTCCGAGCGAATGTAGGACTCCGAATGAGCACGGATCTCTGAGGGATGGCCGCCGATATTCTAGTTGACACTCCAACTCCTTTCCAAATCGGGCCCGTCCAAGCGTCCCTTTTCTGTTGAGCCTCTCCGAGCTATCTTCGCTCAACTGCGTGGCAGCAAATTGGGACGTCCATGCAACCGCTTAGCGCGTCGGCCTCACACTTCTGAGGACTGCGCGCCGTCCGCACGTTCTCCGGGTGGCCGCTCCGCTTTCCTCCCACACAACCCAAAAACACGCAACACTCATTTGAGACTCCAAACCGCGAGTGCGACTGACGTCTGTCTCCGCGCGCCCTGCGATCGGCCGGCGACCAGTCCCGGGTGTCCCCCGCGATGGACGGAATGTGCGCCGGTGAAATCTCCTTCCTTCTTGATCGTTTCTTTGTGCTCAGCTTCTCGCCAAAATAAAACAAGATTGTCCTGTGCCCGTTTCCACGGCAACAGGCAGAGTTTGCCGCTCTCGTGCGGAGGAGGCGCTGGCCGGATGACACACATTCCGTCCGGCCGCGTTACAGTTATCCGACGAACGTTGTCTTAATGAAGTATTCATTTTATATTAGGAGAAAGAAAAAAAAAAAAAAAAAAAGTCCGCTCATCCCGCCCGCTACTTTCTTCACTTCTCAAACGTGCCGTGCGCAATCTAGTTTTGGATTTGTGTTTTCCCACATCAGGCGCCGTTGAACTCTGAAATCTGCCGCGGTGACGTTCGACTCAAGTTCAACAATCAAATGACCCGAAAAAACCCGACGGGTGTTTCCAGAACAAACTCCGAAAGGTGCGGCGTAGTTTCGGGCCCCACGTGTAGCTCGAGAAGGCAATTTATGGGCGCGAGCTGGAGATGTTTTTCTTGTGGTTTTGACTCTGCATATGGCAACATTGGCCCAAGGTTACGGTTCCGAGCGCTCGCAGTTAAACTTTTATCTTCCGGGATCCGTTGCGCTCTGGAAAAAGCCATTTTCACGTTTTGTGCCGGGTGGGTTTTACTTTTCCTTCAAGAGGGGCTCATTGATTCCCATTGATAAGATTTCAACATAGAAATCAAATGAGCAATTCAAAGCAGGATTTTCAGTTCTCTTGGGTTATATCTGTCCGACGTTGACGTTTGTTTCACGATTAGGGTGAGGGGAAACTATTTCTTTTTTCTGTATATCGGGCCGCCTGACACACCAGAACTTGCGGGAGGGAGTTTGCCTGTTCTGGCCGCGCTTGCTGAGGCTTTTGGTCGGCGCTCGAACAAATGCCGGGTTCAGCGAAGACGTTAGCGCGTTGCCCACAAGTGGAAACGTGAGCCACGCAGCTGACCCAAAAGCGCTCAAGCACCTGACGGGCTCCGGCAAGCGCAAAAGAAAAGTGACGGATGCATATTTTATGTACCGTGGACGCCCCCCCCCCCCCAATCACTGCATATTAATGTTCCAATCATTTCCCATTTTTGATTTTTTTTTTTTTCCTTTTTAGCAGGACCTAACCACAAAATCACTCACTGGTGATTTATCCTCACTCATTCAATAAATAAAAAAACATTTTCAAATGCATAAAGACTCCCAAGCCAATACAGTACATATTTCAATGCAGTTATCATGGACGTGAATTTGATTTTGGAACCCTCTCGGAACTCCGTCGGCACGGCAACGTCGCCTTTAGCACATTTACTTCACACTCAGGCCAGGGAACGGAGCCTCGCTCAAGGGCGCCGAAGGAGTCAACCGGGAGCTGGGCACTAAGCGCTCCAAAATTCTACACGTCTGCAGCGGACCGGACCGGAGCCTGCCTACCTGGTCCACGTAGAAAGCTGTCCCGGCCCGGATCTCTCTCCTTTGTTTCAAATCGGTCTCCGTGGTGTCCCTGGACAGGGCGACGTACTCCACTTCGCGTTTGGTCAACTCCTACAAAGAAAAGCGAGGCGGCGTCTTGGTTCAAAATGCAAACAGAACCAAGAAAGATGAGCGCAAAGCAGAGGAGGACATTCATGACGGCCTTCTTTTCTTTTCAGAACTGAATAAGAAATGTGTGCTTTTGTATTGATTGATTTGCATTTTCTTTCAACAATTCTACGACGCCGCTGACGCTGGGAATTCCCTGCATTTCTTTGAACGAGGCTTGAAATAAGCAGATTCATCGGAATGCGCTCGTCAAAATTTCCATTTTGTGCTTCACGCAGGAAAGCAAAACATTTGGACGGACGGACAAACTCGACCGGAGCGGGCCGGGACGGCTCGGCCCCGGCCGAGGAGCCGTCCACCCGAACGACGTCCACGTCAACTTTTGTGACAGCGGGTTTTTCTCTCCGGCGAGCATTTGGACGACCCGCCGAGAGGTCTCCGACGGACTCAAGCGTGTCGGATGGGACTGCAATCCCCTGGCGACCGGACGGCCTCATGCGAGCGTACTCACAAGGTATTGCATGGCTACGGTTCTCCTCAAGGGTCCCGGGGGTCCGATGAGAAATACATCCTGGCCCAAGAGGTCTTTCTGCATAATCCATCGCAGGTGCTGCGCCACGGCCTGGGGCAGGAAGTCTGAAACTAAAGAGCAGAAATTGAGCCAACTTGTGAGGCTTCTGGATCTCGTCGGGCGGCGTAACTGTGTTTGACGGGAACCAGTTCGGGGTTGCGTGGTCTTTTCACTTGGTAGGAAATATCTCCAATCGTCACGGTCTCACCTGCACACACAAGGTCAACAGCGTCTGGCTAATGCCAACAGATGTGATGTGGAACAAGTTGGGCGTGTAAATGAAATGTCGAAATCACAACAGCCAACTGAGGTTAGTTCGACGTAATCGCCGACGCCGACGCTGACAGTGATGACTGATGACCGATGATCGTTTTTGGTCGTCGTTTTGGTCAGCGAACTTTACCCGACGCCGTGCTGACGAGTTTGACCTCATGGCTCCTCCGCATCCAGCCGTCCTTCCCCAACACGGCGCCCAAAACAGTCCGCATCCTCCCGGCGGCGACCGCCGCAGCCGTGGGCCTCCGCAACATCGCATTGGCGTTAAATTGGACGTTGCCCCCAAGAAAATGGTCGCACCTGCGCCGGCCGGTTACATGTCACCTCCTTTTTTTTTTTTTTTTTTTGCTTTCGCGAGCCGGAACGTTTTCCAAGACGGACAAGCGGGTCCGCGACATCAATGTTTCGTGCGGGAACAAGCTCGGAACGAAAAGTGGCTTCCGAGGAAGTTCCGACGTCATCACGTAGCGATGACGCGCGTGTCAATGGAAAATCGGTGCGCTCTTACTGGGCTCCGCGCTGGAGAGTATACAACGTGATGAAAAGACGAGAATCGTATCCCAACACGTAAATTACGTCTTCAGCGAAAAGTGAAGTTTTACACACAAAACATCCGGCGTTATATCTGTATTCATATATAAGGAAACTGTGTTACTGCCTTTGGACTCATGCACGTGTATCGTTGCAATAGTAGCCGTTCAATTCAATTGCACCCACGTAGTTCTAAATAACAAGAACTCGAAAATGACAAGTGGTGGGCCCACTGTCTATCATAAATGCGACATGATTTTACAATGTCGTAGTGCACCCCTTCGTCATCGGTGCCGCTTATCCTCACAAGTTCGCCGGGAGTGCTCGGAGCCCATCCCGGCTATCTTCGGGCAAGAGGCGGGGCACACGGTGAACCGCTTGCCGGCCGAACGCAGGGCGCACCGAGACAAACAAACGGGGGCAATTTCGAATCTCCAATTAATGTTGCGCACTTTGGGGACGTGGGAAGAAAGCGGAGTGCCCACCCGGAGAAAAGCCACGCAGGCACAGGGAGAGAACATGCAAACTCCACACAGGGAGGGCCGGGTCCTCGGAACCGCGAGGCCAACGCTTTCCACCTGATCCGCCGCGCATCGGTAATGATTTGAATTATTTACACACGAGAAACGTATTATTGAATTGACCGTGTATTTTCATCCATCCATCAGGAAGGTTTATTTTTTACATGTTGTTGCATTTCTGCAAGTCGCATGTTTGTGTCCCTATCAGCTCATTCGCAAATGGCTCTCCGATGGCTGGATATTATAAACATTTGTTTTAAAAGCCAGTTATGACGAACGTCGCGTTGCGTTCCATTTGAAGTCAAAGTCAGAGTCCATCCATCCCTTTTCCGTCACGCTTATCCTCAGCGGGATTGCGGGCGCGCCGGTGCCCAACCCCGGCTGACTTTGCGCGAGGCGCGGGGTACACCCTGGGCTGCTCCCTCGCTAATTGCAGATGACAAATACAATTACTGGTCAATTTCTGCTCGGAAAGGATGTGGTGGAAAGTGACTTGTCGTAGCTGTGACAAATGAAGAGAAATGAAAACTTTGCTGCATATTTTCTGGCAAAATGAAAGGAAGAAATCAATTTGGCAAGAAACGTGACTGAGGGAATCGTATTTGCTTCGGTGGGCCCTAAACCAAGATGCCGGCCCCCGGGCCTCGGCTTTGGCACGGGGGCTGTCAATTGCCCAAAGGTGAACGCGTGTTTGTCATTTCAGATTGACGTGAATTTCCTCATAGCCGCCCGTCTTCATCCAAATACGTGCAAGTTGCGGTAGTGCTGGAAAATCAAGGAAGTCTCTGTTGACTGACTTCTTGCAATGGTCAGTCTTCAAATATTTATTTTGACAGTAGGGATTTATTTTCATTGAAAGGTATTTTTTTTACAGCGCAAACGTGGCGCAGCAGTCGATACCAAGTCGGCTTCCGCACGTTCATCAACATCAGCTGTCATTGTCAGAATGTCACTCGATCGGCAGGGGGTCACTTTTGAGGTCGTCAGCGCGATCAATGGTGGGCAAAATTTACTCTTGTCGAAAAACAGTAACAGATTGGACACCCAGATGGGCCGGTTCCGGCCCCCGGGGCGTACGTTTCACGGCCCCGGAAATTGTTGGAGTAACGATAACGTGTTCCGAAATGTAACCACAACATTGATGCAATTGTAATTCATTACCTTACTGGAAGAAAATGTATCCCTTGTGAGGATAAGGGGCTAGGAAAATGAATGGTCCTTTTAGAAATGGATAGAATTTCAAGAATACACTCAAAAGCACATTTGTTTCCCCCATCTCAGTTCCCCCTTGGAACGACGAGCTCTGCGATTGGCTCCTTCCGGTCACGTGCCTTTCCGTTGTCGTCCCGCGCGTGACCGATATTTTCCAAATATGCGCCCCAAGCGCCAACAATCTACTCTCGATTTTGACAAACCTAATCTCGTCGGCAAAGTGTTTTTTTCATCTGGAAAAAGCCGCGAGCTTTTGCCGTAACGTTGACCGAGCTCCCGAGCGATGTTGCGTAAATTGCGCCGCTCTCGCTCGGCACTTTGCACTTTTGAGAAGCGCCGGTCCGAATCTCGTCTCAGGCGCGTCCCGCCCTTGCCTGCACGCCGCATTGCGATTGTGGTCTCACATGCCAAAAGGACGCAGGCCAGCGATTGTTTTGTTTCGACTGGCTGTGACCCCGCCTTCGAGCCTCTCGCCTCAGCAGGCCCGCGACCCCCCTGTGGAGAAGCCACTCCTGAAAATGGACCGATTCTGGTTGAAACTGGAAGCAACTCCATTGCCAAAGTCAACCGCGGCAACGCTCGATGCACGGATGTATTTGGATCACGTTTGGGAAGGAGAACGTCGTGACGTCATCCAAGCAGACGCGTGTCGCCCGAACGTGCCCGGCTGACGTGGGTGCCTGTGGAGGTTCCTCGGAGGAGGGAGGGAGGGAGAGAGAGAGAGGGAAGGAGGGAGGGAGGGAGGCAGGCAGGGAGGCAGGCAGGCAGGCAGGCAGGCAGGCAGGCAGGCAGGGAGGGAGGTGGGCGTCCGACGCGTGTGAGCAGCGTCAAGTCGAAGCTCGTCTCGGCCGAGCTCGGCGTCCGCTCTCCCCGCAGAGGAGCTCCAGCGAGAGGCAGGAGAGCTCATGGAGGATGTTGGCCATGACAGCCGCAGCCCTGCCTGGGAGGAGCTGGTGAGTGCAGCGCCACATTGGAAGACTTTAGCAGTCGCCTTACGGGGGCTTCGAGCGAACCCCTTCCGACCGCGTCTTTAGCCGGGAACGGCTCGCGGCTCGGACGATGCTCGGTGGAGTTCCGTCCGCATGGGGGGGGGGTTTGTTTGTTTTGTTTTGTTTTGTTTTGTTTTGGCGTCGTTTAAGAGTGTCGGTGTTCCCCGGTCTTCCCCGGACTCCCCGAACCGGAAGGGAGCGGCGGAGAGAGCCCAAGCCGCTCGGTCCTGACACGCTCTTGTCGCCCCCCCCCACAGGATCCCGATAAGGGTCCCGGGTCCGCGCCGACGCTCCATCACCCCCATGTGGTGGGGGCCGTCTCGGTGTCCGCCGGTGCCGACGAGTCTTCAGACAGCGAGGTGGAGCAGGAGGGTCCCCAGAAACTCATCCGGAAGGTGTCCACCTCGGGACAGATCAGGAGCAAGGTAGGAGGCCAACGATGCCTGGAGAGATTTGGCTTCTTCTTGAGCTTTGCGCGCATGGTGCTTCCCTTCCCTCAGGTTGAGTTCTTCCAAACGTCTCTTGCGTGCATCCAACCACATGAGTCCGATGTAGTGTATTATCTCGGTCCACAGTTTTTGTCTTGGATTTCATTGAATTGCGCTGTTAGCAACGCGGGGCCACATTGGCACTGGGGCCACTTTCAGGAGAATGGCAGGAGCGAGATCAAGTGAGTATTTTTTTTTTTCAAATCAAAGTGGTCATTTTTAAAAATGTTTCATGCAGCTCCATCAAATTCTTAACGCTGACCGGCTGGCGACCAGTTGAGGGTGTCTGGCGCCTGAATCCCATCGGGCGGGATGTATTTTCTGTCCATGTCTTTTCAGAAAAGGGCCAATGTAACCGCGGTATTATTCCTTATCATGATGAAAAGACTTTTGGAGAGGACCGTGGTTGAGCAATTGCTACCTTACATGACGGAGGCCGATATACAGCATAACCGACCGTGGCGGGCCACGCCCTCGACCGGTCGCAGTTCACACGTTGCCAAACGAACTTTTGCAGTCAACACTCATCCCTACGGGCAATTTCCAATCATGCGTGTTTTGGAGATGTGGTAGGAAAGCGCAGTGGCCAGAGGAAAGCCGCACGGGCACGGGCACGGGCACGGGCACAACATGCAAACTCCACACAGGCGAGGCGGGAGCGGAACCCGCAACCTCACAACTCGGAGGCAAACGTGCCATCGCCTGACGTATTTCTGGATGCCGAACCCACTCTGTGCTACATTCTTCCGCGCTGTCACCTAAGCCTTCTCGGCCCGCTCGTGCAACGGGCCGCTGCAGCCCCACGCCAAAGGATCCACTTAATTATTGACTTGCTCCACTTCAATCCGTTTCCATTATTCAGCGTTCGGTTTCGCATCTGGCATCTTAAAAAAGTTGCACGGTCGATGTCGTCGTGGCCCGTTGGACTGCATCTAGATTTGCACGTTGCAAATGACAAATAAACCTTTCAAATTTAAAAAGGTCTACGTTGAGCACACATCAGATTTGGGATTCTGCCCCCCTCAATATCAATATTCTGATCATATAATCATCATCATCATCATCACACAGTAAGGAAGGGAATGATTTTTCCAATATTTTTTGGTTCTACTGAAATCCTCAATTTCGAATGGTCTGGCTACAGAAAGAGGCCCCGCGTTTCTCAATGTCCTGAAGAGCAGCCGAGGATTCCGCCCGCCGGTGTCGACTTTGTACGGTGGTCCGCCCGAGGTCTTGCGCGGCGGCGTCTTTTTTCCCAGAAACCTTTGGTCAAGTTCCAAATAGCCGACCGCAAAGACGAGCCGTTTTTTTTTTTCTTCTTCTCTGTCAGTCGACGTTTCCAGGGCGTCGCTTGCCACGGTAGCGGAGGCCGTATCGGATCCCAGAAATGATTTCCTCTGCTTGGCGCTAACGTAAAGTTGCTGCAGTGTGGGCGGGGTGGGGCGCGTGTACGCCGCCAGTTGCTAATGGATCCCGTGTCCGTACGCTCTCCAGAGTGTTGTTCCACTGAATTGTTTGCTCAGCTCTGGGCAGCGCGCGCGCGTGAGCGTGTCGTTAGCGCTCGTGCACGTGTGGACTGTTCCCGCGCCGCACGTCCATCTTCCGCTTCTTCGGTTGCCGCAGACAACCGCGTCCTCGCTAGCCGCCGATGGCGTCGCGAAGACAGCGGCTCGGGGCGACTGGCAAGACCTGCCGCAGTGGGGCTCCTGTCCTAATTATCCTGATGTGTCTTCCGGGTGGCGACATTTGCTTCAAACTCCGAGTTGTACGACGCCATGAAGGAAAACAACGTGAGACGTGTTTTTCCCCCAACTGTTTATGCACAATTACACACCTTTACGCATTTGTTTGGGTCTTCCCGATGAGTGTTTTCTTCGCACCGAAGAAAGCCGCGCGCCCTCTTTACAGCGCGTTCTCTTTAATGCTCCATGATCTGGATTGAGTCTTCCGGCGTTACGATGGTTTCTGCCCACTTCTCATCAGTGACGCGTTAAATGGCAACAGGAAAGGAAGCTGTAGATTTGATCAATCGGGTACCTTCACATTTTGTGGTGAAGGACTGGGATCGCGGCGAAGAAAAGATCTAATTGAGTTGTTGAGAATGGGGACAAAGTTTGTGTTGTTGTGTTGTGGGCTTTGAGTGGGTGTTCTGGTTTCCCCTCTGATGGAAAAACAGGCAGTGTTTCATTTCAGGCCGAGTCCCTTGACCGAGATACACAGGGTCCGGCGTTTCCCCGCCAGAGCGGGCCGGGGCCATGGCGCTTTGATGCTTACAAAAAAAAAAAAAAAAAGACGTTGCCTTCAGATCTGAATATTAGCGGCAAGTAAGTGTTGATGTGGGGAAACCCCGAGACGGAGATTTGGTTCCTGAGCGTCCCTCTGCTCCCTCGTGATGCAAGTCGCGCATCTTCTCTTCGGGTTTTCTTGCAACAGCTCCGTCCGGTATTGCGACTGAAACGGAGACCCCTGGGTCCACGACGGTGAAATCCTCCAGGCGTCATTGAAAGACAGCCTTTACCTCGAAGGGGCCAGTGATCAATTGACGGAGCCGTCCCCGTCTGTTAATGATCTTCACTCTCATTCAAGTTTAGTGTTCCTTTCACGGGTCCACGGTGGCCGCCAGTCAAACTCCAAACAGTTTTGTTGTCAGGTGCTTGAGGCAAGTAAGCCTGTTGCCATTTCCTAAAAGGAGACTTTCACTTGCATGCGTCCATCTGTCCGTCCGTCCGTCCGTCCATTTGCTCTCGTTCCGGGTGCTGGGAATCGGGACCGGTATCCCGGCGGCGGACTTTGAGCAAAAGGCAAACTGCGAAGGTTGAGTCTGAGTGGCCGGGAACTGAACCTGATCTGGACGGCTGTAAAGTCAACCACGGTACTACATAAACTTTAGCCGGGAAGCAAAAGATGCTCTTCACCTGCTTCCACCGTTGACCGTAGAATAGAAAAATGAATGTATTCGTTTCAGCGGAAGAGCGGCCAAAAGTAGTGTGCTAATTTTTGGCTACTTTCTCAGATGTTGGCATAGAAATGCAACACCCCCCCCCACCCCCCCCCCCCCCCCCAAGAAAAACATTGCACTCTACCGTACAAAATTGTAAGTCATCCGCTTGGCGTGAATGCAGCTACATTGGGCTCAGTCGTATTGGCTCAGAAATGAGTTTGAATCTGAGAAAAGGAAAGACATCTGCGGAAATACGGCAGCTGCTCACCCTTCTTCTTCTTCTTCTTCTTCTTCTTCTTCTTCTTCTTCTTCTTCGGAGTCATGTAATGCGATTCCCTTTCTTCCTGCAAACATGACTTTTTCCAAAGCTGGTGACGAATCCGACGGAGGTCATCGCGGGTAAATCGCACAAATGGCACACACGCGAGGTTGCCCAAAAGACGTCAGAGACAGACGAATTTCCCCCTGTGCATTTTATTCAACGCCATTGTGAGATGGAAGTGCAGGCCGCACACTTGCAGGCAGTTCCACCAGAATGCGTCGAGATGCCTGACAAAAGTCAGCGGATTGGGGGGGGGGGGGGGGGCTCCAAAAGATACAGCAAATGCCGCATATGACTCCGTAATGGAGGCCGAGCGGACTCCGACGGCATGGAACGATGACCGGGACTCCATTTTCTCCACGGCCCAATGAACGAGTAAGCCGTCCGTCTTCCTTGCCGCACTCGGGGCCTTGTATGCAGTCGCCGGGGAAAGACGGACAGGGCGGGATTTGAGGCCGGGACGGACGTCCTGGCAATTTATCATCGCAGACTCTCTGGCGCTCTCTTTGATGCTCCGCAAGTCAGGATTCCTTATCCTCACGAATGAGGCCAATGCTCTTTCACGTGGCGACCGCTCTTCAAACCTGGTTGTTTATTTTTATGTTTGTTTGTTCCCCATAATGATTTCACAGAGTCCACACTACACTTGTCAGTCATAGTCAAGAACCGTGTCAAACAGGGTGATTGAAAAGTACGTGACTCCAGATGTCGAAGTAGTCTACCTGTAATGTATTTCTGACGTCTTACAAGAATTGAGCATGACGAGAAAGTCTACTGCACGGATTTTAATTTCCTATTCGATATGGGCACCGGCATTAGCTACCAATTTCTCAACCCCCCCCGCGCCCTCCGGGAACCGCGTTAAGTGATTGTGGGATACAACGCGTAACGTCTCGTATTGGAGTTGTCCAAAGTTGTTGCGCTTGTTTGGCAGAGTAGACCCGACGCCGCAGACAAAAAAAGTCGCAGGGTGTGAAGACTTCCCGGAAAAGAGCAAAACGTCCCGATTGTTCGGCTCCCGTAGGCTTCCTAATGCAACTGCGCTAGTTATCGTTTGGAGGTTTCGGGATCGGGATTCCGCGGCAGTCGTTCACAGCCTCTGCTCTGTTTTGCCCTCCTGGGAGTTGAGTGGCTAGATTAGGACCGCCATTAATCAGGTCGGCTCCACGGGGGACTCGTCATCGGCCCGGCGCGCGGAAATGGCTCCAAGGTGAGACGGCGGGACCGTTAGCGAAACGGGAGTCTGTCGTTGACCGGGGGCCGGCCCGAAGCGGTCAGGACCTCGCGGAACCGTTTTGTGGAAAGGAACGCGAGCCTCGTCGGCTCCGATTAGCTTTCCTCCGTTGAGTGAGCGAGCGCAGCTGCTGAAACCATTTGAAGGGCCGCCGCCTTTGTCCATTGTGCGCCAGCGTCGCAGTTGTCGCGGTGGTCGGCCCGCCGGTGCGTGGCCGGAAGCCGCGCGCCGCTCGGGTTACTCGGGTTACTTTCCCCCCGCACCGGGACAATTTGGCCCAAGAGCGGGAGCGGTGGCGCTATTTAAAGATCACTTCTGACCTACTTGGCAACAGGAAGGAGATGGAGACGAGAAAGGCAACTATGGAGGCCAAGGAGGGACAAGAGCGGAAAGTGGAACATCCAATTCAAGCTAAAGTCCTTTGTGCACCTCTGACAGGTCAGCTCGAAAAGTTTTGGATCCCGGTGGCCTTTTTTCAACTTGTATGCATGGCACACTTTCTCACGATGCTTTCCATGGATTGGACTTGAAAAGACGCGAGGGTTAGTCCAGCGGGTCAGCGCTGAATACGTGGGACGGTGCCTCCCGCCGCACGCCACGGAGTCAACGTGACCTGTGCTTGGCATTCAGATTTAGAGAAATCTTGTCCTACTTTCAAAGCGGGAACGGGAAATGCAGCTGGAAATATTTGTTCCAGTGTCAAACTGCCACACAAAAACGCAAGTGCCGTTTGAGCATTTTCATCACAAGACGTGTCAAGTGCTGCTGGTGCTAAAATGTGAAAAGAACTTCCAATTCCAATACGTGTCGACTCAACCGGGATCAAGGTCCGAAAGAGACTGCGCGCTTGTCCCGAACAGTTTGCCGTGTTGCACAAACTTTTCCGTCACTTTTCCTTTTTCTCATTGATGCTCTCCTTCTGAAGGCGGCAGCGCAACAAAAAAAAAAAAAAAAAACAAAGTCCGGACGGCAACATTTGCAGATTTGACCTTCCCCCATAACATGTGAAGTATCTGAGTCGACCGGGGAGGATTCTTCAAAAGCGAAGTTACGTTATTTTTCATAAAATGTCAAATCTGCAGACATTTGGCCACGAGACGCCTCCTTGGCGCCCGTCACGGCCTCGCGTTGTCTTGTACCGAACGGCCAGGGCTCGTTTTCTGTTCCGGGGCGACAAGAATTCAAGTCATTGTTAACTTCTTTGTTTTGAGCCGTATGTGACCGTCTCATGATGGCATTTTTTTCTTTTTGCCTCGACCGGTACACGAGTGCCAGTGGCAAAAAAAAAAAAAAAAGCAAAGCGCGCACGGCGGAGCGACCCTCCGCACGCTCACTGAGCCGGCCCGGCCGGTGGCCCCTTTTCCAAAATTTCATCTGACCTTTGACGTGTATTTTTGTCATTTACCCTCCAAGAAGCTGTGCGGACGCTCGAAGAGCTCACGGAGCATTTCCTTCAAAACAGATTCCGATTTCCAGCATTTTTCCTTGGCCCTAAATTGGGCGATGACTTCACATGCCACGAGATGGTCTCAGTCCTGCTGTGATTGCGCTCGCAAAGGCGGCCTTATAGGGAAGTCCGCGTCGGAGGTATTTCACCTTAATCCAGGAATTTGGCCATCAGCGGCGTTCACGGAAAACAGCGGAAGATGCTGGCTGCCTTTCGCTCTCTCTCTCTCTCTCTCTCTCTCTCTCTCTCTCTCTCTCTCTGGCAAAACAAGACGACAAGATCGCAGGACTTTCGGCGCCACAGCAAAAGAGGTGCTCCTGCAAGCTACGAAGGAGAATCCTGTCCACTTCAGTTTTGTCTTGTGACGATAATCCCTGAAAGAACATTGGCACTGGAAGCGGCCTTGGGCTCGTTTCCCTCTCCAGTAAGTCTAAAATGGGTCGAAAAGCTTTGCCTACGTTTCCAAATCAAAATACTTTGAGCGTCAGGGCTGGCCTCACCACCGTCTTCTACACTTTGCCTCTAATCCGGCTGCCAGGCCTTTGTGGTCTTCATGTCCCGTCCCCCCCAGCACCAGCACCAGCACCAGCACCAGCACCAGCCCCACACTCTCCCCCAGTCGCGTGAACGAGATGTGCTTCGCCCTCCACTCTCGTAGGTCCCAAAAGTCTTCCGCCATCTGTCCCTGGATGCTTCTTGATCACCGCTCTTTCATTCAGCGATATGTCCGCTCTTTCTCTGTCTTGCGAGCTCGAATACCCATTCCGAGATCTCCTTCTTTTCCTTTGGTCTTTTTCCATCCAAGGCAATCTGGTGCATCTTCCTGTTCCCTCACAACATCCGTCGACCTCGTCTTTGCTCTCTCTCTCTCTCTCGCTCTCGCTCTCTCGCTCTTTTGCCTGCCTGTTCAAACTCCACCCTCTGGACGTGCCCAAACCATCCAACTTTGACTCTCCCTCTAATGAGCTCATTTCTAACCCTATCCAAAACCCGCTGACTCCTCGCGAGAACGTCACCGTCTTCATTCCCGCCGATTCCGAGATGTCGTCGCAAAATCCAATTGATTGTGTTTGCGCGGGACGTGGATCGAAGGAAGAACGCCGGTCGCAACAAGAAAGTTGTCGCGCTTTCTTTTTGGAGAATAACGAATGAGTCCGGAGACCGGCTCGTCCCGTCGAAAGCAATCATCTCTTTTGTGTACGTTGCAGCGCCGTCGGTCCGGCCAATCTTCTCCCTCGAGGCGTGACCGAGCTGGCCAAATCCCTTTGCCGTTGAACGAAAGTCTCGGCGAGGTTGACGGCGGCGACTTCCGCGCGCCGCTTTTGCGTCTGCCTGTGTTCCCGTTTCTGTGTTGAAGTTGACACAGCTGGTGGGCAGGATGTCAGCTTGAGGCTTGGGGCCCACGTCTCTGTTTGTAATTCCCCCTCCAAGAACAGCTTTCCTGTGCTATAAATAGCCTGTGTGCGTATGTGTGTTTTATGCTTTCCACGTGCGCGCCTTTGCAGCGCCAGAGAACGAGGACGGGACCTCTTCGAGCGGCGCTCGCCGACGCTTGCCGTCCGTCTGCGGCTCGGCCGGCGCTCTTTGTCTTTTAGCGAGCAGAAGAGGCGGATGATGGAGCCGAAGAAAAAAATTTTTTTTTTGCCAGACTGATGATTATTTTTCACTCCCAGACCTTATTTGTAGGTGTGTTTTAAAACAAAAAACCAAAACCAAGCCTGCTGGTGTCTCGCTGCTTTTAAAGGTGAGAAGCGGCCACCAACGTGGCGGCGAATGCCGCGGTCTCCGCTCGGCCGCACGGGGCGAGGCCGGCCGGCTCCGCCCGGGACCGGCCGCCGACCGATCGCAGCCTTCGGTGTCCTCTCGGATAGACGAAAGGAATTGAGGAGATCTCGTTTTGTCGTTTGTCAGTGCGCCTCCTTGGGACAAATGTCACGATTGGGCCCCAATCAATTCTGCGGTTTCCCTCTGCCCCATTTTGAAAGTAAGCAAGTAAATCACCAGCCACGCAAAGTCAAAGCTTTCACGTCGACGCCAAGATACGTTCGGCTCGTCGCGTCTTCACTTCAGTTCTTCGTGTGTCGGTCGCACGTCGACTGTCAAACTCACGAAGTCGGACGTCGCGGTTCTCCGACGGCTCGGAACGCTTACGGTAAGACGTACGCCGGCAAGAGAAATAAACGGCGGAGACCGACGTCGCTCCTCCGTTGTGATTATTTCTGGTTAGCCTCGACTGGTTCATGCAGCGTGTTTTTCAGTTTCCCGCTGTACTATTTCCAAGCGTGAAGGGAGCGTGCGGTGCCATGAAGAAAGGCTTTTTTACCTTTCGGGAAAAGTCCAAACCATCCACTGCACATTTCGGTCGTTGCAGTTTGACTGAAGCCACCCGATTTAAAAATGACGTCGATCGTCATACGGCTCGAGAAGAAGAAGATGTTTCGGCCGCGTTAGTGATGACATCAGAAGCAGGAGTCAATCCCGGTTACATTTGCCGTGATCGCTTTTGCCCGCGCGAGCCGACCGC
This sequence comes from Syngnathoides biaculeatus, assembly GCF_019802595.1. NCBI lineage: Eukaryota > Metazoa > Chordata > Actinopteri > Syngnathiformes > Syngnathidae > Syngnathoides > Syngnathoides biaculeatus. Next base: position 19,358,456 of record NC_084645.1, on the reverse strand, counting down.
GAATGGGCGATGGACGGTTAAGAGTGTTTGTGAGATGCACTTTTCACAAATGCGCGCTTTGTTTTTCTTTCCCGTCTCCTCCTGCAGACGAGCGTAAAGGAAGGATTGTTGCTGAAGCAAACCAGCTCCTTCCAGCGGTGGAAGAAGCGATACTTCAAGCTGAGAGGCCGAACTCTTTACTACGCCAAAGACGCCAAGGTAAGCGCCGCCTGTCAAAGTGTCCAACAAGTATTCAAACAGCAGAGAATGCACATGTTGCAAAAGGGGGTTGGAGCGTCCACTCGATGGCCCTTTTCGCGGACTTGAGTACGGCTTATTTCAGCACTTGCGGCACCTTTGAATGAGCGAACATTTTCCACACGCTATCTTTATTGTTGCAATAAATAACTTTCAGCAGCCTGTTTAGTCTGATACACGTCCAACGTTTTTGTACAAAACAGAACGGCGTTATTTTTAGATGAACGCCCGCTTCTGCCTCTGCGTGACACTTTGCGCGATGTTCCGCATTGGCAAATTCCAATTTTAAGAGGAACATTCTTGAAACACGATCCCGACAAATATCCAGCAAAGAAAAAGAAACCCTTGATCGCACAAACGTCAAAAATCAAAAGCAACGATCTTACTTTGAAATGAGCACAATTGATCAGCTCATCAAATCTCTTTTATGATTGGCCAAATGTATTTGAATTTGATTTTTTTTTTTTTTTTTTTTAGTAAAGCGAACCCGGATGAGTGGAGGCTAGCGCAGGGATATGTTCGATCGCCGGTGTCAAACTCAAGGCCCGGGGGGGGGGGGGGCCGGAGGATTTTATGTGGCCCCGCGAAAGCAAATCACGTGTATTGATGCCATGATTTTTGTTGGAATCTGTACTAAAATTTCAAATCGTCATCTCACAAATGATAATATTGAGGTATTGCGAGCATTTTTGTGTTACCAAACAACAATCATTGAAAAATAAGAGTCCAAAAGTAGTTTATAAATTCCACGATGAGAAGTCCAATGCGGCCCGCGACAAAAATGACTTCGACAGCCTTGTTTGAGATCATTTTAATTGATTGCTGTGTTCTAGCCTTTGATTGTTTTTTTTTTCATAACCATGAGATCATTTTGAAGGAATTCATTTTCATCGCAAACGTATTCACTTGTGTGCCCGCGTTGTACAGTACACGACGTGTCGCTAGTCCTCGTACGACGATAACCGACGTTCGGCTTGTGATGACTGACTGTTGCTTTCTCTGACTAATAGCTGGCCTCACTCTCTTCTGATTTCTTTTCCCACTTCCTTAACTTGGAACCGGCCCGGCCCGGCCCCCGCCCCCGCCCCACGTCGGCAGTCCGACCGGCAAGAGCGAGCGTCGCGGAGTCGCGTCTGCTGGCGAGCTCTGGCGGCGTGCTGGAGCGGCGCGCGGCGCTCGCCCCCGGCTTTGGGCGCCGGCGCATCCGAGGAGGGCCTAGTGAGAATTCGGGTCAGCGCAGTCGGGCCCGTAGAGATGCTCCGCCCCCTCCCACCTTCGCTGCCGTTGAAGTCACCCGAGCGCATCGCTGTTGTGTCGAGAACCGATTAGAGCCCGGCTGATACTCCGATCACGCTTGAACTTAACGCGGGTCAACATTTATCTGTATTTTCTCCGGATGGAACTAATTTGGGGCGCCGTTTTTCTGCTCGGACTGCATGGCGGGCATCAAAAGACCAAAAAAGCCTTCATTCCGCCCGACATCTTCATGACACTCCTTGACTTGAAGTCGGAAATCTTAGCAAAAGCAAAGCACGGCACCGCGATGCGACGCAACCGATGGCCGAAACTGCGGCTTGCCAGAGAAAAGAAAAAGTTGCCCGTTAGCATTTGTGACGCTTCTCAGCAGGAGGCGCAACCGGTCAAACAACTCACGGCTCCGATCGGTTTTCGGATCAGCAAAAAAAAAAAAAAAAAACCAAAGCGGCAGGTCGGAACGGGCGGAGGAAGTCGTCGGGTGGCGGGAAAGCCGGGACGGGCGGCTACGAAACGAAACGCCGGCGCGCCAAAGGAAGATGCCGAGGTTCTCGTCACCCCTCGCCCGGGTCAAACCTTTTACGTTCCAGAACAGCATCAGCGCCGATGGGGAGGGCGGAGGGACTTACTTGAGGAGAAGCGATAATTCATAACCAGTATGTATCCCCTTCCGTATATCTGGAAAATCAGTCTTCAGTATCAGTCGAGCTCTAATTGCAGGCCAATCGTTTGAGGCTTCCATTGTCACTCGTCATCTTCCCTCGCATACGCCGTTCTGGGCCTGCCGTCGCGCCTCCGGTCGACGCGTCCCGTCCGCGTGCTGTATGTTCATTGCGGCTTGGCTCAAACCTCGGACTTTTGCGCAGGGCCCCCGTAGAGGCTTCGCAAGGCTTTTCCGTGTCAGCTTTCGTCACAGCTTCCCCCGAGACACACATTTGCTGCGTGTTACGCGTCGGGGTCCACGCAGACGGCAGCCCGTGCGCCACTGAGAGCGCGAAGCCGTTCACAAATACGCCAACACGGTGGCAAAAGCGGCAGCGGTTCCGACCCCCTGAGCGTCGAGCGAATCCGGTCAGTACACGTTCGGTGCTCACATTTTGAAAGAAAAGTCGGCGGATTGGTGACTGACGCGGCGCAGCTCCTTTCCCACCTGACGGAAACGAGGCCGTCGTCTCTCCAAGGCCGTAACGGACACCGGTGGCTTTCCACGCCGCTCCGGCCTCGTCCCCGACGCGAGGTAGCGCCGGCTATTTCGGGGCTTCTGCGCAAGGCGGCGGGAAAGCCGCGCGACTTGCAGCTTGACCTCAGCCAAAATCCCAAAATGGAATTACTCATCCGGTATGTTCATGAAGTTCAACATCTTGTGTGTGTATATATATTATACGTGAAATCGGAGGTGTCAAACTCAGGACCGGAGGGGGCAAATTTTCAGGATTCTTGCCAAATCTGTACCAAAATTTCAAAATGTCATTCTCAAAAAAAAAATGATGAAGATGAGCTATTACGAGCATTTTTGGTACCAAATGAAAAACATGTCGCCCTTCGTTTCCGATTCCAAAACTAGTTCACAAATTGATGATGTAAATGGATGATTTATTGGCCCTCTGAGGGAAGCCGGAACTCCAATGCGCCCCGCGAGAACAACGAGTTTTTTCAGGGCCGGCCACATTTTGCCTTCCATATCTGCTAAAAACAAAACAGGACACTTGGCAGAGGACGGTCACGTGACCGACTCGCACCTGCCGAAGACGTCTCGGTTCTCACCCCAACTTGTTCAAATGTTGCCGCGTCTTGTCGTTGGCCTGGTCGATTGGCGATGTGATATCAGGAAGTCATCTTGGCGTTTCCGACAGCAGACGTTGACTGCAAAAAGTGGTCAAAAGCCTCCACGCCCAAATCTTTGGGACTCGACTTTATGGTGAACTTTTATTGCGCTAGCCGATCTAATACCGAGCTCGGGTCTCAAAAGTCCTCCCCCGTGGGTGGTAATTGGCCGTTTTGGGGCGAGTTCGGCGACACGTGAGCCGAAGACTGGGCCGCCGCACGGAGTCTCGCTATGCGGGCGCAGCGCGTCGTGATTTTTCATTCGTGGACGCGGTGGAGGTCTGTGCCCTGCTAACTGCCGTCGTAGTTTTGCTTCGTTTTCCTGATCGAGTCACAAAACCGAAACGTGCACTCTGCAGCTGTGCGTGGTTCCTACGTAGCATCATTTTGCGCCTTTGATTGGTTTGTGTGGAATGGGGGCCAGAGTCAACCTCTCAAGTCCGGCAGATTTGAGGCGTTGCGCAAATGGCTCCTTTTTGCCCAAAAACCACAGCGGAGGCGCCGCATCTCTTCTTCAAAGGTGTCCTTTGAGAAGGCGCGATTGCCGCTAGCGCCTCCAAAGCGAAGCCGTCGCTTGTCGTCTTTGCTTTTGGTGGGCAAAATCCGGGCGTAAAACGCTCTCGCCCGGACCCCATTCCTGGTCTGCCTCGCTTTGCACACGATAAGATGTTTGTCTCTAAAAATGTGAACGCTAACCCCGGTCTCCGCTTTTTCGCAGTCTCTCATCTTTGACGAGGTGGACCTCGCGGACGCCAGCGTTGCGGAGTCCAGTACCAAGAACGTCAACAACAGCTTCACGGTGAGAATCAGCTTGAGTTGCCGAGGACGTCAGAAAGACGCGAGGACTTTTCCCGTGGTAGCTTCAGCCATTTTGATAAAAGGTCCACTTCGGGTCCTGAGAGTTGACGCGCGAGGTGCGCAGTTAGCTTCATTTCGCTCTTGCCTTGACATTTTCCCCATCAAAATGGCCATTCAAGTCCTTCTTGTGGGTTATGTAGGCCGCAACTGACAGTTGACCGTTCACGATGAGAACAAAACGGGTGCGGGAATTGTTTTTGAACTGCGAATTCAGTTTGCTCCGTGGTGGTGCGGACATTTGAAAAGCCACCCATCGAAATGCGCTGAATGTGTTCGCAGACCTTATTTTGGTCGAAAAGAAATACTGTACACGATAGAAACCGCTGCGAAGACCGTTCTGCGTGGCGTCTCAGCCTTTTCGGGTCCAACTCATTTTGTCACGGGCCACGCGGTAGTTATGACTTCCCTCGCAGGGCCGTTCCGAACCCGTGTGAAGGAATTATCACCTCATGTAAGTAGCTATACACAACAAATTGATGAATAACTACTTGTAAAATCAGAAGTTTAAAAAAAAAAAAAAAAAAAAAAAGCACGTTCTTAACGATAGCATTTCTTTTCAAAGCGGGATCGGACAGTATTACATCGGGCCACACAAAATGACGGGGCGGGCCGGATCTGGCCCCCGCGCCACCCGTCTGACACCCGCGGGGTGCAGTCACGCGGTCGCCGCCGACTCCCACGATGCAGTGCAGGCGGCTATTTCGTTGCATTTTGGCACGTGGCGGCCATTTTAGGCACGGCCCATCCGGCGAGGCCGCAAACTTACTCGCCTCACGTCATGTTAAGGTTTTTCATTTTTTTTTTTTTTTTTTTTGAAATACTTTTTAAGCTACGTCTACGTTTCTGTCGTGTAGGCAGGAGAATTTCATCAACTTGTGCTTGAATATTTCTGGCGTATCTTTAGGTGACATTTGGAGTATTTTTGGCGTCCTCACTTGGGGAAGCACAGCTGACATTTCCTGGAAGCCAGCGCAGAGCGTGATGTAACAAACGTGAAATATCAGCGCTGAGGACGAAAAATAGTTGCCTTCTAAAAGTGGCTTGGCTGGGGCCGGGTGATGCTATTTTAAGGGGTGTGTGTGTGTTGCGGAGGGGGGGGGGGGTGGGGTTGTCGTCGGGAGGGAGAACAGAGCCCCTCGGGGAGCGTGCAGCTATTTTTACACGCACGCCTTGAAACGCCCGCGTGGGAATGACCCGTCGTCGGCTGCGTCCGTAAATGAGATGAGCTGCTGATACGGCTGCTCTGCGTGCGCTCGCGTGAAAGAGACGCCCGGCATCGGGATCTCCTTTAGATGAAGGAGAAAGCCCAAAATAGAACAGAGGGGCGGGGGTGGAAGGTGGGCATTGTGTGTGTGTGGGGGGGGGTGTTTGCTATGTGGCCACCGCAAGCGGGGGGAGGAATACACCAACTTGGATACGAAGAGAGTTGCACAAGCCTCTCCACGTGTGCGCATGCGCCGCTAAATTGTGGGCTGGAATGTTTTCAGCTTTCTTACCTGCACCACACGAGTAGTTCTGAAAGTAGCTGACCGGTGACGGGACATTGGGATTTTCTGGGAATGGACGTGGTCCACGGTCGTGTGAAAAAAGTGGAAAAAAAAAAAAAAAAAAGCGACATTTTCTAAATTCTGTCATCGCGATGACCGGCAAACAAATCCGGCGGAGCGCGACAGTGCCTGCCCCGAAATCTGTCCAATAGTGAAGGAGGTCACGGATCGTTCCGGTCTCGTCCGTTATCTGAGCCGCTCGTCCTCACCAGGGTCGCGGGAGAGCCGAAGCCAATCCCAGCTAACTTCGGGCAGGAGGCGGGGTACACCTGAAACTGGTTGCCAGCCAATCACAATGCCACCTAGGGGCAATTTAGAGTCTCCAATTAATTGACCACCAACGCCCCCCAACGTGTTGCTACACATTTTGCAATCCATTTTTTTTTTTTTTTTTTGCAAAAGACCTCGCTGCAGTACAAGATTTGGGTGCAGTAGTTGGGCAAAGCACGATGGCCAAAGAGCAAATTTGACGACGCCGCTGCATAAAAAACTTTATTGGCGGTGAGACATTCACATTGGTACGTCTAAAAATAAACTCGCTTTTGGGTTCCAATGCAAGCGGAGCTCGACACAAAATGCTAATTACCGCTTGAGCCGATCGGACGGACGAAAACGAGCGTCCGCACTCGCGGTTCGTGTGTGAGGGAGGGCGCAGCCGCCCCCCCCCCCCCGCCCCCCCAGACTGGGCGCGGAAGCTCCGCCCCCTCTCGCAGACCCCCTCCTCGAGGCTCGCGCACGTGCGACGGCGCCGTTGTTCCTCGGCCTGGATACGAAGGAGGCCCCTCGTCGCATTCCCACGCAAGCGCAAACTGGCCATTTGGGAGACGGCGGTTCTCGTTTCCCGCGGCAACCAATCCTCGCCGGCAGGGAACGGCGGACGCGCCTTCGCCTGGCAGTCGGCCTGTACAAAGATCGGGAGAAGGAGTCAATGTTAGGCGGTGCCAAAACGCTCCATTTGAGATTTGTGGCGCCGGATGGCAGTCGATGATTATTTGATGTTTGGAGGGAAACTCGAGGGGACTTCAAAATGGCTCCTTTTGGATCGGAAAAGGCCGATAAAATCATTCATGCACGTACAAAGTACCTTTTGGGCCTTAACTACGCTCTGAGAAGAAGTACCTTGGAAAAAACACAGACTTTCTTTGATTTACAGGTGCGGTAAAGGTGTACCGGCGGACGTTACGGACGATACGTTTCACTCGATAGTCACCTTCAGCATACAAAAAAAAAAAAGAAGTGGACTGCGTTTCCCTGAGGAACTCCTCCACCCTGGTGGATGGTTACTTTGTTTCACCAGCCTGCTTTTGTCCAAACAGCAACGTAATCGCAATTGTAAAAAGGTCGCCGATCGACGCTTGAACATGTTGCAAATTACACCAAGAAACGCGTGGAAGGTTCCGACTTGCCAGATCCTCGACGGAAGCCAAAGCAACGCTTTCTGGCATCTGCAAGTCGTCCTCTCCACTTACACGATAAAGACGAAAGAAGAAACGGTTAACTTGGGGCGGGAGGCAATGATCCCACGCGCCACAAAAGAGCGCAAACATCGTGATCGGGACTCCACGACGACGATAATTGACGAGGGGCTTCCGGTTCTATTCATCGGCAGGTGAACGGACGTATTTGACGATCAAAAGTTTGGCCGGCGGCGTTTGGCGTCGGCTTGTATCGGGCGACGTAGGACACCAGCTTGTCTCGCTGCACCGAATCCGAATTGGGGCTGTGACGACCGCAGCTGGTAAACTGAGATCTTCCGTCCGGCTCCGCGCGACTTTCGGCCTCGCTTGTCACAACGTTCCAAAGCGACATTTCGAAAGCACGGCAAACCCTCGCCAAACTCTTCCCAGCGTCTCGTGCCAGATCGCCTTCGTTCTTTGCCATTTCTTCTTGATGGTCGGCGTGGAATCCTGCCTTTCTGGAGCCGGAAGGTGAAGGACGGAGCGAGAGAGCGTTAAGCCGTCGGAAAGGATTCCGCCGCGGCGGCGGACGGGCCCGACTTGAGTGCGGTCGGTCGTCCGTGTCCGATGGGCAAAGTCCGCCTTTGGCCCGAAGTCGCCCGGGACAGAGTTCAGGCCAGCCTGAACGGGAGAATCCCCGTTGACGATGAATGGAAGGATAGAAGGAGGGAGGGAGGGAGGGAGGGAGGTCGTCGCCGAGCGTGAGAGAACATGTAGTTCGCCCGCCGAGCCGCTAGGTGGCGAAACGGCACTCCCGAGTGTGCTTTCGACCAGCGACCGAGCCGGCCTTGTTTGGCGCCAACATTTCTTCATTTTCAAGTCAACTGGCGTGTTAACAGCCTGATGAATTGTTTCTATGGGGCAGAAGGCTTTTTCCCCTTCCCTACTGAGACGACATTTCTAGGTAAAGGTTGAAAAAAAATAATGCCCGAGTTAGGCAGCAGTTCCAGCCAAGACCCGACGCTGCTTTTGGTCAAGTTTGCAAGTGGACCAGAGGCGGCCAGCGGAGCTCACCGTGGGCTTCCGGAAACGCTTTTGGGATCGTGCCGTCTTGATGTGAGCGACCATTTAGAACAACGCCTTGTGGCACCTTCTTGAATCCGAACAAGTATAGGCACTAGTTGCACTTTGTAGAGCAACTGCGACTAATTGAATGGATGACAACATCCAGAAAATGTCATTGTGATCGTTTCCGCTCAAGCTTTGTGTTTGTTGGTCGTCTGACTTTCTTGCTGCCATCTTTGTTTTGCTTTTGTTAAGAACGGACTGAGAAGATGAGGCTTGCGCACGAGGACGCGTCGGAGAGCCGAGAGCAGAAACACGTGCGGGGCGGCTGGAAGCTGCGAGGCGCGAAGAAAAGGGGCGGCGGGGGTTGGGGGGGGGGGGCGGTGTTCTCTTAGGGGGATGAGCGAGCAAGCGTTAATGAGGGGGAGAGAGAGAGCGCGAAGGGAGATGGAGAGTCAGGTGGGCTGCTTGAAGGGAGGCGGGGCCGCCTCATCCTTTTCTGCCTTCCGGCGAGACGGTCTCGCCACAAACGCTCGGCGCGGCCGCCCGAGCGTCCGTCAGTCCATTTCGCTCGCCCGCTCCTTCCTCCTCATCCTCATCCTCATCCTCCTCTTCCTCCCTTCCCTTCCCTTCCCTTCCCTTCCCTTCCAGGTGATCACCCCTTTCCGTCGGCTCATCCTCTGTGCCGAGAACCGCAAAGAGATGGAGGACTGGATCAGTTCGCTCAAGTCCGTCCAGTCCAGAGAGCATTTCGAGGTAAGAGCGCGCATCCGCGGAGAAGCTGTCGACGGGGCTTTGACACAAGGGAGAACTCCGGCGGGGGCTCGATGTGCTCGCCGCGCTGGGGGGGTGGGGGCGGATGTAAACGTGCACGTCGACCATCACCGGCCACGTCGGGCAACTCACGAGAACTTTTCATCTTCGCGTGTTCTACACTTGAAATGTCGGACGGAACGCAGCGTCGCCTCCGATTTGGGAGGGAAATCTTATATAAGACCCCCGCCCCCCACTCTGTTTTCTGCACTGCAATGCAGCTGCACCCCCAAAGCTCGCACACGGGGGGTTCGCACACGTGCGCGGCGCTCGGTTGCGCCCCTGCGCGGAGACGCCGCTTTGGCGCGCGGTCGAAACGGGACGCACGTCGCCCACCGGGGGGCGCTATTGCCAAACGCGTGGCCATTGCGTCGAATCGTTGACTAGCGATTACGCATCGGCGTTTGATTTGGATGACTCCCATTTTGTTTGTAAGTACTTGCGCGTTGACGTCGCCCGCGCCGGCATCCGTGCCAGACAAGGTTTCCGGACGTGACTGAAACTTGACCTTTAAACGCAAGCGAGACAACTGCGGAGTCATTTGCGACTGCAGCGGAAGAATTTGGGCCAAGCCGGCAAATTTCCCGCTTCTTGTGTTTTTGACCACGTCGTACACGAGGTCGGGAGACCTGCAGTCAGTCGTCAGTTTGTCGGCGTGACAAAACGGATGAAGTCGCCGTGGGCCGCGCTTTCGTCCGCTCGTCTTTTTGCCGCAATCGAATGAATCCGAACGGGGTGATGGCAAGATTTCGGCCTCCTCCCGTTTCACGGGGCAAAGCGGTGGACTTCCCGACCGAGTCAGTCACCCCGAGGAGGCCAACGTGGGTTTGCGAGCGAAGGACGAGCTGGCGCCGATGTGCACTGTTTGTATTTGTTTGCACCCGCAATCCCGGCGGCACCAACCTATTGTAACTTCTCCTTTTTGCCAGACGGCTCAGTTTAATGTGGAACATTTCTCAGGGATGCACAACTGGTACGCCTGCTCGCACGCACGTCCCACCTTTTGCAACGTCTGCAAAGATAGCTTGTCGGGCGTCACCTCTCACGGCCTCTCCTGCGAAGGTACGTACACGCCGCTTCCTTCCTTTACGCGCGCGGCCGACGGCAGTTTGCTCACCGCGGCCGTCGACGGTGTGAGAATTTCAGTTCACGGCGCTTTCCGCCGGTTTTTTTCCCGATATTTAGCGTGGAGCCCCAGAACGGCTGCTCACCACAAGTGCATAAGTGGTGTCCTTTGACTATTTTCCCCCTGAATCAGTCGTGTAGCATCCGAGCGCGAGTGGCAGGAAGTCAGTAAACGACTCGGGTTTCCTTTCCATTCGTGGATGATCGATTGGTTGCGCCGTAGCCGCAAACTGGCTTGTCTACAAAAACAACCAAGTTTGATGTTGTGCGCGTTGTCTCGATGCTCAGCTCACGCACTCAAACACGGATCGTCTTTCGGCACAATCCCAATCCGTCCGAGACTCGCGCGCGCGCGCGCTCAGTGTTGCCGTCGTAATGATCCGGATGGGAAATGTCGACGACGTTTCTAACGGCGGAGGACGGGAGCCGAGGGCAAATGTCCGTTCAAGTTCATTGCAGCTCCTTTGCTCACCTCGTGCACGCATGAGGAATTCAAACTCTCAACAGCAAAAGTTTGATCATTTTGGCTTCCTGGTAAAAAAAAAAAAAAAGGGTCTGAATTTTGAACGTACTTTCCATTGGATCCCGTTCAATTTTACTTCCATTCGCTTTGGACTACATTGAAAAATCTCACCAAGAATATTTGTCTCAGTCCTCGTTCAAAGTCTCCAAAAATAATCTGAGTCGTTACCGAAAAAAGTCATTTCACTTGTTTCAAGCTCTCAGTGAAAAATGAGCTTCAAACAAGATTGTCTAAAAAATAAATCACAAGACGAGATGTTCTTGGTAGGTGTTTGGAACGTTTCATCAATAAAGGGGACCTCATCTGGGATTCGGCCGTGGAAAATCGCCCGAAATCAGTTCGAAAGAAAGAAAGAAAGAGCGAGCGAGCTTGCCAAAAAAAAAAAAAACCCAACCAAAAATTGATTCAGTGCAGTGCTGCAAAGTCCAACCACAATAATGAAGCTCTTCTTCACGGCTCCGTCCATTTGACGGGCCGCTTATCCTCACAAGGGACCGATCGCGGGCCACCCGGAGACGAGTCCGCGTGGCAGATTTGACTCTGCGGAATATTTGCGAGTGATCTTTTCTGCGCTTGCGCTTTTCAGTCTGCAAGTTCAAGGCCCACAAACGCTGCGCCGTTCGAGCCACCAACAACTGCAAATGGACCACGCTGGCCTCCGTCGGCAAGGACATCATCGAGGACGAGGACGGGGTGGGTGCGTCGTGCCGAGTCCGCACAATAAGAGGTCGAGTAGTAGCAGGTGCCTACGTGCGTCCGACAGATCGCGATGCCTCACCAGTGGCTGGAGGGCAACCTGCCCGTCAGCGCCAAGTGCGCCGTGTGCGACAAGACATGCGGAAGTGTGTTGCGGCTGCAGGACTGGCGCTGCCTCTGGTGCAAAGCCATGGTGAGCGAGCACGACGTCGCAAATCAAAGCTCTTCAAATACTTTCTTTCTCAAGTCGAGTGCGCGTTTGCAGGTGCACACGGCCTGCATGGACGTGTACTCCCGCAAGTGTCCACTCGGTCAGTGCAAAGTCTCCATCATCCCCCCGACGGCCCTCAACAGCATCGACTCGGACGGTAGGCCTAAGCACGCGCGCCATCCCGGCTCAAACGTCGCCGGCCAAAGTCCGAGCGGCAAATCGCGTCCGTTTAGTTCTGTTCTGGCCGGATTTCGGAGCTCAATACGACCCGCGGGCGTGCTTCCAACGCTACCGCTATGAGCCGCTCTCGTGCCGTCTCCGAGATGCAAAATGCTTGCACGGTCCCGGTACAAATGGAAGAAATGGATCCAAAATAGTCAGCGTTTGAATGAATCTGTCACAAGTGGAGCGGGAATCCTTCGGAAGCGGGCGAGCCACTCGGTTCCGGCCTCCCTCCGCCTCGGTTGCTCGTCGTGGGCCGGCGTTCTTCTCATTTCAGGCAAACTTTTTCATATTGGCCCAAAAGCAAACTAGCCAAAACGGGATTGGGCTCAGTATCCCAGTTTAAGGCAGGTGAGCCAATACTTTTGGCAATGTCGCGTATTTTCCGCACCATAAGGCGCACCTAAAAGCCTTCCATTTTGTCAGAAGCCGACGGTGCGCCTTACGTGTGGATCAATGTTGAGCCTTGGGTGCAGCTCCATCTAACGTGACCCCAGCCTCTACTCGATGCGCCTTCTACTCCAGAAAATACGGTACTGAACTGATCCGGTTGACAACAAAATGCCGTTTTTACTGACATGCCAAATCAAGAGAGAAAAAAGGTTTTCTCTGCGGACGAGACCGTTGGGGAGAAAAATACACACAACGGACGGCGGACCCCCTGCCGTGCCCCGCCCTCGGGCAAAGCTTCACGCGGCGGCAATGCAAACAGTTCAGTCGTTTGAAGGTGGTCTGGCACGGTTTTGCCACCAGGCTTCTGGAAGGCCACCTGCCCCCCGTCCTGCGCCAGTCCCCTGCTGGTCTTCGTCAACTCCAAAAGCGGGGACAACCAAGGAGTCAAGTTCCTGCGGCGCTTCAAGCAGCTGCTCAACCCGGCGCAAGTCTTCGACCTGGTCAACGCCGGCCCCCACCTCGGGTGAGCCCGATTCCAGCTCCGGACGGCTCTCGTGGCTAATGCCGCGTCACTGACGGGTGCGCGTGTATGTCACGTGCGGTCGTGCTGTCAGTCTGCGCCTGTTTCACAAGTTTGACAACTTCCGAATCCTGGTGTGCGGAGGCGACGGCAGCGTGGGCTGGGTGCTGTCGGAGATCGACAAACTCAACCTCCACAAGCAGGTGAGCGGACAATTTCTGTCGGCGTCTCGGATGGACGCTCGTCTTCTCCCGGGGAGATACGAACTCCCGGCCCCCGGTTTGCCCGATGCGACGCTGTGGGGCCAGACGATGGAATTAGCCAAATGCAAACGGCTCTCTCGGGCGTTTTGTCGGCATCTGCAAACATTTGCGCTGGAGGTTAGCGCCCGAGTAGCCAACGTTTCCTTGCAGTGCCAGCTGGGGGTGCTGCCGCTGGGCACGGGCAACGACCTGGCGCGCGTGCTGGGCTGGGGCCCGTCGTGCGACGACGACACGCAGCTGCCGCAGACCCTGGAGAAGTTAGAGCGCGCCAGCACCAAGATGCTGGACCGCTGGAGCATCATGACCTACGAGATCAAGATCCCGCCCCGGCACGGCCGTCCCGACGCGCCCGACGGCCGGCAGGTAGGGCCCGGCCAGTTCCGACGGGCCGACGAAAGCCGCGCTAACCGCCGTGTACGTTGGCTCCAGTTTGACCTTTCGGCCTACGAAGATTCGGTGGCATCTCATCTCGCCAAGATCCTCAAGTCGGAGCAGCGCTCTGTGGTCGTCTCCTCTGCAAAGTGAGTGAGTCGCCCACTTGGGGGTCGACTCGCAAACTCAAAACGGGCGTGCGCAGTTTTGAGGGGACCTTTCAAATCTTGAAGCGTTTTTTTTTTTAACTGAAGGTTGCCGTTGACGAGCAATCTGGTTAAATGTCGACCTTTTCTAAGGCAACTAGGAAGTCAAAAGACCCAAGATTGACGAGCGTCATTGCTTGTGTATGACGCGCACCCTCCGAATGCCGGAAAGCCTTCGTACCCGTGTATAACGCGTTTTTACAACGCATGATTTGACTGCCGCACGTATGATCAAACGGTGAAGGATGAGCTGTACTTTGAAAGTTAAGCACTTGAGTCGCGCACATAATGATGTTCTTTCCATTTACACGCTCTTATTTTGAAATTGAGTCAATGAGCAAATGCACAATTGTGCTCAAATGCCCGATACATTTTTGTTCTTTGGAGAACGGCCCAAACACATTTCACTACATTTGAATGGGATTCAAATCAAACCTAACCCGAACCCTTTTTCAGGAAATCATAAACCAAAACAAAGAAATGAAGGACGGCTGCTGTGCAAAGAATATACATTCAGAAGACGGCGCCAAATCCCAAAGTACGAGCTCGGTTTTGTCGAAGCGATGCAGCCCAACTTAGTGTCCTTGCGTATATTTTTGTAAAAATGACCAACTTCTCGAGGGCATTTTTTTCGAAAGGCTAATGTTGGAAGATGCCAGTCAACATTTTGCCGCTGATTCGTGATTTGTGCTAAGATTCGAAATCCATCCTTTTCCTTGCGACGAAATGGTGACTTTGACTCGTCCCCGTCTCGGAAACGTCGATCGCTTCCCGGTTTGAAAAGCAGATCAGAGTGGCTTTCATTTTCACTGATGTCTTTCTCAGGAATCTGTGCCAAACGGTGAAGGATTTTGTCAGCAAAGTGGAGAAAGCCTACGAAAAGAGCGGCGAGAGTGCCGAGGCGTGCGACAGCGTGTCTCTGAAGGTGCGTGGGGAACGCTCAGCGCGTTGGTGGCATCCTGCCCGTGTGTATGACTTGAGGCCCCCCCCCCGCCCTCGCCAGTGCGCCGTCCTCAACGAGAAACTGGACTCCCTCCTCCGAGCGCTCGACACGGAAAGCCGGGCGCTGCCGCCGCCGCCCCTGGCCGCTCCTCCTATTGTGGAGGAGGAGGAGGAGGAGGAGGAGCAGCGAGGCGATGAGGAGGTTGCCAGCGAGGAGAGCCTGACCGAGTTGAAGGAGAAGATGGAAGAGGAGGAGACGGAGAAAGGCGGCGACGGCGATGGCGCTCTGAAAAGTCGCCAGCAGCTGACGCTGAGGGCCGACAGTCTGAAGAAAGCCTTGCGGCAGATCGTCCGGCAGGCCGAGACAGGTAACCGTGCTGGGCCTTCCTAGTTCCAAATCTGTTGCCAAAGGTGAAGGGCTTGACAAAAAAAACAAAAAAAAACCCATCGCGTTCCAGACTCCAGAGACCTTTGTGTAGCGTTCCTCGCCGTTAACAGTTCTGCCTCCGTGCACATATACGACCTTTTTTTCCAGAATGGGTAGTCGTCGTCGTCGTCTTGAGAATTTTCTCCACGGGTTCCAGAAAGATGCAACCGACGCGAACAGCTGGTGATGTTTTATAGGCTAGGCAGGCTAGCGATTGGCCACCGGGCTGGATCCCATCTACACGAATCCGCCAATAGTTTTAGTTCAAGAAATATTTTGTACTGACAGTTGAAACGCTCGCCCGTAAGTGGCTCGGCTTTCCTCCCAAAATCCCCAAAACCTGCTTTTAGGGAGGGTTGACTGCAAATTGCCCATAGGTGCGAATGATTGCTCGTTTCTAAGTGGCCTGCGATCGGCTGGCGACCAGTTGAGGGTGCACCGGCCCTCTCGCCCAGAGTCGACTGGCTCGCGTGGGGACGAGCGCCATTGAAAATGTTCTTTTGTTTGGTTTGGAATGGATTCAACGGATGTCACTGCACGTCACTCAAATGAGTTCCGAACGTGTTTTGTCCCAGACGATTGACGTGACGTCCCGTTTCCATTTTGTGCAAACTTGCGGCACGCGTCCAATTTTGGTCTTTTGCACATCCAGTGGTGGACGAGCAGAACGCCAACACGGACGAGTCGGAGCCGACGTCCCCGCTGGAGTCGCGCAAGGACAGCGAGGACGAGAACCGTGACAGCGAAAAGGACGAGGACACCAAGGAGCTGGAAGCGCTGGCGCGTACGTAAATTTGACCACACGCCTCCAAAAACAGCTTTTCCGCGTTTAACAAACACGCACGATGTGGCCGTTCATTTCTTGGAACATTCGGTGCGATGTGGACCGTTTTCTTTCCCGAATCTGACTGACCGCTTTGCATTTGAGGTCCACGGGGGACACAGTGGACCTCATCTGTCCGAAACACGGGCCGCGGTCCCGGTTGTCGGCAATCCCTTAGCCCGGCCACAACGGCCAATGCGGTTTTTCTCGACAGGGGCTCTGTGAACAACTCGGCGTACAACTGAGACGATGTGACCGAGACCTTCGTTGACCTCAATAGGGTTTGATTTTGTTTACGTATTTCCAATTGATGGTGTTCGCACGACCCAGTTGATGAAAACCTGGAAACAGACTCTGGGCCACCGGAAAAAAAGAGAAAGAAAACGCACGTCGAAGGTCATCTTGGATTGACGGCAACTGATCGGCGTTTGTTCTGTGGGGGGGGGGGGCATCTCCGCCAATCGTCACCGCTGACTTCGTCAGGCACAAGTTGCTCGCGTCATCTCGGGGGAGCCCAAAATCACGTCAACAGCTTCCCTCCCGCTCGTCAAAAAGGTTGAGAACCGTCGGAACGGGGTCGGGGGCGCAAGGAGCCGAGCTGAGCGGGATCGTCGTCGTTGCTGAAACGTCACCGCGGTCAGCCGAGCGCACGGGTCAGCGTCCTTGAGCAAGACACTCGACCCTCAATTGGCTCCAGGTTAGCATTGAAGACGAGAAAGGGTACCGATCGGCTTGAAGAAAGTCAGAATTATACAAAAGATGCTTTTTGCAAATGGTTTCCCCAGGCGTCGGGATCACTCGTCATGGCTCGTGCCGGGCGCGCGTGTGGGGAGGGCGCCCTCGGCTGGACCAATTCAATACCAGCGCCTCTCTTAGACTGTCCTGGATTGACTGCGGAGGTTTCCGGAGCGATAAACAAGGACCGATTCTCTGTGACGACATCAAAGATTGCGATCTCGGCAAAAAGTGCCGCACATTTTGTGTCCCGTACGTTTTCAGCTTTCAACGCTTTCGCCGGGATGCCCGGGAAATGTTGTTCATAACTTAGTCGTTCATTTCTTTGAAATGAAACGGAAGGGACGCTGAAGACGATCGATCTTAAATAATAACGTGCGTCTCGTATTGCGCGAGAAAGTCGCATTAGAATTTCGAAATCACATTCCAGTAACCCGCGGGACGGCTTTTTGTCTTCTTCCAGCTGCGTCCGTCCGTCCGTCCGTCCGTCCGTCCTCTTATTTTGCAACCAGCTGAAAGTGACAAACGCCCCCCCGACAGGAATTGACGTAAATAGAACAGAGCTCACTTACAAAGACCCGCCAGGGCCGGCGGACGCAAGTCACTCAGCAAACGACGGTCTTCTTCCGTCATATTCAAATTATGAGCGTGCACTGCAGAGAGGCCGGCAAAAGTAAGGACTTTGTGGTTCCGTCGGCGTCACGGGGCAGGAGGCCCGGCAGCTGACTTCCGTGTGGACCTATTTTGCGGAATGCCGAGCGCAAAGTGTGTGCCT